>NC_135754.1:17831875-18136250 GCF_041903045.1 Epinephelus lanceolatus | reverse complement strand
CTACCTGTACAACCCAACATACACGTACCGTAATGTTTCGGCGGCTGCGGCGTGAGGTCGATGGTTTTCTCTCCTCGTCCCTTTCTCCCGATCGCCAGTTTTCCAACCTCGCTGTCTCTCCTTTTTTCCTCTTCCCCTAAATTGATTCGCTTGTTTCCACGGCTGTAAGCTGGCTCTTGTTCTTGTAGGCTATTCCGCAGCGCCAACGCAACGCGGGGGGCTACAGTCAGTGATGGCAGGTTAAAAGATGAACACAATCCACACACAGACACACACACACACATTCACACACACGGGGAGAAGGAGGGGGGAAAAAACAAGAGATCAGATTAAGGGTCGTTGGAGGAAAATGATGTTAGTATTATCACATTTAGGGAACGAGGTCTGGGACGAGTGCATCCATGCGCCTTATCATCCTTGGAGAGGAACGCAGGCAGCAAACGCGACGGCGCCCGGTGGGCAGAGCATTTTGCGTCCAGCATAAGCGGCTCTTTACGCACATTCCGTATGTTTCCGTCTGAATCCCACTAAGACAGCATTAGAAGAACAGATGAAGGACCAACGACTTATGGATGTACCTTCATTCTTTAGATGATTTCAACATTTATCCTCTCTGAATATTGAGGGCTCATTATAGTCTGGATTGTTTTAGTCTACTCTCCAACATATGCATGTAATGCATATAGCCTAGTGACATATTCATTAATATGACTCAGCAGCACTGAATGATCAGCAGGATAAATTGAGTCAGCATGTCTCTCCCTATGTGAAATTTCATGCATTATATTTTTTGGACATTTTTTCAATAGCGTAACAGACACCTGTTTACTGCTGAAGCAACCGGCCAAAACATCTGCAGTAAGAAACATTTCCACTCCACTGAGTCTTAAACAGTTTCACAGGCCTACTAATGTCCATTTTCATAATGAATGTGCAGTGCTAGCACATGCATTTTTTAGTAATGGCCAGCTAAGATTAAATCTAGCAAACTAATGAGGTCTGTTTTCTGCAGTCTTTGCATATGAGTATTTATTTATTTTTCTTTCCCCAAAGCAGTCCTCAGTGGTGGATTTAAAGCTGGGAGTCACCACCAGTATTACTTGCTGTCAAACACTCTGCAGCCCAACAGTGCCAGATCTATCAGATTCAGGGCCCTGGGCAAGCTTCCCCTGGTGTGCCCCCCAACCCCCCAACTCACACACAAAAGATTTTTGTATTTTTTGTATTTAATAATCAAATAATCACCTGAGCTAATGAACAATAATAATAAATAGCAAAAAGAAAGAAAGTTATGCTTACCCCCCAAAATCGTATTGACTCAACATGGAAGATGATATTGCTGCTGTGATGGGTGCTGCTGCCGTCTTGTGCATTTGTAGATGCCATTGCTGCCGTGCAAGAACAACATAATGAAGGACTGAGTGGGCGCGAACGCAAGTAATAAACTTCTCGATATCCATTGTCAAACAAGTATGCTGTAGGAACTAAAGTTACATGGCTTGTTCACTGGGACCCGCTTGATCGAAGCACGTCAGCATTCCGATTGATTGTCGCCGAATCGCGTCAGAGCTCATTACCATAAGGTCTAACAAGTTTCAACTCTCCTCCGGACCGCTCCAGTCGCTTTGGTCGCCCAAGACGCGCGGCTGACGACCAGGTCGCCCAAGTCGCCCAAGTCGCCCAACTCTCATTGAAAACGAATTACTTCCGCCATTTTGGAAGTTCTGGTCGCTGTTGGTTTGAACGTACAGTTACTCTAATGCTCCTCACGTGCACTCCGCTTCTCCATGCCCATTAGCACTCTAGCATGTTCTCATTGTAGCCCTTTTTACACAGAACCAAACAACAGCAGCATCATGCTGCTCTAGTGTGTGATTAGCATGCCGGCATTGTGGAAGCAAAAGAGGTGTGACGGGTGTGACATGTAACATCACAGTGTTGGCCTCTAGTGTGACATATAACATACACATCGGCAGCACTTTATAAACAACTACAATGGCATTAACACAGCATTTATTCATTCTTTCATTTTCCAAAGTTGCTTATCCTGTTAGGGGTCACGGTTTTGCTGGAACCTATCCTCGCTGACAGTGGGCGAGAAGTGGGGTACATCGTCGACAGGCCGCCAGACTATTGCAAGGCTAACATGGCAATAACAATCGTCTACCTCCCTTGCTATATTTTGGTTGATGTCGCCCTCTGATTTGAGGGTAAAGGGCTCCTGGACCTCATTTGTTTTCCCAATTTGGGGACGCTGTTCTTCTTTTTTGAGTTAGCTGCTAACTGCTATTAGCTGCATTTTAAATCACCAGCAGTGGGACGCACACGTAAAACCTCATCAAAATCTGACACCTAAAGGTGAGACACCTCTGTCCTACCATTCTGCAATTGTACCTTTTATACAGAATGGCAAGGAGGCATAATGACGTGAAATTCCAGCTTTGAAAAGGCGGTGTAAACATGCTAAGAGCATGAACACAATAAGGTGAATTGCATCGCCAGGACTAGAGGTGGCACCCCTACTACAGACTGTTATTTATTAGTAGATCTTTGGTTTATTTTTCCCTTTCGTTAATTTTTTTTTTTTTTTTTTTGAAAACCTGTGAGGTTTGCATATGACAAAAACCCAAACCTTGAGATTCTGAAACCTGAAAATGAAATATTTTTCAGGTCCCAGAGTTTAGTCAGCTCCGAGTGGGCTGCTGCATGTTTTAATCAGTGAATTGAGATGAATGCCAGCAAGTTATTAGCCAATAAAGAAAGCTTTAGTCAGTCTTCCTCTCTAAGTGGCCTCCCCATATCGATCTCTGTCATGTGCATGTCCACTTGTGTCAAGTGCTTTAGCTCCTATATCATCTTCATCCCCTTCACATATTTCGGCTGAGATTGTGTGCAGAGGAAGAGAAGCATCCCTTGAAGCTTTGTAACCACAGTGTGTAGGTATAAATAAATCCCAGTGCATCTTTGCTGTGTCTCAGCTCACACTAAAGGTCAAAGGACAGAGAAGGCCAGTTATGCTTCAGAAAGACCCCCAAGATATATATACCCCCCCCCCCACCACCACCACTCTCTCCCTCCCTCGCTCCTCCCCTCCCTCCCTGTGAATGCTGTAGTGAGCATTGTTCACGACCACTAGCTTTTGCTGAAAGCTGCACAGCAATGAGGTCTCTGTGCCTTTTGCCTCTCTCTTCCTCTCCCCTCCCCCTCCTCTGCCTCTCTCTCCCTCTCTCACTCTCCCTCTCACCCATCCACCTCTCTCTCCTTCCCTCTCTTTCTCCCTCTATCTCGCTCCCTCTATTAAATTTCCAGTCACACAGTGGTGCAGAGGATATTCCTCCTTTCCCCTTCTTTCTCCCTCTTCCCTCATTCCCTATCACTCATGCTGAAATCTTAGCCCACATCCAGCCTCGCGCCCGACCCTGGCTGCCTTTCAGCGCTTTTCGTCTCCTCTCTCTGTACATCTTTTTGCCTTCCAACCCCCGCGCCATTTAAAATGATTCCACGCCGCCCATGCCAAACCCACCCTGTGCCTCTGCTCTCCTTCCTCAACCCCCCCCCCTTTCCACTCTATGTCCTCACTGTGTCATTGCACATTGAATCTGATATTCCTCTTATGCATGTATAGTATGCTTGTGTGTGTGCAGGCACCCTTGAGAGTGTGTGTGCGATGGAGTGGAGGGAGGGAAGGAGGGAGGGAGAGGGAGAGGGACATGCATTTGTGCACAGTAAATGAACAAACACTCATCGCTGTATTGCTTGTGTCATCAGTACAGGAAGGCTCTTGGAGTAGAAATACAGCGGAGAGAGCTAATCCCACTATCCAGAGAGGACGAGTGCATGGCATCTCCAATACAACCCAAACCCCATAAACTCTTAATGCTGTGTTAGGAGCCACGGGGGGAGAGGAAGGGGAGGGCGATGAGGATTTGGCAGCAACATGCTAGTGCCAAGACATATGTGGCATGCTGATAGCGCCAGAGAGGTGCAGCTCACACTGTGAAGAAGCTTTAGAGGGGTGCTGATACGCATCCATCACTTCCATCGTTTTGGGATACTAGCTACAGGCCTCGCCGCTGTGGAAGTGGGTGGTTGAGTAATTGCACACAGTTCAAAGCAAAGATTAAGAATGTGGATAATTTTTGTAGCAGTAGCGCTGATGTTAGATTTGGGTGAAGAAGCATTAGTGATCTGTTTAATGGCCCAGAGCGTCCAATTGGGATTGTGAACAAAGTGATATTTTTTGGTGGTTATTTTTAGAAATGTAACAGAAAAAAGTTGGATTGGTGCTCATTGCCATCTGTGCAAGAGAATAAGAGAGATGCAAGGGAGAGTTTCGAGTTATTCATGGTGACATCGCCATGTGTGTGTGTGTGTGTGTATATGTGTGTGTGCGCGTGTTAGAGAGACAGAGAGGGAGAGAAAATAGAGAGAAAAATCCTAGTGTCACAGTATCTTAGCAACTGCCTCCATCTCCTTGGAGACAAGAACTGACATCATTTCCTGTCTGTGAGAACTCACTTTTGGTTTGTACACAGCGTGTTTGTGCGTATGAGTGTGAGGGCATGTGTGTGTGTGTGTCTGTTTGTTTGTGTGCTGGCGTGTGTCCGCGTTCATATGCAGATGTGGGCCTGCAGTATGTGCACCGATGCAAACAGGATGTATTCTAGTGTTTCAGCTGGGGTGCGTTCAAGAAGGTCGCTCCATTTGAAGTCAATAAAAACGACAGAAAAATACTTGGTTATTTTCTGCCGTGAGAATTATTCAGACATGGATTTATGCTTAAAAAGACTTTTGTTTTTTCCTGAACTTTTGTTTTGGAAAATAGGATTTTAAATGGAGCTGTGAAATCATAATAAATCAAGACTGATACTAAAATAATCTTTAGTTCTGCAAGGTTATTTTTTACCTTTAAACTATCTGACAGCCATTTTGTAATAGCTCAAAATTAAGTCCATTAACACAGTTTGAATCTTGTATTCCAACAAGTTTTGCTGTAGACATAATGGCACTAATGTGGAATGATTGTATTGTTTTATTTTCCACCCATTTGTACTTTCACAGACAAGTTTGTCGACATGCTTGTACATAGGGAATGTGTTGGCTTACCAAGCAAGCCTCTGTGCTTTAATGCAGAGAATATGTCATCTTCAACTGCCATCTTGTGAGCAGTAGAGTGAAGTGCAATCAGAAATAAATCTCTCTCAGCTGTTGTTTGAGTCACTGTTGTTTTATGTTACTACAACACATTTTTAACTTATATAACCAAGTGACAGACATTTCTTTGTGTCATATTCCACAAATTTGGAATACATAAGCACCAAAGCACTGTTTCCAGAATTCATAGCCTACATGTTCCTATGGTGTACGACAGTCCAAAAATACTAAGCATGGACACCTTACTCCCAAAGCGAAGATCCAGAGTGGTAAAATTTAAATTTGTGATGTCATTGGGTATAAGGTCTGAGCTTCTCTATGGAAAATAAATGGGGAAAGGTGTTCTGGATGACACTGAGAGCACAGAGGGGAACGTTCTGAGTATATGGCTACATTTTCTGCTTCAGCACTGAGAACACTACAATAGACTTAAGCAACATTACAGTCAAGAGAGTGTGCTTTAACGGAATTTGTGGCACAACGTTGATGCAGTCAGGACCGAGGTGCTTGCATTGAGGTCTGCACACATGACTGAAGTGCCAGAAATTATGTTAAAGTACACCCCTGAGTGTAATATTGTGATAATACAACTATTACCAACAAGAAAGAATATATAATCAAAATGTATTCATGTTGAGGGGCAATTAGCGCTCAAGATAAAAAAATTTTTTGCGACTGTTGTCTCCATTTCTGTGAAAATACATAGGGTCTGACTAATAACTGGAAAACAATCAGTCATGTCAGAAGACTCGTTTTTGTAATGAAACCTAGTTTACTACCCTAAGCAGGTCGAATCTTAGTAACGACCTGGCAAAAGACGCGTTTTCTAGTCCCTGTTAAGTCCACAAGCCAACTTGAGCTTAATACTTTCTAGAGATCTTGGGGTTTCCCAAACTAAATTAAGACCCTAGATGTAAACACAAAACTGCTCATGGCTCAGTCTTGTTACGGCTAAGATATCTGCTGAAAAAAATCATTTTGACATATACAGATTTAGCCACCACATCCGCAACCTTCACATGTATTCTTAAGCCAATGTAGCGCCATGTCACCAGCCAGGGGCGATTCTAGGATCAGAGGTTTAGGGGTCCTGAACACCCAGAGAGCTGCCCGGCCAGGCAAGATTAATTTCACTGTTTTGTACATTTTAACGAAATTTCATTCCCACATTTGTGAAAGAAAAGCACAACACTGTGATTAAACCATAAAATCTGATAAAGGTTATTTAAATGCTGAGCCACAGCAAAAGAGGAATGGATTGGAATCCTAAAAGAAACATATCGTAACCCTAATTTCTGGGGGAAGACAACTCATTTGATACAGCAGCTCCTCAACATACACATAAACAATATGTATGTTTCTGGAGTAAACCAGCCCCCTATAGTGAGTACCAAAAATACTAATAAGAATACTAATAAATAAAGTCCTGCTCCTCTTTCGCTCTTTGTACTGTCAACCAAAAGGCAAATAACCAAACAATGCATTTTATATCTAATAAGAGATAGAAACTGATACATTGATCCAACTTAAAACATCATTCTAGATAGATAGACCATTTGATCTTACCTGAACCTGGCTCTTTTTTTCAAAAAAACAATCTTATATCCATGATGAGGCTGTCTGTCTGTACACACACACACACACACACACACACACGATAGGAGTTATAATGTTAATGGGCATCCAGTCAGTTAGCTAGTCGGTAGCACATTGGCTTTAATATTAACACATGCACATGACACAACAGCTAGCTTCTGTCATTTCAATTCAAACAGAGGACAGTGGTACTGACCACCTGTACCGTTTCCTAGCTAGAAAAAACGTCAGCTAACTCCACCCCCAAAAATGGGCTAGAAACGCCTATGTCACCGGCACAGCTGATGCAGGATGCCAGAGGACACCAAACACTTCCAGTGATTCAAGACCACTGTAAAGTCCAAAAGTCAAAATTAATTTAAAAAAAACGATAGATGTAATCGTTTCCAAAATCATTTTATTTAACAAAATATTTTGCTTCAATCCATATTTCATGGCATTTAGCCTTTAAAAAATATTTTTTCACTGCGAGCACACCCCGGCTTGCTGCACCCCAGGGAGACACACACCTGCACTGACGGGGCAGTCAAGCAGCAAACAGCACCATAATCTATATCAATCAAATAAAATTAAATTAATTAACGTTAAGACTAACTAATTTAATCCAATAAATCAATTTCTGCAAATGCAGTGGTTAAGTTCAAGTTCTAAAATTGTTTAAGTTAATTATTCTATGTAAGAAACAGCCTGTCATGAGCACGTGTTAGATAGTTTGTATATAAGATACCCTAACAACCCATGTTTAGTTGGCTTTTTGCTAATAAGCTTTCCAGGTCATTTAAAATAAAGAACAAAGGTCAGGCAGTTGCAATGTTGACATGGAAATGACCGAGTAATATTTTTAGTGATGAGCAAGGTGTGCTGAGCATATTCTAAATGACTTGTTGACCAATCAGATTGCTTGGTCGGAACTTCTTGTTGTAGAATAAAGCTCATTTGGGTAAAACAATAAATAAAACAAACATTCCATTGGTCTATAAAATCAGGCTCCCATTCACTGTCTATCAAACAGCTCCAGACTTCATGCCCTATGAAATTACAAGTTGGAGACTTATTTCCCTTGTTTAGTAGCTCACACACAAAAAAATGATTGATGGAAATAACATCTTGGAATTCTTAATTCATGTGGTGTTTACCTTTAATGTTATCATGCTCATTCTGTTGCAGTTTTCACCTGCTGGTGGTAGCTTTTACATTAGCTACAGATATGAGAGTGGTATTGATCTTCTCATCAAACTCTTGTCCAGAGAGTGAATAGATGTATTTCCCAAAATTTCAAACTAGTCCTAAAAGGTATGCAATGTAGAACTGTTGGTAACTGTTGGTAAACATGCTCTACAGCAAGAGGAAGAGTAAAAGCCAACTCCAGATTCACTCTTGTGATGTTTCGCCTCGCTAGATTTGCATTTTTCGGTGCTGAGTCTTTTGAATGCTCACTACCGTTTCATAAAGCCCCGACCTCACCAGAGTGTTATGAGGATCCACACGCATAAATGTCCCAAACACAGAAAATAAGAAAATACAGGCAGAGCAGAGTCTGCTGAAAAATACATCGCCACACACTTCTAGTTGGTCATAAGAAAAGACTGTCTCAGCCCCTGTAACTCAGACAAAGTACTCTTATTTGTTCACTACAAAATGTGATGACTGCACACATTCATTAACTGATGTCAAACAAGGAGCTCCATTGAACGTGTTTACATAGACATTAATAACTTGTTTATGATCAGGTTTTTGGAGTATTCTGTTTATGTGTTTGAGCATGTAAACACCATATTCAGTTTATGAGAAACCCAAATATGAAGTACTCTGAATGTAATCGGGATGTATACGAGTGATATAAATAACCCAATTTCTCTGTGCAACCTGCCCCACTAATGGGGTTACGCTTTAACAAAACCTGGGGTAAGTTGTAACAATAAAAAATGATGAAAAGTGTCTACCTCACTACCTTGTACTTCAGATTTTTAGTAGCTATCCTTACACTGAGTGAGTCCAAAATATAGGTGCGCTACCTCAGATATGAACCAGACGACACCAACTCTCCTGGCATGCTGAAAACCTAAGTAAGACAGATAGATTAGATGAATTTACTTATCATTGGGTTTGGTTTTAACACTTTTCTAAAATATGTTACAACCATCCCCACCCCTGTCAGACTTTGTTTAGCTTTATAGCTGCAGCAGCTTGATAGGTTAAAATGAGCAAAGATAAAATGCCTCACATTTTACCCAAGAGACTACTCTCTAATCTTACACAGGTTACATAATTTCAATTTCAACAGAATCAGTACTAATCAAAAAATAGACTTGGTCCAAAAAATGAGCTACTTTCATACATGAAAAGCAGTGTTTGGCCTGTAAAATCTGCACACTTTAAGGTCAGAAAGGAAATGGTCAAATGGTTGACGCTGAAAATGCTCAAACAAACCATATCCTGAAACACAATGACACATGAACGCATGTAAAGTTGAGTGCCCTTAGATAAAGAGTGCCACTACAACACGATGGGCCCCGTAGCATTTGCCTCTAAAGTATCCACTGATATTCAAAAACTGCTCTCACATAGGAACAGAGCTGGCTCCAAATGCATTCGGAGGTAATGCTTTTGTTTTGCAGATGCATTAAGCAACTAAAACACGGAGCGATTGATGACACTATTAAAGTGTGGCCGGTCTTGTGTTTACAGGAACAGAAAAGACTCTATAACCTCCACCCTACACCGTGAAGGTAAGAAAGAGAACTAAAAAGCCTCATGATCAAAGACCAGCAACAACAGGTTCTGCAGGAAGAACGGCTCTGCTGGGATTACAGTGAGTTTACAGCAGTGAACTCAGAGATAACTGACTGGTGACTCCAAACACTCAATGTTACAGAAGGTATGAACGCAGTGTATAAAAGGCAAAAGGTGCACAGGGCATCATAGTCTCACAATGTATGTAACGACAATGTCGTATCATATTGTAAAATGCTGAAGATGCAGAGAATAAATTGTCTAAGAAAGGTTTTGACTTGCCAAAAATCTGGGTCAATACATGAAAGACAGCAGAGCTTTAAACCACTATCCCAGGCTCATATGAATCGACGAAGTCAGCAACACAAAATCAGACCATCATATGATTTACAAGATAACCCAGAGGAATTGTTGTCCGAGCTGATTCTTCAGCAGAATTTGCACACTTCAGCAAAGCATTCTTATTCAAGCACACAATTTCATCATTAAAGCACCCTCGATCAAATGGAAGAGCAGAGGGGAAGTTGAGGCAGCAAAGTCGCTGCTGCAGAAACCCAGAGGCAGACCACCATAATGCTGCCCAGAAAAACTAGCATTGGCATGTAGAACACGCAGAGGATTTGATGTATTGTCTTTAAACACTGCTTTAAGGAGGTCAAGCTGGATAGATACGGGCGCCACTCATTTCAGAAGTTTGCTTGCTGAGACTATAATAGACACTGGTAATATTTAGATGACTATTGAGCGCTATGTCAGGATTATGAGGCATGTATAAAGGGTTTTTTGTGATTCTATGTTGGTGTGTCATTTGGCCTATGAGATAGCTTGACACAAATATTGTACAGATGTTCATGTTCTCCAGATGATAAATCCTACTGACTCAGGTGAGACCCTGACTGTTCATCTACAGCCACCTTGAGGTTCAAATTTGTGGTTTTGACTGAAATATTTAAACATATTTGGGTCGCAGCTCCATTCTGAATGGAATTTCTGGCACAGAGCTTTTATTTTGAAGTGCCATTTCCTGCTATGAATGGACAGCTACTTGAAACAAACAACAAACTAGCTCGATGACATGGCCAAATGCAAGTGTGATGCGTAACGTATTAAACTGTGTGGACCTTGAACTAATGACTGAGGAGAAACCTGGACCCTGTGCATGAACCAGTTAGTAACCAATGACCGAAACTGATCACCACAAAATTTGGTACAGACATTCACATTCCTCTCAGGAGTCATTATATAACTTTGGTGGTCCCCCATATCACAATCAGCCCCATTACCGGCTTAAAAATTCCATTCATAGCTGCAGAACTAAAGGCATTCCCATCAGCCTTTGCTGTTGTCTCCGTTTTGTGCTAAATAGCTAATGTTAGCATGCTAACACACCACACTGAACATGGTAAACATTATTCCTGCTAGACATCAGCATGCTAACACTGTCACTATGGACATGTTAGCATGCTGATGTTAGCATTTAGCTCAAAGCATCACTGTGCTGAAGTTCAGCCTCACAGAGCTAATGTGGCTGTAAAATTTCCAGGCTGTATTTAAACAATCCCAAAGGTGCTCTATTGATTTGAGATCTGGTGACTGTGGAGGCCATTGAAGTTCAGTGAACTCATTGTCATGTTCAAGAAACCAGTTTGAGATGATCTGAGCTTTGTGACATGGTGTGTTATCCTGCTGGGAGTAGACGTAGTACCTTAATGAATTATAGGTGGGTTTTGGCCATTGTCAATGGTGCAATCGCTTCTGCTGCCTTAAATAGCAATAGGGCAACAATGTACCTGACCATACCTCTTTTTCAGACCTACACACCCATGGGCACACAGATGTGTGCACGTACATTTGCTTACTCACACAACATGGGCGCTGGCAGTGAAAATGACAGCTGTGTTGGTTTGAAATCAGAAATGACAGTTGTACTACGCTGTGCGACACTTTGTGCCAGTTGTAGGATAGGGCCCTTGGTCCTGTTAAGACTTTTCTCTGGAAAGCATTTTATATATGCATTAACATCCGCTTTTGCAGGACATTGGCATTGGTGCTATAACCTGCACACAGCTCTAAGCAGATAATGTGTCACAGTGAAAAGGCAGATGAATAATAACAGGATCAATCTAACTGCAGGGGGTTGGACTCTGCAGCTCCACCCCTGTTCTGGCTATCTATCTGTTTTTTTTGTTGTTTTTTTTGCAAAAGTAGAGGACCACAGAACGTCTTTGGTGAGAAGTTGTTGCTGAAAAGTGAGTCCAAATCACAAAGACCAGAGTAAGTGTGTATGCATGACACTGCTTTATTCTGGAATTTACAAGTCCACATTTACAATCATCCAACAATCCAATAGGCTTTCATATTATTATTTAAAACTAAACAGTGAAACATCCAATAAAGCAAAGAGAATATCACATAAGCATACTGCACGGTTGTATACTTCAACAACAGAGCTGCACATTGTTGTTCAGTCATCATGTTGATAGCTACTGTAGCAATCGCATTCATGTACATGCATCAAAATCAAACTGACCGAAGCTGGAGGGTGGTTGGGTAAGGTTTAAAGATGCTTGAGCTGTTCTTTTCAGGGCTACAGAGGCCGTCTGAGGAACCCTTCTCGATTTTTCATGGGTTTTTTTTCTGTTTTTAAATTTTGATCTCCCTACCTCTTAAAGCTGGGGTAGGCAGTTCTCACAGGCATACGCTCATGCTTCAAATCATGACTGTGATTAAGATGCCATTATTTAGCAGCAATTCTATGAGAATCCCCATCCTGCTTCTCTTTGCAAACTTGTGGAACTGCAAAGCCTGTCAAGATTAAATACTGCGATTCAAGGCTCTCGCTAGCTACATAAACAAGAACTTGAATTAGCCGCAGCCGTTAGCCTTTGGCTTTTTCGGGGTTGCCCTGCAGCGTAGGCAATTGTTGCCAATGTGGCAAAAGCAACTTTTTTTTTTTTTTTTTGCAAGATTTTCACCACTAATTCTGTATAACAGCCAATGGAAAAGGTCTCTCTCCGAAACGACTTGCGATTGGCCAGAGTTAAAGGGAGATATACTTAATCAATCTCCGAGGAGAATTTTTTTTCACTCTGTTGTCATATACACACAGGCCTGAAATACACACACACACACACACACACACACGACACCCTTGCCACCCTTACTTTCTTCCACTTCATCACCCTTTTTATTAAATGCTTTAGGTTGAGAACACTCTCTAAATTAACTGAACATGCATTTATATAGCGCCATTTTAGTCTTTCGACCTCTCAAAGTGCTTTAACACACGTCACATTCACCCATTAACACACATATTCATACACCAGTGGTTGAGTAGGTGCTACCTGCCCATTAGTTAGTCATTCACACATGCCCACACAATTTTGGGGTTCAGTATCTTTGCCCGAGGATACTTCAACATGTGGACTGGAGGAGCTGGGGTTCAAACCCGCTCTACTTCTTGCCACTATGGACCTTAAATGGCAGCTTCTTTTTAAGACCCAGCTGCAGAAATGAAAAGAAGAAAAAAAACATCAAACTCTTGATCAATCTGCTTTACACACAAAGATAAGGTAAATAAAGGTGGGGGAGAGGGGATGTAGTCCAGCTATTCTTCATATTTAGATATAAAACAACAGATGAGAGTGGTCCAAAAGGTTCAAGAACCTTTAATAAAATGTACAGGTAGGTTTGTATTAGGGCTGTCAAAATTGCTCAAAAATGACGTTTGAATATTCTTTCTAAAAATAACTCATAGGTTCGAACCATTCGAATTTTTTTTTTTCGCTTTATGTCCACAAGAGGGCAAACTAATACAAGGAAACATACTTGTATATGTATTAATACAATGAAACATACCTACTTGTAGATATTTTTTATTTCAACATAAATGTCTTTGAAAACATTTACATACCTACACATTAAAACACATAAAACAATTATCTATAACATTGCGTTATAAACGACCGCAGACCTCTCGCTCGCCCCCCCCCCCCCCCCCCCTCTCTGACCCGTGGCCACACCACCCGTGGAAGCCCTGCAAATAGCCTCGAAGCGCCGGACCGTGACCAGCTTGTGCCCTGCAGCGATCGTTTCGGCATCTGGTCTATTTTCTGCGCGAATGTGTCAAGCCAGGTGACGGAGACAACAGCTGGGAGCAGAAACGCTTGTCGACCAGTGTGGAGAAATACGCGTCTGATGCCAACGCCCACTCTCAAAGAGGACAGCTGCGGTGGTGTTTTTTTTTTTCTCCACAATCGAATATCAATTTTCACATTCGAAGGTCCATTTTTTTTTTCCAAATTCGAATTTAAATTCGAATTTAGAATATTCGTTGACAGCCCTAGTTTGTATAGCTTTGTACAAAAAGATGAGCAGAATCTAAGTTGAAGTAACTGTGAGACATAAAAATTACATAAATATCCACCTCACATATGATAAAACTGTCTAAATATTGTATTAGTCACTTTCTCAATAGATTGTGATAACCATATACCAATATAATACTACACAATGACAAGAAAAAGGACCAACAATGCTTAACTTGTTGTGTGATTACCTGTTTACAGACCGCCTTGACTGCCTTCTTATTGCAACTGCACTTCAAAAGTCCCTTTGTCTCAAAAAACAGGCAGTCCACGTGGAGTATGACATCACCGTTTTGCATCTCTCTGTGGTTTGGTAAGGTGTAGTCTTCATCAAACGTGTGATGCATCGCCACCAGAATGATATTCTTGCATCCTTTTTCTTTGATACAGACAGAAAGCACAGATTATAGTTTGTGGCTAAGAGACAAAACATTCAGTATAATGTAACACTTGTGCATTTGGGTGTCTGCATGTTTACCTGAGGCGCTGGATAACGCTGAGTTAATGTCAGTCTCATAACGGCTGACGATGGGACAGAAGACAACAGTCTCGAGACTGTCATCGGGTACCTCCACCACCTTTGCGCCTCTTTTGGTGAGTTTTTTAACAATTTTCTCATGAGCACCCAAAGTGTTTCCGGCTTTAAATACGTAGATTTTTTTCATTTTTCCTGAAAAAGAAAAAAAAGAATGAGAATGTCCCTTTTTTAACACTCAAAACACTACTAAACATCATTTTAACTGCTTGATGCTTTTTGAGACGCAGTTTGGAACCGATGTCATGTTTTTGACATCTGCTACAGAAAAGACCCCCGATTTTTGTCGAATGTTGGGCTGTTTTGCCGGCAAGCTGCAAGCGTTTAGACACACAGAGCTGGATTGGCGAGTTGATCCAAGGTGCCCAATTTTCCGCTTCATAGGGTAGTCATATTGGCAGAACCCTTTTAGTTTAAAAAGACCGAGGCGGCCTTCCGCAACGGGAGGGGCTGTTGATGACGCCGCACGTGCGACCCACTGGCGGTGGATAAACAGTAAACAGCCGGCAGCAGGAATTAGCGAGCAGCTAGAAGCAAGAGGGAAACGCAAACCTGACAGACACTGTAAAGGTGAGCAACTGGGGAGACAAGGAATTGCTTGCCCTCGTTGCCCTCACAATCAAAGAGGCCATTAACCGTCAGATGACAGGAACGGTGAAGAACGGACCGACTTATGAGAGAATCGCCGAAGGACTGACTAGCTGCTGAGCTACACGTTTCGTTACTTGCTCACGCCCCCCATTGCCCCGAAAAAGGCGCAATCGGTATAAACAAAAGTAGGCAGGCGGCATTTTGCTGCACTCCCCGATTTTGTTTTTATACTGACAATGCTGAAAAAAGACTGATTGGGCTTTCCTGCAAATCTGCACAATTTCTATCTAAAAAGGGCTAAAGACTGGTGTTGACAGGACATTATAAAGTGCTCTACTCCTCCCCAGATCCCAAATCTTGGACTTCTTATCACTGAATTTACAGCAGTTTGTTCATAAGAGGTATGAAAGGGAGTTTGGACCCCTTAGACACGGGTCTAATTGCCCCAAATCTACTACTATGCAGGACAATTTACTGCACATCTTTATCTGTAAATGACTTTTCTGTACACTACAGGAATATGCATTTGGTCATAGTACACACAACATAAAACATGAAATATTTCTGTATTTAGTGCAATAAATGCCTTAATGGTCAAATTCATCATTACTTTTAATATTCACCCATTCAATTTCCATAACCACTTATTCTGTTGGGGGTCGTGGGGATGCTGGAGCCTATCCAAGCTGACATTGGGTGAGAGGCAGGGTACACCCTGGACAGGTCACCAGACTATCACAGGGCTGACACATAGAGACAGACAACCATTCACACTCACATTCACACCTACGGGCAATTTAGAGTCACCAATTAACCTGCATGTCTTTGGACTGTGGGAGGAAGCCGGAGTACCCTGAGAAAACCCACACTGACATGGGGGGAACATGCAACCTCCACACAGTAGGGCTTCCCCTACCTGGGGTACGAACCCCCCACCCCCGATTTGAACCAGCAACCCTTTTGCTGTGAGGCAGCGATGCTAACCACTGCGCCGCCCTCAATGAAAAATGTACTGATTTTTGCAATTACTGTTGTTGATTTTAAGTGTTGGGGAGTGAACATGATCTAGGACCTTAACTACTTTTAGCAGTAGCTTGCTGGTATTTCAACTACATTCATTGTTGCATATTGAATCAAATAATTAAATTACTTTTTTGCCGTTTTTTGTGCAGTTTACCACTAAAACTACAAACAATTTTGGGCCATGAAAGGAAGGGACTGATTTTTATTTTATCCTTTTACCCTATTCATTAACAAGTGTTCTGACATTTCTTGCACATTTCCATGAATAGTGTTTCTACAACATAAATGTATATATATTTACAAATATATATATATATATACATATATATATATATATATATATGCTGTATATATAACCTCTGAACTAGAGGGCACTTTGAAGCAGATTTGAAGATTAATTACGTTGCATTTTTCTGCTGACATGTGACTCGTAGCTCAATTTGATACATATATATATATATATATATATATATATATATATATATATATTTACAAAGCAGTTTGAACTACTTTTTATGGTACACTGTGCAGGATTATTGGTTACAGTTTGTTAACATGCTTGCCGTCAAAAGTGGAAGTAAAAGCCAACCCCGGATTCACTCTCATTTGGCGTCTCACCTTGCAGTATTTGCTTTTATTCAATGCTGTGTCTCTTGGATGCCTGCTGCTTACAGTCTGGCACCTACCGGCTACCATTTTATAAAGCCCTGACCTCACCTGAGCACTGTGGAGGTACATGGCCACAAACGTCCCGGACACAGACAATAAAAAAAAAATACTTCTTTGAAGAAAAATGCACCACCACACACTTGTAGTGGAACATCACTGGTGTTAAAAAGGGACTGCTCCTATATGAGTCTGTATTAGTCATAGTATATCTTTAACCAAACTAGAATTCTTAGTAGGGTAGATTTGCTTCAGTGTTAATAAATTGGTAGCTTGTTGTGCTCTCAAATTAGCTCCTCCAACACTGTTGTTTTTCACACTTACAACAGTGGCTTCTGTGAGGGCCCCAAACACTGAGGAGGTAAAGCCAGTGCTAACATTCCTATTGTCCACATCATTATCAACACTTTACAATAACCCATACATGAAATGTTTAAAAACAGAGTTAACAAAAGGCAGTGGAATATGCAACAACAACAGGGTGTGGTAATTTTTGTCAGACTTTTACTGTTTGCAACCATTTGTCTCAGACGTCAGTCATACAGCAGCATACAGCATACCTTTACTGATGTACAAGCATTTCATATTTAGAGTCAACTTACAGTTTTTTGCGTTTACTAGTCGAATTGTTGTTGTTCCGTAACTCCGCAGGCTCTGCAGTGCACAGAAAGTCCAGTGAATGCTTTCACTTTCACTTCGGATCATATTTGAAATGACGCACCCTGGATGCATTACCTACAGCCGACCAGCAGGTGTCAGTGTTGTGATATTATTGGGATATAGTTGCTGGTGCTAGGCCTACACAGTTATATATATTAAACAGATGAAGTATAGAATCACCTAAAACTAAAAGTAGTGTTTCAAAACAATTGCCAAATCAGAAATTGAACATTTATGGCATAATAATTATAATAATTCAAACATAATGTGTGGTGAAACTCATCTTTGCCTCATTTTATCAGCTTATACTGGAAAAAAAGAGAAACTGAAGACAGAGAATACATATTTAAAGCTATAACAAATAAGGTGTCTGGCTGACATCTGCTCAGCACTGTATGTTGGAGGTTTTGGACAAATATATGCCACTTAAAGCAGTTCTTTACCTCTGATTGTTCCAGGATCTACATCTTTATCCACTGTCATGTGCTGCTTTATATTTCCAGCTTTAGCATATCTGTTCATACCGTCAGCAACTGGACTACTAGACCACTTGACTGCCTGAGGTCCAGAATAAATCATTCATTTCAGTCGTCTCTTTCTACATTCATATTACAACACTGACTCAAACACATCACTGCGACTGCATGTTTGTCACTAAACAAAACAGTGCGGTGTGTGCACCGGCTCTACAAGGGGGTGTGAACTGTATCCGTGGGAGTGATTCTTCATCCATCTGTAATGTAAAGTTGTCCCCATCATCTGTATCTGCGCTCAGCGTGTCAGGACGAGCTGACGTTTCCTCCTCAGGCGTCACTTACCTCTGATGAATGAGGAGAGCTGCTGATGGGGTGGTCAGTGGGCAAACTGTGGCCTGCGATATTAAGAAAGGGCAGACACAGGGTTTGTTTTTGATTTGCTTGTGTCCATCATGTCCAGTCATTTCAGGCTTAGTTGCTCTCTTTACAGCTTAAAAACTGCCTTAGTTTTTAATTTTCTTCTGGGAATGTGTGTCATTTTGTGTATGACTTTGTGTGTGTGTGTGTGTGTGTGTGTGTGTAAAATGGTATTGATATCAATATTTCAAATTATGTCACAGTACATCAGTCTAAAAAAGGATGACACCCTATTCTGTAATATCATAAAACAAGACATATGTTCTGTAAATTGAACTAAGGTTAAACTGATTTAAGGCTTCAGCATCCCCCTGATAAAAAAAACACACACAAGCATCAGAAACAAGCCGCACACTCAGCAGAGGTGATTATAACATTTAATCACTGAGCCCTATCGCCGAGCTTTGCAGGCTTCTCGCCCCAAGGTTTGATTTACCCGCCCTCTTCCTGAGGAAAAATCTCATTCACTAGACGGATTGCTGAGCGGACCTCTCCGACCAGCCCCTATAAATCATTCTTTAATCAGAGGCCTCTGAGATTGGGCGCAGACACCCGCGGGAGCACGGCTGTGACACCTCAACTCCTCCCCGTGCGTCTCTGCAGTTCAGGGAGTTTTTATCCTCTTCTGTTTGCTCCTCGGGCTTGTCTGCGTTTGTATCAGTCATGAGGAAACTAAGAGGGATGACCTGCCCTGCACTCTCTGCTCACGCCGACACTGCAAACATTTCCTCAGTTTGGAAGGGAGTAGTGCCAAAGAAGACTAGGGACAAGATTACTGGTTTGAGGCTGCGAGAGAACGGAGGCTGGGTCAGGGCTGGATTACTCACCAAGCAAAGACAGAAACGTAGAGTGGGAGGAACAGGGGGTTAAAAGGGGCCCAGGAGCTAATTTTTGTCCCCTACTGGCAGGTTAACCCGGCCATGCTCTGGTTTCCAAAATGGGGGGCCTCCATCCAAGAAATCCTTGGCAGTTCTGTCACTGTGACTTTCTGAATTACAAAGGAGGGCTGACAACTGTGGTCAGAGTTTTTTCTTGTTATCTGCAAGACAGACAACAAAAAATATTACATAACAGGAAAGATGGGTGCTTCATCAGAGGAGGTTCATGAACCCATTTGGGCACACTCGTCTTGATGCTGTTTGTTATTGTCACCAGCTGGATTTGAGGATCAAGAGCAGTTTTTCTGTCAAGTCATGGGAAATAAAGTCAGACAGTTACAGTTACAATGACCAAAAGATTGGTAATACTGAGTGAAGAGGAAATGTTTATGTTATGTTTTAGGGCTTAAACCATAGACGTAGATACTGGGGGTGATGCAGGGGACACGTATACATTCAGAACATGTGCATTCGTCCCCCACAATAAAAACACTGTACCAAAGGACTTTTATTTTGATTAAATTAAAATCATTTGTACCTTAAAATGATGCAGAAAAGGCACAAATTTGTGTGTCAAAAATCACCAAAATGCAGGAAATGACAACATATTCTCACTCAGACTTCATCTCATATTAACATTTGGTCATGGACTTTCCACGCCCGAGATATGACATGCAAGGTACTGTACCCATGGTGTGTTTGCTGTTGACGTTCTGGGACGCCATGTTAACTTCAGCCTGTTACATGCATTGTCTGTTTTCAAAATACACTTCCGTTTATGCAGGAAATGTATAATTTACATACAGTTTCTTTCAAAATAGATGCACTACATTGGTATAACAATGCGAATTTAGTTTTTTTTTTCCTAAAACAACATATGCATGTGGGTGGGTTTAGAAAAAAAAACAGGGTCTTATCACACGGGAAGCGAACACTAGCCTCACAGGTGAAAGCTGGTTGTTGTTGGACCCATCCACCACCCCTTCCACTTGCCAAACTCGGACTTTCACCCCCTTAACTTATGTTGTTGTCCTGCCACGTTTCTCCCTTTACACAATAACGGTGCTGTGTTGAAGTCACTGCCCAAGCACCAGTATTTGATGACTTTGGAGTGAGACCGGGTTGGAAATTAAGGGTTTTATTGTAAAAGTTTCCTGGGGAGGACAGAACGAAATCTAGGCCCTTTGGAGCAACTAACAAGTATTTGCAACATCAGTTAATTTAATGATTATTGCCTCGATAAATCAGTTTGGTTTGGATGATACAATTTCAGAAAATAGGGAAAAAAATGTTTGTGTAGTATCTGTCAAAACCTCAAATATATTTAGCTTACTTTAATTAAATAGAACTACAAAAACCAGCAAATATTACTATCTGTTAAGATGAATTGATTATCAAAATAGTCGCAGATTCTTGTCCTTCGAGAAATTGATTAATCAATTAATTGTTTCAGCTTTACATAAGTATCATCAATGATTTTTAGCTGTTAGTGATGGATTACTGAACAAGCCCAGGCCCAGGGGCCAGAGAAAAGACTGAAAATGACCACAAAGAGATAAAAGGAACTGCAAAGAGACAGAAAACGACCAAAAATGACATGACAATGACATTAAAGAGACACAAAGCCACAGAAAGATAAATAATGACAACAAAGAAATACAAAACAACAACAAAAAAGAGGCAAAACCACAAAGTCTGTGTGGGGCTCCTGTGAAGGAGAGGTAGTGGGGCCTTTTGCTTATCTGCACCCAGGGGGGCACGTTGTCTCATAGTCCACCTATGCTCATAGTGGAATATCAACATTGGACAACCTGAGAGCTTTTCTGAGGCTCAAATATTTTTTTAAGCCATTGAGATCTTTTAACGCAACTATTCTGGAGCTTTCGATCACATGACATGATCATCATCAGCAGGTGGAGTTTGCCCAGCTGTCACTGAATCAAAAATGCTGAATCACTGATGTTAAAGTACTTTGAGGACAGATTAGAGTAACACACTGACTAAAGTAAAAGTCAATTGACAGCTAGTTGATACCAGACATGGACTAACCACAAGTGAAATCAAATTTTAATCACATCATCAACATTCAGAAGTGTAACCTGATACAGAAAACAGGAAACTAGTGCTGATTAGAAGGAAAAAATCTAACATTGAATGACTCAGCTTCCTCTGGATGGTAGAAGGATGAACTATTATTGTAAGAATCCTAACTGAGATTGAGATTATAAATGTTTGTGGATGTGTTGGAAGTTTTGACGTCTCATGTGCTGTTGGTGTTACCGTGAATCAGTCTTTACATAAAATGTGTGACTCTGTTTTAATCATATAGCCTAGGTGTTGCTTCATCGTTGCCTCATTTAAACTTACTCAGACCCCACACTGAATCTCATCTCGCTGGGAAAACATTCACATATGGGGATGCATTCAACTAGCAAACATGTAAGCTTCCATGTTTACTTATGCAGTAGCTATATCCTCCAGAAAGGAGCCCGCATGATGAGAAGTGAAGTCAGATGAAGAATGAGAGCAGAGAGAGATGGTTACTTTTTTTTCTCTCTAATGCAAAGATGCTGTGACGTCACCGTGTTGAAATATTTTTTTCTGTCGCTCAGACGGTTTGGAGCTGTCAGAGCGCGCACTCCCACTGCCTCTCACTCGTGCGTGATGGCCATGGAGACGTCCAGGAGTTTTACAGGAGGGTGTCATTTCCAAACTCAGTGCGCAGCGAAGGATGCCTTTTCAATTAGCGACCCGAGGAGACGGGACGCAGATGGATTGTGTTAATGCGCGCTGCGATGAAGTGATGGAAGAGTTGATCACGACCTGACAAGTACAGAAGTTCTTATTCATTTCTGCTTTGGGGACAGTGGACACTTCAGCCACTTAAAGCGACTTAAAGAATCAGAAACAGGACGGAATTAGAATTAGAAAACCATGCACTGTTCATATCCATGGAGAGATGGCATGCGTGCTCCTCTTCACTCGACTTCTTCCCTTCTCTCACCGGCTCACAAGAACATCCATCTGCTTATTATCCCTTTTACTCTCTTATCTGTGCTACTGTGCACTATTCCCAGCCGAAACCATCATGCAAAAGTCAGGTGATCCGACGCCCAGCTGCCAGCGCGTCCTGGCCGATGGAGTCAAAAGACGCGTTCAGAAATCACCGTCCTGCGTTTTGCCGCTGGATGCGAGACCCAGCAGTGTCGAGGCATCTCGGCTGAGAACCGACCAAAGACCTCCTTCGACTCTCCGCGTCGACACGCCCAGTCCCCCCATGGGTAACTTAAAGTTTGGGAATAAAAAGTTGCCGAACGCCATCATAGTCGGTGTGAAAAAGGGAGGCACCAGAGCTGTGCTGGAGTTCATCAGGATTCACCCGGACGTGCGAGCGGCTGGAACCGAGACTCACTTCTTTGACAGGAACTATGACAGAGGCCTGGAGTGGTACAGGTAAGAGCATGCGTCACCGGCACAGGTGCATGTACTGTATATCTGTAACAGGGTTGTAACATGAGATTTTCACAGTAGATAACCATCTCAGAACATTATTATTTGATCATTTTATTATAATTATTATGTGTTAAAATGACCCTTAAAGGAGCAGTGTGTAGGATTTAGTGGCATCTAGCAGTGAATATTGCAGATTGCAACCAGCTGAAACTTCTCCCATTTCCTTAGTGTGAACTCCCGGTTAGGATTCTTCAGTCTTTATTGTTAAGGAAGTTTTTACCAGGAGCCAAATTATCCTCAGAGGTCTCTGAATAAAGCAGTTTGATGCAGGAAATCAATGGTTCTGCGACCCTATTTCACTTGTCGCAGACACGCCGCTAGCTCAGCACCAGCTAATGTGTGCTCTATCGTTTTCTCTGATAACTGAAGATCTAGATATTTAGGAAGTTTTTATCAGGAGCCGACTTACCTGCAGAAGTAACAACAGATCTAAAACAAACAGACCCTGCGATTTAAACCACTAAAAATTCTGAATAAAGCAGTTTCACGTAAAAAAAATCAGTGTTTTTCTGACACTGCTCGTTGCAAAGAGGATGTTAACTTTGATGGCCAATGCGAAAATCGAAAAAAGCAATGGCCCTATCTCGAGCCAATGTTTGGTTCTGACTACTGTAGAAACATGGAAGTACAACATGGCGGACTAAAGAGTCAGCTCCCTGTGTTGATGGCAGGGGTGTCAACATAGATGACTTTGCCCACCTAATGTTGATGCACATATGAAGGTTGAGAGGTTTCAGGAGCAATTTAAACAGTGAGTAGATACTTCATGTAAAATGCTGCCTCAGAGGCTTTTCCACCATGACCAGAATACAGCTCTCTGAAATGACAATGAATACTTACAGTGGTCATATTTAAATATACTGAACCATGTGCAAAATATTGTCAACCAGCTTCAGTACAAAAGAATCTGTATCAGACTTCTGTCTTAAAACAGTAGCTATTAGTGGAGCCCTGCTGCTGAGGCACTGACAAAACTTCAGATTGTAAATGGTTTGTAAGGCAGGGGATGACTTAACCTGCTTCTTCAACAGCTTCTACTTAAGTTAAAATCATGAAAAAACGCATATGTTATGAAAGTGAGTAGCAGGCTGACTGAATTTGAAAAAATATTACGAATATGTCTGCCAGTATATCCAGTATTTCAGTTAAACAAAATAAAATTTGAAACCATTTTTTCAAGGTAGTATGTAGGGCTGCAACGTTTCGTCGACTAATCGATGACTAATTGACTATTAAAATAAAATGTGACTATTTTAGTAGTC
Source organism: Epinephelus lanceolatus (assembly GCF_041903045.1). Lineage (NCBI taxonomy): Eukaryota > Metazoa > Chordata > Actinopteri > Perciformes > Serranidae > Epinephelus > Epinephelus lanceolatus. Next base: position 18,112,379 of record NC_135754.1, on the reverse strand, counting down.
GACTAATCTGTTTGAGTCATTTCTCATAGAAAAGAACTATAAAAGTACCCCAAAATACTCTTATTGCAGCTTCTTATGTTCAAATATTGGCAGCTTTACATACTCTCCCATGATGGTGAACTAAAACCCTTTGGCGTGAGTGCGAAACAAGACATTAGATGACGTAATTTTGGGGTTTGGGAGAGACAGACTGACATTTTTCAACATTTTGACACATTTTTCGATAAAATGATTAGTTGACTAATCAAAGAAATAATCGACAGATTAGTTGACAATGAAAATAATCATTAGTTGCAGCCCTAGTATAAAAAGCATAGACTTTATACAATAATTGATATAGCTACCGTGACGTCACCCACTGGTTTGTGGACTGCCGTGCTGCAGCCTTAAGTTCAGCATATCAGCCATCGCCATCTTGTTTTGCCTCACAGACAGCCTGTCACTTAAGTGGCCTCACCCCTAAATATGTGTAACTTTGAGCCTTAAAAAATGTAAATAGGTGGGTTATAAAAAAAATGACCTTCTGTACAGTTGTCATGAATACCATATCCGCTGTGAGGGTCTTAAGGACAGAGGGATGTCGTATGTTGTAAAGCCCTGTGAGGCAAATTGTGATTTGTGATATTGGGCTTTATAAATAAAATTGAATTGAATTGAATTGAATTGAAATTGAATACTGAAATTAGCTATAGAAACCAAAACCATTTTTGTACTATGTTTATTTCTACATGGGGATTTACTTGGTTTTGGAGCCAGCCTCAACTGTGATTCGATAAACTGCAGCTTCTGGCACTTCTGCAATGGCTTTACTTTTCAGTCCCAGTGGTATCCACTTGTCAAAAGTCTGCCTTTTGAAAATCAATAAAATAAAGGTGAGATTCTCCATTTTTACCTGATACTATAGATTAGCAAATGCACATGGTTTAAACATCAGTTTTCATACCATGGTGTACCATGAAACCATCATACTGCTGCAACCCTAATCTGTCATCAGTAATAACCAGTTAAAACTGAATTACACCAGTGAATGCTTTGCATCTGTGTAGGAGGGATGATGAATTAGCAGCCTTAATTAGTAAAAGTAGTCTTTTCATTTGGCTGAGAACCACAAGGACTTTTGGGAGTCTCTGGACATTTAAGGCTGGTGGTCAGCTGGGCTTGTATCCTTAAACGCTTGTATCTGCTCAGGCTTGCTCTCTGCAGCCAAACTGAATGATGATGAAATAAAAGTCATGTGAAATGTGCTTCATAATACACCATTTAGCTTTATAATCTGAAAGATCATGTCAATTTTTGTCCAATACAGATGTCAAATGTAATTCCAGATTCCTACAAGTGGAATTTAAACCCCATTTACAAACTACTCACATTAAGTGCATCTTATATTATACTGATTTTGACTCATTGCTGATTGCTGACCTATGCTCTGCTGCTTATTGTATGTTTTATTACTGAAATGTATTATTATTAGTTATGGGTTTTCATATGTAGCTATAATGTGGCTTTGTCCTTCTTTTTGAAGAAGAGGAACAAATTCCTGGGTGTGTTCCCTTGCAATATTCTTGTTTAATTCTGTAGTGATGGAACTGACTCTCTAAAAAGTATAGAAGTAATAAAAAATAATGGTAATACAAAGGAAGTCAAAAGCTGAGACAAATGGTGGCCTCCGTCTGCTGCCAGTTATTGTACTACAGGCACCTCTGAATATGAAAACCACATTAAATCAGCTGCTTACTGTCAAAAATGCGCTCTGCCCCCCCCCGTCCCACCGCTGCCTCTCTGTGTACATTATGTTCTGAGGTGGGTAAACATGTTGGATGGGTTTCCTGCAGTCTGTCGACTCGTTTCACGTTCATATTGCGGGGAAAACTTTGGAGGCCTGAGCTCTGTTTACATCGGCACAAAAGTGGCCCTCTTGTTTTGATGCACTGTAGAGCAATTCATCAGATTTCTCATAAAATCCAACCTCTCGAGGCAAACATTGTAAACTGCAGCATGCGGGCCTGCTGTCCCTGGCAGGCCTCTGAGCTATTGTCTTGTTTGTGTATACGGCAATTAAACTAGTCTCAAAATGAATGTTGAAGTAAAGGATTTATCTCTAAAACGCTACATGACGCATATTTAACTAAGTGCAGCTAACTCAGAGAGTTTCCATATGCATAAAAACCTCCACATATTTTCTAAAAAAAAAATCTTAATTACAGATTTTGAGCTGAAATGCTGTGGTTTAGTCATGAAATATGTGCACACATGCAGATATCCAATCAAGTACAAACACACTCACACACATCAACTTCCAAATACATGTCATGTTGATGATTGGCTATCACGCAGCCCGCAGGAGGGATGTGTATCGGTAGTATTATAAAATAATTATAAACTGAAAGTATCTCCACTAATTGGCACTCTTTGGGGCGGTTAGCGGCTGAAGCCCTTTTTATCTCAGAGTGCGTGTCTAAGAGATGTGAACCAGATGTGAACCTTCGCCTATTACCGTAGTTCGTCAGCTGTCGAAACCGACAAGAAAAAGGTCAAACGCCAACTGGCTGACTTTTGAGGGTTTGCTTTCCAAACAAACCGTTGCTTCTCAGGAAACTTTGGTGTAAATAAGCCCCTCATCAATGAAGGCCGAACTGTTGTTTTGAGTAGTCATAGTCTTATTCTTGGTATGCAGATGAGGAGAAATGCAGTAATGAGACATGTCAGAGCAGTGTTAAAGGCTACAGTGGGTACAAACAAACAAACAAATAAAGACGAGCTATTTCACAGGTTGTTTTGGGGGACAACAAACCTTTCAAGAATTTAAGCACAGGGAATTCAGCTGCACCCTCTGCCCATTTTCATTCTCCGAAGTTAATTTTCAAGCTGTTTGAATATTTCACAGTGTCATTTAGATAGTGAATCTCATTACCAGCTAGTTAAGACATGACACACTGAGGCTCGCTTGTATTTGTCAGTCTAATTCACAAAGAAATTCACAATTTGCAGCCACTATTTGCAGGATCATAACATTTCTGAAACGGTGCCCCCACTGACAGTGTCAGTATAACCTGAATAAGAAATTTCATAGATTGCACCAATCTTCATTGTGTTTTTCCTCATTTTTCCAACAACAAAAACATCAAAATCATTTGGAAGATGCTCTTGAATTTCAACACATACAGTACAGGGTTATATTTAAAGGTAGAGCTTCAACAACTGTTTTTCGGGCTGCAGTTTCCAAAAAGAATTCGTCCACACGAGTGGTGTGATGAAAAAATATGATATCCACACAAAACCACAAAACCCGCTACCAAGTGATGTAATACACATGCCAAAGCAGTAGGTGGCGATGTAACTTCTAACGGAAAGGTCATTTTAACCAATCAGAAGTCAGAGTCAATACCAGAATAGGGAAGGGCGGGAAATAAAATCAACCCGATCCACAAAAGTAGTGTAGTTGGGGTAGCTAGCAACAGGGCCCAAAAGTGCGGTTGCGTGTGGCCAAACAGCCAAATCACATAGAATAATACACAGTTTCAGAAGTTAATGGGTCCGTGTGGACTAGGCCTTAGTCGCTACATAGAAAATTAATCTGCAACTCTTCTTTTGGCCATGTTGTTGAGCTAGTTTGCTGTCTTCGTCAAGTAGCTGTCCATTAGTCACTCACTTTACAGCAGGAAACAGGACTTCAAAATAAAAGCTCTGTGCTGGAAATTCACTGTACTTCAAAACAGAGCGTCTTTTTTACAAACTTGACATGTCTGCGAGTTACTTGTGGTCCATTCAGAATGGACCCGCGACCCACTTTTGGACTGCGACCCACCAGTTGGGAACCATTGGTCTAGTGTGTAGGGTTTAGTTGCATCTAGTGTTGACGTTGCAGAATGCAAGCAACTGAAACTTCTCCTGTGTGCCGAGCATACACAGGAGAATGCAGAGTAACAACAGTGGCTGATGCAAATATGCGACTGGCCCTATCTTGAGCCAGTGTTTTGTTTGTCCGTTCTGGGCTACTGTAGAACAACAGAGGACCTGCTCTGTATTGTATGCAGATGTAAATCGCTCATTCTAAGGTAACAAAACTAAAATGTTAATCCCCCTAAATCCTACACACTGGACCTACATGTCATTTTAAAGTACATAGGCCAAACATTTTCTCATTTAAGATTTTCAAATGTAGAAATTAGCTTCTTCCTTTTCTTAACATTATGATGGATTGAATATTTTTAGGTTCTGGACAAATCAAGACACTTCATGACATCAACTTGAGACCTAGGAAATTGTAATGGACATTTATAATGTCCCAGTGAAGTGGAAGTTAGGGTATCTTTAGCTTCTGTAGTGTGATGTATTTCCCAGTGAGTGGTGCACAGTTACACAAGGGATTTAAATCAAATCCTTTGCATTTGATGGACTGCTAAAATGCTACAGCAGACTGTTGGCTCGACACACAGCTCCCTTGTTAGATCAGGAGGAGGACCAGTGACAGATGAATAAAATAGACCTCAGTCGCATTGTTTCCTTTTTCATATTGTTTCGTTAGCTACGGCAGTCCATAGATGGTGAAGTGTCATTTTATTTGACCCGTCTGGCTAGCTAGTCGCCTAAAGGCTCATTAGATTAGATTTTGTAAATGTCCTTGAGTCATCAAACATATGAGACCACTGTACAGAAAGACAAAAGACGGAGATTTTGATGTAAAAATACTTTGATACTGATTTTCTGAAATATATTTGAACAAGGACACAGGATTAAAGCCGGGCAAATGTTTTTTCATTTCACTTGGTTAACTGTTTTTTTTATTTCGACTAAATGATAGCTTAGTTATTTGTGAAAAGAAATGCCGTGTTTAGAGGCTCTTTTTAAAATCTGTCCTTGGTCTTTGGTGGTTTCCAATCAAAATCCAAACTTTTACCCTGTGAAGGCCGCTCAATCTATTTCCTTCAATGACAACAATGTCCTAGTTTGAAGACCCAGAAGTAACCTACCAGAGTCACTCAGCTATATGTGTTCTGTTTGCATTCATGGTGATTTATTACACTTGAACCATGTTGGGCTGATGCACAGGAGAGCTGTCTGCGAGACAAGTCTCCAGTGACAACAGGCTACTATGACTCTGCGTCCTATTATCATTTACATCGGGAAACTGGGTTTCATGTCCAAACTGGAGCTTCTCAGCTACGGTGGTTTTGTGCCTTTGAAAACTCACTTGTGTAATCCTGCCCTAAATAGACAACTAATACACACTTTTCCCTTTCGACAGAGTGAATGCAAGGACGTTCTGTCCTCTGTGTGTGAATTTGTTAGCCTTTGTGGTAATGTGAGCGATTCAAAACAGCAAGGAAATGTCATAAAAATACAGCTTAAGTAATGTGAATGTAAATGAGAAACCTTCCACTCACTTCCTCTGTGTTTTCATCTCTCTCTCAGAGGTTTAATGCCAAGGACTCTCGAAAGCCAAATCACGATGGAGAAGACACCAAGCTACTTTGTGACAAAAGAGACGCCACACCGGATCTCTGCCATGTCCCGAGATACCAAGCTCATTGTGGTGGTGCGCGACCCCGTCACCCGTGCGATATCAGATTATACTCAGACTTTATCCAAAACGCCCGACCTGCCGAGCTTCCAGGATCTAGCCTTCAGAAACCAGACCCTGGGCATTGTGGACACGTCCTGGAATGCCATTCGGATCGGCCTGTACGCTCTGCACCTTGAAAACTGGCTACGCTTCTTCCCTCTGGCTCAGATCCACTTTGTGAGCGGAGAGCGTCTTATCACAGACCCGGCAGGGGAGTTGGCTCGGGTGCAAGACTTCCTTGGGTTAAAGCGCATTGTCACAGACAAACACTTCTATTTCAACCGCACCAAGGGCTTCCCTTGCCTTAAGAAGCCGGAGAGCAGCGGCTCACCTCGCTGCCTGGGCAAGTCCAAGGGCAGAACTCACGTGCAGATAGACAGAGATGCTATTGAGCAACTGCGAGACTTCTATAGACCTTACAACGTCAAGTTTTATGAAATGGTGGGTCACGATTTCAAGTGGGAGTAGAGGTTTGAGAGATATTTTTAACTGACACAAGATTTATGTATTCCACAAATTAAAAAATGGTGTTCCTGCATTATAATGACATGGCTAAGGTGGGTAGCTAACTATCAGCAGGCTCCAGACAATATCCGAGTGAAACAGCAAAAGCAGTACTATTTTTTGAAGTGACACTAATGAATGGAGCAAAATCTAAGATGACACTGCTTATGCACTTGTAATGATCACTTACCAGCCAGCGTCAACATTCTGTTTGTTGCCAGATATAGCCGTCATTTCAGCTTCAGGATCACATGATTTTCTGTTCCTGTTACTGTGTATTATTGCTGACTAGATTCCTCATTTGCTGACTGGTTTGTGAAAAAAATATTCCAGGGAATGGGATTAGTTCCTCTTAAAACCTGCTTCACTAATCAAGGCAGGGCTTGAAAGCAAGACCTTGGAAAATGTCAGTGAAGTCTTCAGGGAGAGCAGAATTAAGCTGCAGCACTGTGGTGGTGAATCTGAAATGTAAAGCCATAATGTGAGTATGAACCACCTAATATCACTTACTGTTGGTCTCATCAGTTTCTATACAGGGCAGAAGGGTTTCTGTCTCGTTCTTTTCAGCATGAATCGGGTAAGTTAGTACAGTATATGCTGCACCACGCAGCCCTTCACTCTGTTCTTTATTTGCCGAATCCATGTTTATATTTTTGTTACAAAAGTATTTAATCACTGCCTTAGCCACGATGCTTGTCTGTGAACTTCATTAAATGAAACAGAAGCACAAACACATTTATGAGATTTTTTAATTCTGTCTCATCTGAAACCTGAAATTTCAACCTCTTAAAAAGCACCATCAACCCTTTTCACATCTAGTTACTAAAATTCTGCTCTGCAACACGTGTTGCTGCTGAAAACACACCCTTTGCTTTATTGCATTCTGTATGGTTTGTTGTGTGCCTCGGTGGTGGTGGTAGGTGGATGAGTGGGCGTAGGTGTAAGGAATTTCAATCACTTTTCAAAGACAAAGCAGGGAACACCTAGCCGTGGCAGGTTATCAAATAGATTCTGGGACTGCATGTCACATGATTGCGGTGAAAAGTTTGGATTTGGCTACGTGGTGTGAATACTAAAGCCAGACTGGGCTCGAACCAGACTCATGAAATACTGCAAAAACAAAGGGAAAGCTACTTTGTTATTATTTCGAGCAGTGTATTGTAAATGATTAGACACTAAAATCCCATATCACACAGCATGAAAGTATGTAACACTTTAAATTCATGCCTAGGCTACATGAAAAATTTTATACAGAGCACCAAGGGAAAGATGAGTGGTAGGAATAATAATAATTAAGTAAGAGGGACTATTTTTAAGATTTCTGAGTACCTACTTAATAATTACAAGTTATAGTTATATTATTACTGGGTAACAAGGTAAAAATGGAGTCATAGACGTGCCATTGCAAAAAATAAATCTGTACAAGGATAATAAAATACAGGGAAATATAAAGAGAAATAAATATAATAAATAAGTAAATAAAATGTGTAAATATAAAGAGAAATAAATAAAATTAATAAGTAAATACAATGTGTAAATATAAAGAGAAATAAATAAAATAAGTAAATAAAATGTGTAAATATAAAGAGAAATAAATAAAATAAGTAAATAAAATGTGTAAATATAATAAGAAATAAATAAAATAAATAAGTAAATAAATGTGTAAATATAAAGAGAAATAAATAAAATAAATAAGTAAATAAAATGTGTAAATGTAAAGAGAAATAAATATAATAAAAAAAGTATATACAAATATGGAAATACAAAGAGAAATAAATAAAGGAGGAAATAAACGTAGAAATTTAAAGACAAAATATAAAAAAATATTAAGCATATTAATTTATCTTTACATATATTTGTCAGTTTATTTCTGTATATACTTATATATATATTTCTGTATATCTTTTACTTTATTTTATTTATATGATGTAGTTTAGTTATTATATCCCCTTATTCTTCCTTATTCTCTTCCCTATAGAGTGCTATAGAGTGCTACAGGAGTGAGTCACTTCCAGCACTCTCAGTTCCATCTGCTCAAAGTCAATGGGTTGTTGTAATGGGCTTTTGGTAGGGTGCCTGGAATAAGGTCTGTGGTTGACACAAGCTTAAGAGACTTTGACGTTTTGTTCGTCCACAGTAAACACCCCACTCATGAATTTTGAAATAGCTAAATTAGACCACAGGGCGTCATCACATTGAAGATAGCTTTATAGTTTTGTTGTAGTGGTGACGTGACTGTGGTGTAGTTTGTGTACAGGCTAATGTTAGCTTTTACTGCTGGTGATTCCATTTAGACTTCAAAAATCATAAAAGTTCATTCGTACAGATTATGTTGCTGAACAACACGTGTCATTAATAATTGTTTGTCACAGAGCTTTTTTTCTGCAATAATCCAAAATACAATGAAAAATCCCCGTAGGCTTTTTGTCAAGGGAGCCAGGGCAACATTAACCTAAGGGTTGGCCTTCAATTGAACATCATCCCTGCAGCAGCCTTTTGCTGTTGCTTGAAGGGCCAAGCAACCAGCTGGCTTGGGGCGGGTCTTCCTGTCTAAGCTGAGTATCCTGGAAATCCCGAATCCGGCTTTGGCAGGGGAAAAAAATAACTTGTTGGACACCTTAACAAGACAGCTTAACTCTTGTTCTGCATCTGCCATGATGTTTTCCTCCCTGATTCAAAGCACTACCCCATTTATACTGCTCACGCCCTAGTCCGTGTCGCTTCTACTTGCTGTTTTCCACGCTAAAAAGCGCCCACGAAAGCAGGATTCATGTGCGCAGGCATTGACTGTTCAGCTTGGGCAGGAAGGCCAGCTCAAAAGCAGCTGATTGACAGCTTGGCGCTTCAAACAGCAAAAGCAATAGGGAAAAGAATAAGGAAAAATAAAAGGATAAAATAAATAAATTACATCATAAAAAATATTTAATAATATGATAACAAAAAAATTTAAAAGTTATGTATATGCAAAATATAAATAAATCTAAATATTCAAAATATATAAATAAATATATGCAGAAATAAATTGAAAAATACATAAAATTATTCTTTTATATTTTCTTTGTCCTTATATTTCCATATTTATTTTCTTGCTCTTTTACAGTTTTATTATTTTCATGGCACTCCTGTTACTCTCAGGAGCTCATCACGCATAAAACCAAATAATGATTATATTAATGTCATAAAATTTAGATCCTGCACAAGAGTGAGCAGTCAGATTGACAGAGCATGTAGACAGAGAGGGTTCACTGAAGTAGAGAAACACAGAGCAGCAGAGACCTACTCAGCATTTTAATGTGTATTTTTCAATATCTCTAGTAATAGATGCAGAAACATTGAACTGTGAGAATGTGTTTCCTTAACTAATAATACTCATTAATAATGATTTCTCTCCCAGTGAAATGTAGGACATGTTGGTCCTCTTTGTTATCTACATACCTCAGAAGTCTGGTACTTTTATCTGTTTGAATACTACTTCATCTGAAGCCCTATTGAAATTCGCATGTAAGAGCGTATGCTTTGAAGATTTCTTGGTGTTTGACATAGAAATACAGAAAGTGGAGCTCGGGAAGCCTAAAACCTGCTCTTGTTTTTACTCCGCTGTATGTTCAGTCTGTCTCTCTCCTCATTCTTTGCATCTTCTGCAAATGCTCGCATTGTTAAGGGAAGAATCATGAAAGATGCGCCACTCTCTGTGACCCTCTCTCAGCCCAGACATCTGCCTTTTCTTTTTCTTATTTTTTTTTTTTGGCTATTTCTCTCTTCCTCACAGCTTCTGTTCCGCTCTCCGTCTCTCTCCCTGTCCTAACATTCATTAAACTCATACGACCTCCAGGTGGGGGGCGTATAGGCAGTGTGGCTGCACCACCTCTGATGCCCTCCTTGTCATCATGCTCGCCGGCGGCAGCTCATTTCTGTGGCTTTCTGAGCGCGCACAGGTGAGCGTCTATCCAGTCGTCGCTGAGAGCTGCAACTCTCTATATGGTACACATGGGTCCTAATTAGGCCTGAGGGCTGGAGAGGAGCAATCCCCTAGAACAAGCAGCAGCCAGAGTCTGATTAGACTCTGCTAGTGAACGGCTCTCCAGAGATTGCATGCAGGTCAAAACTCTCTCTCACACACACACACACATATACACACACACTCAGGTTTCTTTTCAAATATGAATTCCCTCAGGAGCCAGCCCATGCAAATCATGAAATCCTTTGCATTTCGGAGCACTACGACGTGACCTATTTGCACTCTGGCTAATGAGGTGCTTGTTAAGCTTAATGAGTATCTGTTAAAACTGATGTGTGAATACTGTGTTGATTAATAATTTTTTCTTGGTGTTATGAAACATAATGACTAAATGAAGCTTTTCCCTATAGGTTATATTTAATGTGTTAAATTTGGATTCATTTAATCAAATAATTCTTCCCCCTTACATTGTACAAGTCGTCATTTCTTCCCTATGGAGCAGCCTGGTCGTTATTTAATGCTGAACATATCTGAGGGAGCTGAGGGGATCAGTGTTGTGGTGTACTGTTGATGAGCACTATATTGCAGAGAATAAGACTTCAAGGACAAGAGCAGACACATATTGTGCTTGTCTTCCACTCTCCGTAGAGAGTTTTAGAAAGAGGCTTAGAGCTTTCTTGATAATAATATTTGAACATTGTGATCTGATATTGATTAATGCTTAAAGCAGCAATTTCTCTTACTGGAGGGGTAAAATTAAAAAAACAGAAAGATGTACTTTTCTCTAAAGGACAAAAAAAAATCTACTGCAGTGGCTGAAGACAGAGTCCAAGTATAAATGTCACAGTGATGTTCCTCATGCACATAATGCAGCTCATCTACAGTATCTCAGTTGGTTAATGCAGCTTCAAACATCCACTCTTTTGGATTTTTAATGAGCTTTGAAGTGAGATATAAGTAGTGGCTACAGATGATTTCAAAAGGAATCATTCCCTGAAATTATTCTGCAGTATTTCTTTTTTTTTTTACATGTGATTGTTAACAACGCAAAAACATGTTTAAATGCGTGCCTACAGGAGAATGCATTTCACACGCACGCTCTATTTAAGCTGCACCGAATTAAAACAGCGCACATTCCCAGCACAGCCTTCCCTCGTCCTTTGCCCGGGATGCTCACATGAGATAGAATGAGGTTCCCCGGTCTCCGAGTGAGACAGCAGCTGACACTGCAGAGGCAGAGATTCAGCAGTGTACCTCGTTCAGTCCTAACGCTTCAGAATAGTTTAACTTGTGCAGCCGACAGGATGTCCCAGTGGTCGAAATCACCAGTGGCTTAGGAGCCAAATTAAAATGAAGTGCTGACAACTGTGGCACAGTCTCAAGTACGTAATGATACATGTTCTACAACTATTTGCAGACCAGTGTTGGAACTGCAGTCTGTAGGGATTGACACTTAATAAGCGTGCGCATGTGCTGTGCTCTATTAAGCTTTCTATGAAGGCAGTGGAAGTGAAGAAGTGAAGTGTAATCAAAGTGAAGTTTAAAGTGGAATAAATGTAGGCCATGCCACCTTATAATATTTCTGACAAAACGATGTCATTGGCTATTCTATAAGCATCTCTTTTTTTTTTGTTTTTACATCTGCATTCAGATCTTTGCATCTACGTTACAAATCAACAGCCACCTGCCGGGCTCCTTTTTAACTCGTCTCCAGCAGAGAGTGAGAGGACGGTGACAGAGATGTGAGATTTTGTTGGGCGCATGCCCTTTCAAGATTCAGATCTGTGAAAATTCCGCAAAGTCCTCCAAATTAGAAACAGTTGTTCAGTGCCATCTCCTTGTTGTTGCATCCGTTTGTCAGACGAGCGGGAGTCTGTTTACTGTGGAGCAGCTAAAGTGAGGTAGAAAGCTGATTAGATTGGAGGAGTAGTCAGACCTCAGCGTCTCTCTCACCAGGAGATGTGTTCTAATTAGAGTGCGTGCCTCATGTCTCACTGAGGAGAATAACAAGCCTCATCCCAAGGCTGCCTCCAGATGAACCTCACATCCACAGCAAACCAAAACACATCTGATGTATCAGCAACCCCTGGACTGCACACCACACCTGAGTCGACACGCGGCGCATTAGGATTTTGATGGGGGTTTACATCATGTGGCAGCGCTCTCTAAGCAGGAGGCCTCGCAAGGCTGGAGCAACAATGAGCGAAGCCAAGTAGAGATGCTCTGCCTCCTGTTTTTAATGCCCAAAACACTTCTTTCATGTAGGAACACATCTCCAAATGCCAATCATTTGAAACTAATGGAAATGATACCAGTTGCGCAGCTATTTCTTTGCTGCTTTCCTCTAAGACGGGCGTGTGTTTTTTCAACATATGGAGCAGTCTAAAAGGAGGGACGAACTGAACCTGGCTGACATCATGGGGGCTGTGATTATGGGATGATCCTGCATAAGCCTACTCCACTGTGTGAAGCTATTTTAAATTACATGTCAGTCTTGGTTTGTTGTGCAAATGCCTTGTCACATATTTTAAATGTGAAATCAGAGGAAAACCAGTTGTTGTATGGCAGATTTGAAATGGAAGTTGTGCTTAAATTTCTGCTCAGATTTGATGGGTAAGACAATTTTTTTCCCTTTTATTGGGGTTAAAACAATTTCTGATGAGTAAATTATGACTATTCAATCTAGGGGGGGAATTATGAGCATTACTGTTATTATTATTTCTCACACTAACATATTTCCCAGCTGGCATCGGACATCAGTATGACTTTGAAAGGCGTTGGAATATTACAACACATTTTCACTCCAACCTCATCACATATCGATGGTTGGTCATGGGATTTCCACGTCCAGATACGACGTGAGAAGTACCCTGGGTGCATTGGTTGTTGAAGTTCTGTCTGCTACATGCACTGTCTTCTTTCAAAATACACTTCTGCTTTCACAGGAAATTTAACATTTACATACAGTCTCATTCTAAATAAATGCACTACATTAGTACAACGAACACAAACTGACATTTTTTTACTCCAACAACTAACGCAAAAAGAACAGGGTTTGACTTTGGAATCTTACAGGACATGAACACTACTCTTCTGGGTGAAAGTTGGTGTTTGTTGGACCCTTCCACCCGACTTCTCGCCAGCCCCAGTCAGACTTTCGCTGCCTTAACTTTTATTCTTGTCTCGCTACATTTCCCCCTGATGCTACCAAGTACCGTCAAACTATAACGGCGACCGGCCACATATAATGCCGACGTTAAAGGACGGCGTTTTTTGTCAGTGTCTGACACCGCAAGTCACTGCCCAGGTGCCGGATTTCAACGACTTCGATGTGAGACCGGGTTGACTCTTGAGGTGCGGACACATCAAACCGGCATCAAAGAACTAGCGGCGATGAAAGCCAACTGTTGCGTCGTCTACGTTGCCTCATGTCGCCCTGTGTCAGTTGCATTTGAACACACTACACGGACTACATCCGACGGCCAAGTGGCACGTACGTTCTGTGCCTGCATGAGAGAGAGCGGAGTGACAGAGTGGTACATCCTGACAGCCGAGGGGTTTCCTATCTGTGCAGCCGAGCACCGCAGCATCTCCACGGACTATTACATTCAGACGGTCCCGGTGTTTCCTCCGCAGGCTCCACTTCACTCAGCTGCCCAATAAACCCGCTGCTTCTTCCCACTTTAACCTGAATAACAAACCAGGGCTCGGTGCTCCGGTTGGATCCAAACGGAGAGCCGGGGCTAGCTCAGAGACTAGCGGAGGCCATTCTTTGAACCCATCAGCTGTATTCAGCATCTGACTTCCGGCAGATGGCGATACAGCCTCTGGGGGCAGACCCCCAATTTTCTAGCATTCTGGTTTGAGGAGGCGAATTTCCGTTTCCGACTTCCGTTTATATATAAGTAAATATACTGAACCATTGCGATGGATTCAGAGTTTGCAGTGACACCAATTATGTTCCGCCTCGTTAGTTCACTGCACGGAGCGTTTAACCTGGCAACAACTGCAGCCGGCTCAAACGTGATTGATCAATATCACGTGGACTACAAACAGCCTAGCACCGGAAACCAGGGCTCCTCCGCTCTTCTTCCGGAGGCAAGATCTCCGGGGTTTGCCACATTCACTGAATGTAGAGTCTGTATATAGAGACTAAGCGGAGGCTAACTGGCTGTGCTTCCCTCCGGTCATGCTGTGGCTAACGCTCCGCTAGCCGCTCCCAGCTAGCCCCGGTTTGTTATTCAGGTTAAAGTGGGAAGAAGCAGCGGGTCTGTCGGGCTGCTGAGTGAAGTGGAGCCTGAGGAGGAAGCACCGGTTAGACCCGGTTTCACTACAGGCAGATTCACTCGCTACAGGGGCGAGGAAATAAAACCTGAACAGCCAATCACAGTGATCTCTCTCACTGACAAGCTCCGCCTCCGATTCAGCATGCTCAATCGGCCGAAAAGCTGCAGATGCCGAAGTGCCGATGGTGCGGGACACACTGCAAAAACTAGGGCGACAGACGCTCACCGACAGCCCGACTTTGGTCGACTGCCGACCATCGGCTTGGTGTGTCAGGGCCTTTAGGCATTATAGGTGTTAAATTTTGGTTTAATTGAAAATCAGGTCAGCAATATTTTAAATGTCTAACTATGTTAGAATTTCCCATTCTGCAGACATTGGATTTTGTTTACCAAACCTCACAACTGAACTATCCGCAGTGGTCTCCAAAACAAGTGGACCTGGGGTCTAATTTCTAAACATTGCGTACGCCCAAAACAAGGCCTGAAAGAGGCGTACGCCACTTTCCACAGAAAAGTTTTGATCTATAAAAACAGACTTGATGGGAGAAAAACTGACCCATGCTTATGAACATTTTGGAGGCGGGAAACTGGCGACGCAGATGGTGAGGTGGAAGCCTGATTGAAGAAATTGTCGAATATTTTATGGCACACGCCATTTTTGGCTCTTGTCCATACGTTCATTTAATCATGGATCCTACACACTGTTTTATAAATGAGACTGCTGGTGATTTAAACACAGGCAAAAACACAGAATAAACGACGCGGTTTGGCTCTTCATGGAGGGTCCCGTTCCCTATAGACATGAACTGCTTATTCTAAGGTAACAAAAACACTTATTTCCAGGTGATAATACACTAAAGAAAACATTCATATTATATAATATTCCATTTTTGCCAATTTATCCACCTACATCCAACACGCTTTAAATAAATTACAGGTATTTATGGATCTACATTTATCAGTGTACTAACATCTTGATTGACTGATAATCGTTAATCACAATCAACCCTGATGAAAACTGATTGTTCATTCAAATACTGAGCTTCATTTAGTATTCATGTGCCTATTAGTCAATCTTTGTTATGAAGGCAGCATAAAATATTTTTAGTACTGTTAGAAATACTCCTGCAGTGCTTTCCTTCACAGAAATTTACATTGTACTCTATCAGACAATAAATTCTTTGTTGTGCCCGTAAACATCAATGCACACATGCACACACACATACACACACACACACACACACACTCACGCAGTGGAGGATGGTCCAACCTCCCCGGGCGGCTTGTCTCAGATTGGATGTCAGATGCTGGAGACAGCTGCACTCATCACAGCTTTTATGAATACATTACCTTTTATGTTCATCCAAACACTGATTTATCTTCCTCTGAAAATCAAACAGGACAGACATTCACTCACCAGTCCTCTGGAAAATTGGAACTTTCAGCAAACTGTGTGTAAGACAAATATCTGCGGCCAAAATAACTGCAAATCTTTCAGCCGGGTGGTAATTCAAACCTCATCTTTGACAGAGTGTGTGTGCAGATGTTTGTGCCCGCTTTTTTTTTTTTTTTTTTTAGCAGAGATGGCTTATGAAATATCAAAGTGTGTTATTTGCCTCCATGAAACTCCACAACATCAAAGACTCCCCCCCCCCCACAAGAACCCAAGAATCCTAGAGTTTTTTTTTTTTTTACCCGTGCAGCCTTGCCTGTCTTCCATCTCAGCATTGCTCAAAAGGCAAAAGCCTCTAATGATACAAGATACAAGATGGAGAGACTGCTGCCAACAAAATGGGGAGGGAAAAAAAAAACATTTTGGGTGATGATTGACATCCCTGCATCTTTTTATTATTCCTGTGATGTTCGTCCAGACACACTGATGCCAGAAACTGTGGCCTCACACTTTGGCTGATGCAGCAATCTGGTGATATGCGTCTCTCTGCCTGCCAACCACCTGGCTGGAAGAAGCGTAATCAACCTCGCAGTCAATCACTCCTTGCACAGCCAATGGTGTAGGATGAGTGTCAGAGGAAGCGTGGCAGACATGCGCTGGCTGTATGTCCAACTTTGACACTTCACACCTTGCTCTCTCGCATCCTGATGAGTCCTCTGTATTGGCAAGGCCTTGGGATTCCAGCAACCCACTACTGTGCATTATGTAGGAGAAATAAATGTGCAGTGAGTGGGAGGAATGTGGCTGCTGGGTCTCAGGCATTTTACAGGTTAAGGTTTTAAGTATATCCTCTGCCATCTTAAGCAGAAACAGCACTTAGTTGCCCAAAAATGTCAGTGAATTAATTAATCAAAGCACTAAAACTATCTTGCAATTAAAGCTGCAAGTTGGTACTGTGCTTGTATGATGGTTTCATTGCATAAAAAAAGGGGCTTTTACAACCGCAAATGCCTCCTGAAAGACACTACGAGGACTAATTCTAACAGTTCATGGGAGTTGCCTCCGGTCCACAAACAACAGCACAGTCTCCTTTGGTGTTAAAGCTGTTTTCAAGGCACCACTCACCGCTCTGGGTTACATAACCCAGCCACGGATGTCCCACATGACACGTCATGTATATTGCATTGCCTAAAAAGCAGCTCTATCTCCGACTGCACTCAGGGCTCACTAGATATTTCATCTCCAATTAAAAGGGAACTAAAGTACTGCATCACTGGACTCAAGAGAAGAGAAATAATTGACATGCTCGCTCCCGAAACAAGTGAATAATTGAATTTGTTTTTAATTCAGCGAGGGGTGAAAAAAAGAGTCGTGAATGCATTTGGCTATGTGTAGGTTGTGGCTTGGTGTCATGCAGAAAAGTCTCTATAATGTACATGAAATATTAAGAGAAATTTGGTGACTTAAATGTACTTTTCAGAATACTTTTCTTAAACTCTAAGAGTGGCAAGCAGGAAGAAAGAAATCCTGAGATCCTGAAGGAAGCTATTTATGCTATTTCTGACTTCCACTTTGTATTATTTCAGTTTCTCTGGTGCGAGGTTTTTGTTGCTGGACGTATTTACGTAGACGGGGAGGCTCATACACTCTAAGGAAACTAGAAATAGCAGCTGGACAACGATCAACAGCTGAGAAGTGCAGAGGAGGACAGAAAAAAAATCAAAACCCAAGTGATTTTTGGATGCTCACATGCTTTTGTTTGAAACATCAACTCCAGCTGCCTTTAAATAAATACTTAGTGGGCGTTCACAGTCCTGCTGTTGATGAAATTGTTAATATTATCTTGTAGCTGCTTCCAGTGCAAATGAATGTTGTCTCCTGAACTGTTTTCAGTGATAAAACAGTGTGACTGGGCAGTAATTTAAAGCAAGTCTAGGTGGCTAACTTTTTCTGTATCATGGAATAATCTCAAATGCTAAAATGTAGCCTAACAGTAGCACAAGAGGAGAAGGGTTACAAAGTCTACAAGCATGCTCTGTAATAGCTAATGCTACTGCTATAGACTAGTGGTCACGCCGGCCGAAATGAAGGTGTTATTTCTTCTCTGAAATGTTCCATGATCTTGCTTTAAGATACTGTCATTTAAAGATGGGGTAGGCAGTTTAATTTTGTTGTCATCAGGCAAATTCCCATAATAAACTTTGAGCATATTTAATTCAAGTGGTCTGAGAAAAAACTGCACCTCCTCTCGGCTCTGTTTTCAGGTTTCAGAAAATCCAGCCTGTGACTGGAGACTTTGGCCAATCACAGGTCATTATTGGCTGTTCTAAAAATGCAAATGCAGGTGCACATCTCCTCAAATAATGAAAGTTTGAGTCAATGGCGGAAAATCCTGCAGTTTAAGCTATTCCAGCATTGGTAACAACTACCTACACTGTAAAGCAACCCAAAAAAGGAAGACGAACATATCAAGAAGAAAGCCTAAAAAAGAGTGACAATAAACAAATACATGTCGATATAGATTGGTGGGCGGGGCTTAGCTGGAGGCAAAACAATTCTCCACAGACATTAGTTTGGGCTTATTAGCAAGTTCTGTTGGCTGATGGGAGTGGTGCGTTCAGAAATACTCATTCAGAGTGCCGGAGAGCACACTGTCACAACCTGGACCGTCTGTAAATTTGGGCCTCTGTCCAAAAGTACTGTTTGGTTATTCAGAGCACCAGACTCTTAAAGCTGTAGAGTGCACTCCAGGAACTTCATGTAGAAATAGAAACACTCCGTCCCTTCAGCCAGCAGGGCTCTCATTTTAATGTAGAGCGTCAGACTGAATTTACGAACGCACCACGTCAGGTCACTCACTCTCCGGGACTGCAAGTTTTCCAGTGGATGGATGATCTGACTGGATGGCCGGCTTTGTGGTTGATTACTATGCCAATCTTACAAAGGAGGACGAAACTTGAACGGTTTTCTCCAGGTTTGTCTTGCTATTGAAACTAACGTTAGCTAATGTAGCCTGAAGCACGATGACGAGTCGTGTTTTGCCTCCAGATAATAAAATGGCGTCATCAGTTTGGCCTCCTGCAGCTCCATGTTCATGTTGCATAGCTAACATTAGAGTGTTACACTGGGTTCATCCCAACACCTTCCCTTGCATCCATGTTCCCTCACTTGTGTCTCTTCCTCGCGTCTTATCTCTGTTCTCATAAGACGCAGCAGAGAGATGCAAGGATGAGAGTCAGGAGAGAGGAAAAGGAGGAAATACAAAGAAACGAGACGTCTTTTCCTCTGAAGTGTCCCGTGAAGCGACGTCCATTTGAGATGGCGGCGGCGCCTGATCACAGCTGGATCAGCTGTCAGTCAGCTTTGTTAGCAACTGTAGAGACTTTTGATGGAGTTTGTGTCTGCACACGAATAATGCAATATATAGCACCATAAAATACGCCTATACAATACAGGCACAGTTATCAGAGGCAGAGCAGCAGTGTTTTCTCTCTGTTTAACAAACACCTTCACATGCATAACACCTTCAGTCTGTATTTAGACAGTACTGTGTCCTGCTCAGAGTCACAGAATGTGTTTATATGCATTTGCATCTGTATTTATTGATATTCGGACTGTGAATTTATTATTCAATAACACAGGATATGACTATGATGTCTTTTGAACACTGAAAATTATTTAATAGGCCAAATGTTTCAGGGAATATTGAAATTATGGAACTCATCAACCCGACGCTCAGAAACTATCAGCCTCACGTGTGACTGAATGAAAGTGACGATCTGTGATATAAGTTATTCTTGCTGACAGACGGACTCTCTCTGACTTTGTCTGCATAATAAAACCTTAATGGGGGAAATAACAAGTCGTAAAAAGAAAAATCTTGCTCATGCTCCTTTTCTTGTTCAGATTTTTTGACTAAATAGTGAAACAGAAAACAAATATAATGTAAAACTTGATGCACTTGAGTTTAATTTCTTGTCTGTCTTCACTCCAGCAGTGTTGTGATGTATCAGATCAGTCCGATCAGCTGCAGTGCTGCGTGTGTCCAATCAATAACTGATATCCGTTCAAGCGTGTGTCGGTCAGTAAAAGATTCCCACAAAGGCTGCACTCGAGTAGTCTCACTTCCCTCTCCGGGGATGTTCTTTAAGATGGTGGGTCTCAATCAATAACGGGTGAAGTGATCGAGGATAGAAGAGTTGAGGAGAGATATTCAGATGACTCCAGTGTGTCCTCTGCCTCACTCCCCGCCGCTACAGCGCAAACCGCAGCTCCTATTGGACAGGCGAGATTCCCCACCATATCCGCAAACTTTCTGCTGCTGTTAAACAGGTCAGACCTGACACTACCACTGGCTACCAGCCTGCTCTGTTAGCTGAATTTAGTTGGCTTCAGCTTCTCAGCGAAAGTGTCCGGAGCTGCTGCCTGTTGTCGCAGTCTACAGCGGCGGGGAGCAAGGCGGAGGGACTGTGGGGCGGCTAATGCTAGCTAACTCTTGTCTCAATTGTGCTGTGAGAAACAGACAGACAGAACAAGGTAAGCAGGGGCTGAGTGAATGAGGTGTGTGCAACTGTGCAACGAGATAACATTGGGTTACTGAGCGTGTGCATATGCCCATAGTTGCCTTGTGGGAGGGGCTTCAGACAGAGAAATTAGAGAGGAGAGCTGCAGAAAGAGGCTGTACTTCTGAATTCTGCCTACCGCAGCTTTAAAAAAAATTGAACTTCAAGAAAATTCTTGAATGAAACTGGGTGAATGACAGCGTCTCAGGACGTCAGTAGATTCTTCCTCGCTTGTTCTAAGAAGAGCTAAGGAATATTTAATTACTTAAAAGGATTTTTTTGCTCTCTGATCTATAAATACCAACGTCCGACTTGAAGGGTGTTCAACTCAGCTGCTACCACCTGCTTTTTTAAGATTTCCTCTTGCCTGATCGTCTCGCACCTTTTTTCTTGTGTTTTCTGTCAGGCGTTTAGATGTCCCAGACTCCTTTGAGTTTTCAGTAAAACATCATCATGTTAAAAAGGGGTGGACAAAATATCACAAACACCCACATTTAGTGCAAGACGGTTCAAAAGCACTGCAGCATATACTACCATCGGATTGTCAAAATTGTATCATAAAAGGTAGTAACTATTGTTGTATCTATTGCTTAGAGGTATGTATAATATAATGCATTAGCAAAATTTTATAAGGTATTACATATATACATATAACACCACAGTATGTCATGTATTTTTAATATAAAACAAAGTCGAGTTAGGTGAACAGCTTGCGGCAGAGTTCTAAGGGTTCACAGTGTTGCAGTGTTATTGAATTGGATTATATTATAAAAGTGTCATATTATAGTGGTGTTTATGACATTGTGGCCACCGTCTGTACGTTGCCTTCACCCCTGCAGTCACTGCATCAATCCATCTGAAGAGCAAGCAGTGAAAAAGTGAATGTTAATCATGAAGGTCCTGCTCGTCATCGCCTTCTATCCAGGGACACGGCGTCTCAAAATGGAGACTTTGCAGCAGCACAAAGGATTGAATTTGGCCACAGGAGATACCAAGATTGGATTGATCAATAAGATTAGATTGCCTTTCTGCAATGCATCGAGCACATTAATGTAGCGAAAGCAAAACATGGAAACTAATTCAGCATGTTAGATGCATTTGGTTATGCTCAGGAGTCAAGGAGGGTAATGTCACGGTTTGCGTGTTAAATTCAGATAAA
Source organism: Epinephelus lanceolatus (assembly GCF_041903045.1). Taxonomy (NCBI): domain Eukaryota; kingdom Metazoa; phylum Chordata; class Actinopteri; order Perciformes; family Serranidae; genus Epinephelus; species Epinephelus lanceolatus. The sequence goes on along the minus strand of NC_135754.1, from coordinate 18,090,954 downwards.
AGTTGCTGAATTCTCCGCTGAGGTCTTGCTAATGATGTTCTCTTGGAACTGATACAATTGGCAAATGATTATTGATTTCAGCACTCGAGGAGTCTGGCTCCTTTACAGAATGATCTTGCACCAGGTTGCAGTCTGTGAGTTTTTCTAATTACATTGATACATGCATATTAATTGAACAACCTCATGCTTTTTTCTGTAGAATGCGAGACAAAATGTTAGTTTCTGGGTGAGGTATCGTCAACAACGCAGAGCCTTTCCCGCCGTATGTGCAGAGAGGCATCGCACCACAGGCCATTTTTAAAAATTTCATCACTTCTCAGGCTGCACAAGAGGTGAAAAGTGAGAGGGGTGAAAATGCAATTCCCAAAACTGATGACTGTTATACAAAATTACAAGAATAGAAAGACAAAGAGCCAGCATTAACTCTTAATATGCCCAGCCTTGGGCCAAACTAATAAAACCACAATTGAATCAGCCCTAAATAAATGATGGCGCTGTAGTTTAATAGCGTATCATCTCCCTCACTGACAGCACTGGATTTGATGGTACTATATATCTTAATAATCCCACAAGTTGAAATTGAAGGGCATTTCTCTGGGACAAATTCACACTGAGTGTTGCTTTATTTTTCTCACTCATTATCTGTGTGTCTACTGAGGCTTTCAGGCAAACAGTGAGCTCCACCTGGTGGAGACAGAGGACCATCTCTGTGGAACAGTCCTCACTTTTAATTTCATTTAAAACCTGGCCATTATACACTCATTTAAAAACTAATATGAAAAACATAGTTAATATATTAGTTATATTTATATGTTACATGTATGTGTCTGTATTATTTACGATTATCACATCCTCTGTTTTGTCTGTTATATTCTCATGTTTAGGAGAGAAATATTATTTGTAACTGAATAGATTTGAAATTCTACAGGGGGAGGTTTTCACCATAAGGTCCCTTCAGGTTTCTTACCTCTCCTGCACAATCGGTGCTATGTTTATTTTTATATACTTGTTTTTATCACATCTTGATTGCTAATAAAATTCAAATTCAAGTGTAAAAGAAAGACAGTCGTACAAAAACTGTACATTTAAAACAAATCATTTACAGCTATGTCAAAATGTTACTGAATGACAGAGGTGTGGACTTAAGTCACATGACTTGGACTCAAGTTGGACATGAGTCACAAATTTAATGACTTTAGACTTGGCAAAATCAAACTAAACTTGGACTTTAACACCAAGGACTTGAGCCTTTTGACTTTAAAATACTTTTTTTCCATTCCCGCCAAGGTAATAAAGGTAACACAGGTTTTTGAGTCAAATTGAGCTGACCAACATTACTTATAGATCTAAATGAGCTTTCATTTATATGATTTAGCACAAGGTGGCCATTCTGCAGTGGGCTATTTTGTTTATTTGGTACTTCAACTGTGCAGCATTGTTGATGAAAGCAAACAAATTCATCCACACGCTATTGAATTCTCTATTTTCCCCTGAGACTTTTCCCTTTTTGGATTTGGAATCCACGGCTAGCCTAGCTAGGAAGAGTTAAGACTACTTTAGCCATCGCTAGTGATGTTTTTAGAGGAAAAGGCACCAGGTCAGACATATGACTGACATTTTAGTTGATGAAATGTTTAATCGATGAATAGGCTATGCATTTTTACAGTTGAAAAATGTAAGAATCACTTCAGGCCTATAACAGTAAATGAAAATTAAGATGTTATAAGAAATAACAGTTATTCATTTTAATATAATTTTCTGTCAAAGCCACAGGGAGCCGCTGGAGAGGGGCTAAAAAGTGGCATGCAGAGCCGCAGGTTGGGTCTACCCCTGCCACAGATGATCCACTTTGTTATCTGACAGCATCCAATCAAATTGCAGAAGAGAAATACAAAAAATAATGTTATGTTACTGACCACCGGTTGGGGAAAAAAATGGCACCAAAGATAATTTTGTTAGTGTACAAAAATTGTATGTGGTGGTCAACATTTGCAGTATTCAAAACTTACGGGTTGAAACTTACAGAAGGGGACACAACAACCTTCGGCTTTGTTTAACATTAGAAGTTGCACAAAGAATGATAAGCCAAGGCTAATATTAATGTAGTTAGCAAGCTAATGCTTAGTCAGTGTGTTCAGATGTAATATATTATTTTTCAGTGTGAAAAATGGTATTACACAGAGAGTGCATTATGACTTGTTTCGGACTTGTAACTCAAAGTTAAGGGCTTTGGACTTGACTCGGGTCTTGACTGCAAAGACTTGACACTTATTCATGACTTGCAAAACAATGACGTAGTCCCACTTCTCCTGAATGACATAATTTTATTTTGTTTGTCTTGCATTGTGAAATCAATGCCAACACACACAGCGACCCTCCCCCGTCAAAAGATGAACACAGTACATAACAAACATTAAATCATATCACAGAAACCCAAAAAATAAAAAAGTCTCATAATTCCCATGCATCTGTGAAAATAAATTCCTCACATCATTTTGTTACTTTCATTTTATCAACACACAAAGTTTCACTTATTGTTGATATGACAAACATATGTCAGTTTATATACTGCATGTGTTGGATGTAAGAGCACAGTATCAGCACACTGTAGCCACCAGGCACTAAAAATAACATATCTTATTCTGCATCATACGCCAGGAAGTTAAATCCTATGTGGTTTGTGGGTTACTGATGAACGCTCCTCCTTCACTTCAACTCTGACATTCAGTAAATCTATAACTCTGATGTATATAATTACAACTGTCATTACTACATTTGCATTTGGGTGGGACTCCTGTTACAAAATCATGTAATGATGCCTTCCAGGGCAGATTTCACAGTGGAAAATGGGCCGTTTATCTGACATATTTTGGGACAGGCTTGAGGTTTGATCATACAAGAATTTAATTAAAAACAATATAAAATATGAGAGTAGATATTGCACATTGTTACTTTTTTGGATCTTAAGACAAAAACATAAGACAGAGTGGTTCAACATTTTGTCTTTCATGATCCTAACCTGTCAAAATGTAAATATTTAGAAGCAGACAACAAGCCTGTCATTAGTATAAAACACTGTCTTTGGACCAGTGCAATTTGAATTTCTTAGCTCTAATGTCCAAAATAACACGATAAATGAACGTTACACCACAACTTGTAAACTGCAGCAATGTTCTGTTGCTGTATAAAAACTCTAAAAGTCGTTAAAGGTCGGAAATTGTGAGAGAAAAACGTGAGACAAATGAATACAGAAAACGTTCCTTTGCAAGTGAGTTGATTTACTTTGAGAGGAGTGAATGAGCAATACTTATCATTCATACAAAATGTATATTACTTTGAAGAAAATGTGCAAACAAAGCTTCGATAAAGGATGCCTTAACATGCTCTCTGATGCTGGCATTTGGAAAAATATACAGTTAGAAATATATACACTTCCAAGAGTAGCACGTCTACATACTCAGTGTGGGCATTAGCAAGAATCTGCTTGCATAGTTAAGTGCATGCATAAGCAATTCGTCATGCAACAACTGTCGTATACTTCATGAGCGGTGATCTCTTTTTCTCAGGCCTGTGTCAGTGCGTTCGGCTCTGACCTACTCTGTGATGCAAGCTAAAGATGTGCACAAGCTGTGATGTCGCACGTGAAGACAGAAGATGACTCAAACATACCATAATGCTCTATGTACATATTTTTTCAAAGAAGGCATCCCAGCTGTCTTTGAGTGTGTGTGTGTGCGTGGTGGCTTTTTACATTAACCCTGTGTTCATCTGAGAGGAATGTTTGGAGATGTCTGGCAGTCTGAAGAGGCTGATCCCCATGAGGAACAGGAACGCAGTTAAGTGTGGGTATCAGCAGCTGGAGGGCAGAGGTGGTGACGGACGGGAGGTTTGTCTGAGGGGTAACAGGTTATTCACTGGTAAATAAAAACACAAACATTTAAGAACCATTACAAACCGACGTCTCAGACATTTAACACCAACGACACATGCTGCATTCCTGCGCTTTTGCACCCAGCGGGGCCTCTCGACGACTGTCTCCATTCTGGCTGCACAAAAATACGTCTTAAAGGCTGTTGCACAATTACTACATCAAGGAGCGTATGTAAACAGCGGTTCAGGTTAAATAGGCTTAATTGTGTTTGACTTGAAATAACATTTTTCAGTGCTTAATAAATATTAAAATTGAATTATAAATTTACCAACACCTGCAGTTATACAATTTAGATTAAATATTTTGATTATCTGAGGCACTGATGTTTGTCGACATATGGCTCTCGATACTGACGGAGAGCTGTACATAAAGATTTTTGGAAATAATTCAGTGTTTCACTGCATCAGCACGTTAAAAATTGCCGGTAAACTTCCTTTGGTGACTGAGGAGTCCGTGCTTAATGTATCGCAAAAGTTGCTTGCCACCATTATATCCGCTTTCCATCTTGTGCAAAGTCACTTTTATTTTCACCTCCTACCGAAGATGGACTTCTCCCAGCTATGCTACAGACAGAACAAGGCAATAATTTCAATACATGTGCAGTCCATGCTTATTTACAATACAGTATAATATTTCTCAAAATCAATGCAATCCATACAAAGTGCTTCGTTAAAATCCATTCCTAAATAACTATTTAACAATGTGGACAGGAAGTGTCCGGTATGGCAGCTGGTATTCAGTAACCACTGAAGAAGCTACAGGTGCTTTAAAGATGTTTGTCAGACGCTGGGTCTGGTTTGGATGGTTAAAAAAAGACACCTCAGAGCTGCACTAGAGAGATTGTTATCAGGCCTTTGAAATAATGTCACTTGGCCCTCTGGCTAGTTTGTGTAGAGTTGATGGGGATCTTCCTGGACTGCATTGTCTTTTTAGCAGGCTCTTTCTTCGAAGGTTCTTTTGCATTGGCAGAGGATTGGGTGGTCGTTTCTGCTCCAGAGAGCTTCGACTTTGTGGAGGGCAGCAGTGAATGCTTAGCTGCAGTGGACACCTTGGATGATTCCTTGTCTTTGGCTGTGGTCACATTAGTCTGGGCCTCTGAGGCCACATTCTGGGCTTTCTTGGGGTTTCCCTCTCTAGCTGCATCCCCACCACCCTCCTCTGAGCTTGCTTTAGCATCTCCCACCCCTGCCTTCCCACCATCGGCTGATTTACGGGTCTCTTTGGGCCTCAGAGCTGTTTTAAAGAAGGACAAACCTTTGTCCTCTGTCTTACTGTTCCTTCGAGGCGCCCTCGAGGGGGGGGCTGCACTCGCAGAGGAAACACCTACACTTGACGATCGAAGACTAGCCATGGAGGAGCTACTGCTTGAGCTCCGGCCCGGCGCCCTGTTTTCCGCAGTACGGCCCGGCCTGCCCTCCGCTCTGCTAGCAGCACCCGACCTTGAGGGAGGACCGCTGTGGTTAACCTTCTTCTCCGAGACCGAGTTAGTCCGTGAGGAATCACGGCTAGTGCTCCTGTCTGCTGCTTTAGTCCTTCCTGAGGCTGAGCTTTTCTCGCCTCCCCCTCTGGGTGATGTCCTCCTTTGAGGGTGGGAGCTTTGTGACCCAGGAGAACCACTCTTCCTCTGTTGGGCAGAGTCAGGATATAACACCTCCGGGGTTTGGGATGACCCTTTCTTGGAGGGGGTTGCTGTTCTCGAGGAACCTGCCTTGCTAGTTTTAGGTGGTCCTTCGCTTTTGTCCTTTGGGGTTGATACCGATGCTGTGCCCTTCGTCTGACCTCGAGATGGTAACTTGTCAACGGCTGGGGACGCAGGAGACAGGGAGCTGGATGACGTCGAGGAGGTGGCGGGACGCTTCTTGGGACTCGCTGTGGTCCTTTTAACACCAATGCTCTCTGCAGACCCATTTCTTTGTTTCGCCTCCTTCGCAGCTGCCCCATGTCGAGGACTCACCTGTTCGGAAGCAGCGACGACATTGTTGTTGTCCGCAGCCAGGGTGGAGGTCTTCTGCTCTGCCTGAGCCACAGCCTTGGAGTGAACCTGCTCTATTAGCCTCTTACTGCCTGGATTGCTATCCAAAGCTGCAAGGGCTGACTTGCCCCCAGACACTTTGTCTGTCTTAGGTGACCCAGGGAAGCAGGAGGTCGACAGCTTGGTATCAACCACCTCCCCAATTCTCTCCAGTGTCGGGGAAGAGGAGTGGGATTCCAGGGAGAAGCGGGAGGGAGAGTTGGAACGGAGTTGTAGCTTAGCAGAGTGGGACCAGGATGGTTTGGTGCCATTTTCACTGAGCACCAGCGGGCTGGCGATGGAAGATCTTGAGGAGTACGTCTGTCTTTGCATGCCCCTTACTGCTGGCCGGCTCGATAAGCCTGCATGGTAGGAAGATACACATCAATATAAGACTCTTTAAGAATACCCACATTTGTCACTTTTGAGTTGAAAACAGAAATTGAGTGTATTTGGATGAGTCTTTACCACCATCATCCTCACTCCGTTCACCAGCAAACTCAGCTGACTCAGAGAGGGAGGCCAGCGAGGTGCGTCTGGAGGAACCAGAAGAGGCTTGGCTAGGTGGACGGCTACCCATCAGCCGACTGATCCAGTGCTCACACAAAGAGGAACTGGTGGATCCTAAAATCCCAAACAGACAGTGGTTGAACGTGGGTAGTAAATTCAAAAATATACACAAGAGATTACACAATCTAATAACATTTACAATTACCTCCCACAGAGCTGTTGGCAGACCAAGATGGAATTGTGGCACGTCTTTGATAAAACAAGATGTAACCAGTCTGCTTGCAAACGTCATCTTCAGATATGGGATGAACATCGCTATCATCGAAGCAATACCACTGTCCATCTATGGAGTTCTTACAGTGAGCTACAAGACACAAGAGCATAAAATATTAGAAATATCTTGGATAGCCTTTATTAAAGTAATACTTCACCCCCAAATTATACTTTGTATATCAATTACTGACCAAGCGTTAAAACTGTTTTTCTCTCCTCCACAGTGAATGAAGCATCCAGATCGGAGAAAGTTCTTGATGTACTGAAGTCAAAGGGGACCTCAACAGCAAAACTATAGCAAAGCATCTGTTTACAAACTCTCACACAACTCATGCAGTATAATCCAAGTTTATCTAGTTGTTTGCTTAACACTTCCCAAATAGACAACCCTTTCTGATGGGAAACTGAACTAAAAGTGAAACTTATCCATGGTCTCTCCAAAACCAGACTCCATTGACAAAATCAATAATTTTATCTCACTAAACACAGGAGCTCTACTACCCCCTAAATTTGTTTGTTTGTGTTATTGTGTGACTTTGGTGATTTAAAGGATAGTTAGTGTTCACCAAAGTCGCAAAATAACACAAGCAAACTGCAGATCGAGCCAGTGGTAGACCAGCAGCTACTGTGTTCAGTGAGGTAAAATTGCTGCTTTTGTCAATGGAGTCTGGCTCTGAAGAGAGTATAGGTAACTTCAGTTCAGTTTCCTGTCAGAAAGGGCTGTCTGTTTAAGTGCTGAGCATAAGAATGAATAAATGAGACTTGCATTATACTGCATGAGTTGTGTGAGAGTTTGTAAACGGATGTTTTGATGTAGTTTTGCTCTAGTTAAGCGCGGCCCCCATTTACTCACATTCATCAAGAATTCTCTCTGTTTTTTGGATTCTTCGTTCACCGTGAAGGCAAAGAAGAAAAACAATTTTATTTTCACTAATTCAATGTAAAACGGGGAAAGTAACTGATATACAAACAGTCATTTGGAGAGTGAAGTATCCCTTTAAAAAAAAATCAGATGAGACATCAGCCACCCACTGTTTGTAATTGGTGCTGCTCGGTTACCTGTGTAATGTCCTCCCTGCATGGTCCCATGATGGTTACACACGGCGTACAGGTCGTAAAGGTAATCCTCTGGGTCACGGCCCATCCCGTAAGGCCGTCTCCACGGCGACCAGTGGGAGGGGAGACTCCAGCTGCTCTGGCTTCTCTTTACCATATGGGGTGCCATGTCCATGCCTGTGAGCGGGAACTTCACCATGTTCTGCATCTTCATTCGTCGATCCCCATCCTGTATTAACACATTTATGGCGTTTAACTTGACAGCAAGTTGTTTTATAAATTCCTCACAATCTCTCTCTCACTCACTGAACATTTTTGGCACCTTCATTTATTCTACTGTCTACATGAGTACCTGTCTAAAGCGTTTCAAGTGCAGTATGAGGATGTCTGGCAGGGTCCACAGGCTGAGCTTGATGCTGCCCTGCTGAAGCTGCTTACAGTGCGGACATCGCCATGCATCATCAGGAGCAAGCTGAAAATAATGTGAAGAAAACCGTAATTAAAGAGTAAATTAACTCTAGCTTTTGTTTGTTTTTTACCTGTTAACATATGTTTTCTGTATAATAAAGGTATGAAAATGATGCCATTTTTTAACATTATATAGCAAAAAACAATGCTGGAAAAGTGTAATGGCACTGCCATCTAGTGTTTGTAACTGTCACCCGTCTGCTCACACCGCCCAGCCCCAAGTCTGGTATCTTGGACCAGTGACATCAAAGATAATCCAACAACACAACATTTTTAACATTTTTAAACCTCTGTTTTAGGCAGAAGACTGCCAGTGAATCTTAGTTTGCAGAAAATGATAAAACATATCACATCTTTAATCCTTATATTCATTCATTCTCAGCACCACTGCAGCTTAGGTGATGTCATGTCTCAGCCTACCTGCTCCTCTTTGGTGTAGAGTTGAAAGCACTGGGCGAGCGAGCAGGTCTGAGGCTGCAGGTGTTGCTCCTTTACTTGACGCACGCTCTCAGCATCGGGGATGTACTCATCCTCAGTTCTTTTGAACAGACTGGGGAATAACACAGCACAAGTCACAGAGGGATCACACGAAACTTCAAAAGACATTTACGACATGTATTTGTTGAAAGGAGACATCACACATCTGCTCAGAGCTTGATAAAAAGTGCATGACTGTTGCCTCAGATCTCAACTTACTAGTCTTTTGTCTCCTTGTCCCATTCGACAACAATTTTGACATGAGGTGGCCCTCCAGGACCGCACGACTTGAATGCCCTGTTGAGAATTAGATTAAGAGAACAGCGCATTATATTTTCCATTATGATCATTTAACTACGATTCATACTCAGTATTATAACTGTATTATAGTATTATAAATCTGCTATGGCTCCAGCAGTACAACATCTGAGACCTCTGTCCTGAAGAGTGCAGTCATAGTTACAGCTAAGATACCTTTGCAGAGCACTCAAACTCCCAGGCCATACATATCAATTGGCCTAAATGACTTTGAGGGTTTATTTTCTGTTTGATTTTTATGTAGCAGCAGAGAAGCAAATGTCTTTTTTTCCCCATTCCCCTCATTTTTAAAAATCCATGCAACAATCACAGAGGTCGACACATTCTTAGAGGAAAATCCATAAAACCAGACAAGCTATTATACATCTCAGGAGGTATTTTAACATCAATACCACTGAAGAGTCGGCCTACATACTGTACTTCTTCAATCAACTTGAAGTGGATTGAACTGACTGCAGGGTTTATATAATGACTGCTCATGTGCAGTAACACTCCCCCCTGCTGGCGGTAAGTGTCATTACCTCTCCACAGAGGGATGGCAGAGCGGCTGCTCCTCCTGAGGCAAGAGATATGTGATTCCAACCACTCCTACCACACGCAAAGTGAAGGGCCCCACCTACAGACCATCAAGGTTAAGACACAATAAATATATTGCATAAAGGTCATTTAAAGTTCATTAAAATCACAGAGTATGTACCTGCACAAAGACTCCAGGGCGCAGAAGATGCCGCATCTTCTCCAAGATCTCTTTCTGAAGCACATCCCATGTTACTGTGCGCTCCAAATACAAAATAAATGGATTGCCAAACCTGCGGGGATTACAAAAACAAAAACAAGCCTGTGTCCATTTTTAAGATTCCTTTGGCATAATTATTCAAATCTTCACGAATATTCTGAAATACCTGCGTCCTTGCTGTCCGGCACAAGCTCTGTTACACACCAAAAGGACAATCTTCTCAGCCTGTTCGCTGTTCTTATTGGGACTCAGAGGCGGGGTTGTCGGCTCTTGTATTTGTGTGGATATCCTGTTATTATCTGTGCCATACTTCAGATTGTTCTGGTTGAGATTTGCATGTGGGCTCCCTGTGATAAAACACACAACATGTAAAGATACAAGCATGTAATGTAACACAAAAATCAATCCAGCATGCAGGTCAGTGTGCGCAGCAGCTCCTTCATTATTAGTCCATTTCTAATCTAATCTCCACTCCTACGGCCGTAATGAGACAAAGAGCTAAAGTCATTTCTGGGGAACAAACAGGATGCTGTACCGCCTCGCTTGGAGCGGATCTGCTCCGGTCTGAATAGCTCAGGTGTCTCAAAGGCAAAGATGGAGTCGCTCTCCTGAATGATCTCAAGGTCGTCGTCGTCGTCACAGAAGGAGCGATGAAAGCCATCGAAGTACATTTCAGTGAGGACGATCTGAGCGGATGCAGGGAACAAAAGCAGGTTATCGTTTAGATTAATTCATTTCATGAAGAGGTATTAACAGAAAAGAGGTGCAGATACACTACGCCTTCATGTATAGGGATATTCATAAAGCACTGATGACAAAATTAAACACAAACTTAACCACTAAATTCTCTCATGGCTCACTAAAAACCCTCCTACACCATTCAGTGTCCTCAGTAGCACACCCAGTCTTTAATCCTCTTAATTTGAAACATTAATGTTCTTTAAAAAAGGAAATTTTCTCATAAAACAGCACCTGTTGGGCAGGGATTTTGGTCTCTTGGGCCACAGCTTGTCTCAGTCTGGACACAGTGCCAGAAAGAGGCACCGCCACGCCGACTCTCATGCAGTGGGAGCACTTTCCTTGGTACACCACTGTCACATACAAGGGCCTGCAACACAGAAGGACTGGGGGTAATTGGCTGTTTCGTAACAATGGCAAGACTGATGTTTCAAAAATAGACTGCATCTCCTAATTTTAACTTTCTCCTGTCAGATCTTTTGTGGTGTTTGTTGAGGCTGGGTTTGACACTTCTGTTTAATGCCGGGTTCAGACTGGGTCTTGTCTCGTTGCAATTTTTGGATAGAGGGATTTTTTTGTGTGTGTGTGTGTCTGATAGATATTGTCTTACTCATAAACAAGATACAGAGTCACCTTACCGTGTGTGAGGTACCGGGATTGGCAGTGAGATGCAGAGGAAAGGATCAAAGGTGTTGCTCTGTTTCTGGCAGTGAGGGCAAGTCAGGGAGGACCTACAGAGAGACATGAGGATGTTAGTGTTTCATCGTAAAGGAGTAGTTCACTGTTTTGGGAAATACGCTTATTCACTTTGTTGCTGAGAGCTGGATAAAAAGATTGATACCACACTCAGAGCAGCAGGTAAAGTCCTGTATCAGGTCTGGTGACCAGCAAAAAAGGTTTGCAGGCGGTATTTTGTCCTAATTTTTTTTCTGGCTTTGGTTCTAGATTAAAACAAGAGCATGAAGGTCAGATGGCAGGTGTAAGATAATAAATATATCAAAATAAAATGAAAATAATTTGAGAATTTATGAGGATAAGCAAAAAAATATGAATGTAAATTGTAATACCTGAATTGCATTTGTTAAAAAATATATTTTCTTTGTTTCATATGACTAAAATGTCCAACAGTGATCACTTTAAATGTGCTGCGTACAGTTACTATAAGATTTGCAATTTCAGGTCAGGCTCCATGTGCTGACAGGTCGTGTCAGGTTTTGGAACTAATTGGTCATGTGTGGGTGGTGGGGCAGGTGCAGTATTGCACGTCCCATTTTTAGTTTGGGAGTAGGTCTTAAAAATCAGACCCATGCAGGACTGTGGCAGCAGGTTAGCTTAGCTTAACAAAAAGGCTGGAAACAGGGGAAACAGCCTGGTTCTGTCCAAGGGTTAATTTATCTCTCTACCAGCAACTTTAAAGCTCACGAATTATCCCTTAACATATCATTTGTTTCATCAGTATAAAAAACAAAGTGTAAAAACAATATATTTTAGTCTTACAGGGGTTACGTGCCAAACTTTTTCCTGCCTGGCAAACTCAAGATGACGACAAGAGTCCAGGAAGACCAACACACAATCCCCCTGAAACACTGTGTGCCTTTTTTACACTTTATTACACAAATTATTGAAACAATATACAATATGTTTATGACATTTAAATGTGGAGGAAGGCAGATTTTGTTACTTTTAGAAAAGCCAGGCTAAGTTGTTCTCCCTTCTTTCAATCATTGTGCTAAGCTAAGCTAAGCTAAGCTAAGCCAACCAGCTGCTGGCTGTAGCTTTAAATTTAAAACACAGGTATGAAGGGAGTATTTTGACTCTGATGAAGACACAGTAGTGTGTAAACATTAGTGTGTTTGCTCTATTAAAAGCTGTTAATCGATCAGTGTGCTTCAGTCTTTTCTTTTCTTTTGAAAGTTCTCTGTCCTTGAGCTGAGAAGCACTTGATTTTGCCCCATGCTGCTGGAAAATATGCAGGGAACTGTTTCATTTGATATTACTGGTGTATCATTTCAAACATAACTGCCACTGTAGTACAGGAAGTACACAGGACAATATACACACTTGATTAAAAAACACTTTCTATTACTCATCCCTTCATTTTTTCTGTACTTGGGTCACACAAAGACACCCAAGCAAGTTTTGTTCTCTGAAGACGGCCATGAGATATGGTTTGCCTTTTTTAGACAGCTCATCTAAACTTCCAGGTTTACTGGGGGGGGCCTGGACAAGGCTGGATTTTCAAAATAAAAGCCCCCGGATAGTAGACTCACAAGTCAGTCTTTAGACGCTTTGTTTAACTAAAGACTGATGTCTTTCTCCCTGATTTTGTGTTTAAATGGGCGAATACAATTTCAGAGTTTAAAAAAACTCCCTCCCAGAACCAATAGTAAATCCGCAGGGCGGTCCTTCGGTGGCTCGCTGAATTCTTGTACTCGTAAACATAGTCCGACTGTGTTAAAAGTCTTAAACAAAGTCACTGTAAGTCCTTCATTTCCACAATCTTGTGGACTGAGCACACGTTTGATAAAACGGAGTTAAATCTCTCGGCATCCATTTTCAAGCTCTCTGTGTGTTTGTTTCCTTGCGGATGAGAAAAGGGGGAGTGCACATTTCCAGGAGGGCATGTCCTTTTAAAAAATGCAAGAGGCGTTGCTTTGTTGCCAGCCGTTTTCTCCGGTGTGTTAAACACACAAGACCATCAGAAGGCGGAGATCTCTGATTGTCTGGTGGCGAGACTACCCGGATAGTAAAATGAGTTCAGTAGGGGCCCTGGACAAGGCTTGATTTAAGAAAAAAGAAAAAGAAAAAGAAAAAAAAAAGGCCCCAGGATGGTACCAGGAGTTTACCCAGGGCCCTGGGTAAACTCCTGGTACTACCAGGAGTTTACCCAGGGCCCTGGACTCTGTTAGATTTTCAAAATAAAAGCTCCCAGGTGGTACTAGGAGTTTACCGGGGGTCCAGAGAAAGCGGGATTTTTCAAAATAAAGCCCCTAGATTTCAATACTTCGAATAATTGAATAAAAATATTCAAATCTTCATTGTACTCCACTTAAAAATTCTTCCACTCTTCATGCTTTTATCTACAGCATTTGAGCTTTAAACTCACAAATTATACTTTATATTATACATCTCCCATACATTGTTTGATCTACTACTATGTCCACATACTTTCAGCCACAGAAATCATGTCAATGTGAAAATGTTTTGCTCTTTAAAGCTCTAGATTAGATTATTTTCTCACAAAGTTGCGTGTTATATGTTTGGCATATGTCATCATTTTCCAGACAGCTGCCCGGCACATGAAACAGTATGTTATGGACTTTGTTTTATTATTCATAAACGTTCCTCATGGACTTTCAGATTAATATTTATGTCAGTGAGCAGGTAGTGAATCAGTATTTTCAGTCGGATCAAACAGATTCTACAGCAGCAGCTGAAAGTTTCACCTGTATTGTGCCTGAAACAACTCCTGTACAAAAGAGCCAGGTGCTGGTAGTGGAGATCCTTCAGGGGCACTTTCCTCTTCTACTGGAGGCTGGAACAAACAATACAGAAACTATTTGGTAAACAAATATTATCAATGTTACATAACAGCAACAGCCACCAGTGGTGCAGTTTATAGCATCGCAACATTCAGTTTATTACACTGTTGATCAGTTGGGAAACACAAAAGGTGCAATATTCTCTCAGAACGTAAAAACATTGTGAGGTATTCGCAGCATCCTGGTGTATTGCTAAATATAGAGTACCATGTAATGTGTTTACCTTCCTGGGGGGTCTGATGTCAGGGTGGACGATATGGTTGAGGTCTTCGTGAACTCTATCCAGCAACCAGAGGAGGAATTCCTGGGCATCGTGCTGGGAGTTACCCTTGAACTGAAGGGCGCTCCTGGACACCACATTCTGCAGCCAGACAAACAAATTACAATTCAAACGGACTGCTCCTCAGACAGAAATGTTGTTTTTTGTTGACATCACTGCCCCATCATAAAATATTCAGGGACCGGGATGATGATCAGCACAATCCGAAAAGGTCAACAGAGGTGTGGGCGATGGTGAAACGCAGGCGCGGAGAAGCTTTTTAAAACCAGGACACCAGGCTAGAAATCGACAGCTTAACCTCACTGACAATCAGCTATCGGAGATGACAACAGTGTGTCCTCTACAGGGCCTCCCATGCTGGCAGCTGTGAAGTCACCTCTGCTAGCTATCAAATGTCACGCAAGGTCAAAGATACAAGGGGACCGTGCACTGTGTGCCTCTCCTGGACTGTCCCGGGGGACGTTCTCTCTCATTTTGAAGGCATTACCAGTGCAGCCTCAGCGTTTTGTGCAAGATGTGGCGCAAACACAGAGCTGGGCTTCCTTCTGTGGCTTGGCTACCGAGGCTGTCTTTAAGTAGAGATGTGTAGATGAGAGATTTGTATAGTCCCCTGATTATGAGACAATTCTAAAGTGACTGTGAGTGAAATGTGGACTGAATATTGTTTGAAATATCTGTATCTGACTGTCATGTAATATCCCAACAATACAAAAGATCATAATCAATAAAAAAGTCTAATAATTTCATCACTCATTGATTTCCACTACCTTGTGTTGTTTACAGACTGCCACCATTTGTTGGATTTGTTTCACCATCCGTCACTTTGTCAAATTAGCTATCGCTTTCCACAAATGGCGAATGCATCCCCTAATTGTCTATGGAGAGTTTGTGCAGATCGCGTTTGGATGGCGTACAACAACATAAGCCTCAAACCAATTGCTTCTGGGAGAAAATGGACTCCGAGACACAGCGGATAATTCCCCTGTGTTATTATCACGGATGTCTTCCTAATGATCTTTAAGTGCTCTCAGTTTTAGGGCTCAGATTGTGGTCCGAGGGTAAGAGGCACAAAGCCGTCACATGTCCATGCCGAGCTGTAATGTACACTCACCGCAAAAATAACATGTTTTGCTAAAGTTCAATTAGCTGCATTTAAGGTTGTGGGTGAAATCAAATTTTTGAAGTGATCATAGAGGCAGCAGCTTGGGATGTGATCAGCCAAAACAATCTACATTAGCATTTGAAGAAACTAACAAAATGAATCACCATTAGATTTTGAATATATTGACAGGATTCCTCACAAATTAGATACTAAATCTGAAAAATAATCTTTAAATAAAGTGCCTGATAGGCTGGTTTTGCACTTCATTTCCCTACTGAGTTAAACAGATTCAAGGCCTCTCACTCGGGAGAGAATAATCTATATCCAATCAGACAGTTTGTACTTTGGCTGGCAACCAAGGTAGAAAAAAGTGGACAGAAATAGTAACACTGTCAAGAATAAGCAATGTGTTGTACGGCCCCTGTTCAATCGAGTCCCTCTCCGTTATGTATTTTGGACTTTTGAAAGCAGAAAATAGGTTATCAGACAGACAAAGACAGAAATAAAGTAGCCTTGTTGCGAAAGAACAACCCTTTGTGGCTGTGACAGGCAGACTTTTGAGTGGCCCGGGTACAGGTTTACGAGGTGAAACCATGAAAAAAGCAGACGAGGCTGCAACAAAAGCTGATGTGTGGCGAAGACAGTCCAAAAACAAGATGAGATTAATTACAGCTCAGATCCAGCACTCAGCTGACTGGCTAAAACAGCCATTTAAAGAATGGAGAGTGAGTCCGGGAACACTGGCTTCACCTGTTTCAATAGGATTTATTCTCCTATAAAAAGCCTGATTGTAAGCACAAATATTACATAAAATGTAACCAGAACTGTGGCCTTGCTTTTTCATACATAAAACATAAAACAAATGATCATTTTTGCATTAGAGAAGAGGCTAAACACTAATGCAATATGAGGGATGCTGCTCCAGAGGCTCGCTGTCAAGCAAAGCAGCCAAGGCCACTGCATCTGACCCTGTACACAATTATCCTGACAGATGAGGGAATTTCGTGATACTGGATAGACTCAAATTAATATTTATTTATTTCATATATACTGCCCAGTGGGATCAAAGCATCTGCACTTGACAGAGCACAGAAACCATTTGGTTTTCTCTAAATGATCGTACCACTGATGATTTAAAAAGATGTTTCAACATAGTTTTCTTAGACGCTCATGGTCCTGCTTTTTGTGTAATGTCCTTCATGGTACACTGAAGGCACAAACAGGCTAGAATTCAACTTTCTGCTCACAAGGACCAGTTGAAAAAATGACTTGAAATGAAGCTCCTGATAGCAAACAGCAACAATCAACAAAGTCAAGGACGCAGGTTTTGTTTTAACACTGGGGGAGACAGAATACCAAAATGGGAATAAAGTGAAATAAAGTGACACTTTCTGATAAAGACATATTTGTGACCTTGTTTTTTTCAATACTTGATAAAACGGCTTGAAAGTGCAGAAAAATACATGTGTGCTTCTGTGTGAAAGAGACACAGGGGTAGCTTGTGTGTCTGGTTATACTGGAGCAACTCAAAAAAAAACAAAACAGTTTGACAGTGATTTTGATGCAAATTTAAGTCATGACTAATTACTACTGATTAAGGTAAAATAAATCAATTTCAGCTCAACTAATTTCACTGCACGCATATAATCCTTAGAAGACAAAGGTAACAGAGATGAAAGACAGGAAGAAAAAGATGGGGGGGTATTAATTTTGGTCACACAGCTTTTAATCACGGGTCTCGTTTCAACGTTTGTCTGGCCACGTATGAAACTGGGAGCTCTGGGTTATTCTGACAGAAAACCTTATTTCCTGCATTTTTGTGCATGAATTTATGGTGTAAATATCTTTCATTTTGTCGAAACAAAAGCCCTCTGCTGCTTTCGTGTTTTTATCGTCAGGGGCAAATACACTTTCTGTATATAGCTATAGGGGGACGTGGCCCCTTTGTCCCCCTGAAATCTACGCCTGTGAACAAAGTTGTTCATTTAAGAGGATCACATCTTCACCTGGCATCTCCCTTTGTTCAAGTTCATTTGTAGATATAAAAACACATCAGGGGCACTGAAGGGTCTGGAAACTTTCTTCTAGTTAGGATCTAATTTGGGTCTTTATTCTGTGGCCGCTGATGGCAAATATCAAACAAGTTCTTCTGACAGAAAATTTTAACTGTTGTTAATGCACCAATTTGTACATTAAAATCAATTTAAGGTATCTAGAAACTTACTTATAGTTAGGGTCTAATTTGGGTCTATGTGCATAAATGATATCTCATAAAGTCAGAGTTAGGAGCCCTGCATGCTGCACATCCTACCTTGAAGTCTCTGCTGTGCTGAGGTGTGTACTCAAAGGTCCACAGAGCCCGAACCAGCCCGGACAGCTGCTCAGTGACCTCCCCAGCCTCCTGCTGTTGCTGCTGCTGTTGCTGTTGCTGCTGGCTCCCCTTCTTCTGCACCAGCACCCCGTTGGACTTGGCCTTGTCGTTGCTGCTGCTGCTCGTGTCTCCCCCTTTGAACTGCTCCAAAGCCAGGTACTCTGCGAAGAGCTCCGTGTTGCTCAGGCACTGCAAGATAGCGTTCATGAAGCAGGTGTTGCCGTGGTTCTTGAGTCCGGCGACACCCGGCACCTTGTCTCCGAAGGGGAAACCCCCGCAGTCGCTGTCGTCGGACGGGACTGACCCTCCGGTGGTGGTCGGGATCAGAGTCGCGTCGTCCTTCTCATCCTCGGCGGCCTGCTCGTCGGTGCCGAAATGAGACAGAGTCGAGAGAGTCCGGAGAACTCTGTTCATAAAGCTCCCAACGGAGCGGACAGAGCTTCTCCGGAAGAGTTTTTTACTGAAGGATTTCTTCTCCTTGTTACTCACAACTTTCGACATGGTCGCTGTGATGGCTTTCCCTCCGCGTTTTTACGCCTTAAATCCAGAAAGGGCCCCTTTTGATCAGAGCATCCCCGCGCAGTGACAGCTCCTTCACTTTATGTTTCACACAAGGCCCGAGCATATTTCACAGAAACACAAAGGCCTGGCAGTTCTGGGGATCATATCACATGGAGAGAGTAGCATCAATTCAGCCCACTTGCAACACTGCGTCGGATTGCATAAACAGCCTCCATGGAGAGCCGCTGCCAGGGCGCAAGACGTGGACGCTCGGGGTCGTCCCGCAGCAGCCAGCGGACATCATCTCACCATAGCATCACTTGTGTCATTGTTCACACACCAAAACAAGGCGCTGTGGTTGAGGATCAGTGTCACACATAAACATCAAATCAACCTTTCACAATTAGGCTGAGAGTGACGAGCGGAATCCCTCATCATTTATTAAACAAACCGCAGCTCCACCCTTTAAAGGGGGATCTCTTCACCTCTGCCCGTCGGATCCACGGTGGTGTCGAAAACGGACCGGGGTCGTGATATTTACCCAGTGGATGTCTTCCCTAAATCGCCTCCACAGTGCTCGCAGGAGCGCTGCCAAACTGAGGAACACCCCGACCGGAGCGGCACAGCCCGCCGCTCCCTCGCGTTTGGCCGCCGCCGCGGAGCATCTCTCGGTGTGCCAGATGTGAAAGGTGCACGTTTCCGTGTCCCCATCCGAAAGTTTGTCGACACTTGGTCTCACTCCCCGCGCGCCTTAATTCCTCCTCCGGATGGGCTTGATGGCGAGGCCGCTGCTCCCGTCTCCATCATCATCTGTAGGCACCGATACTGCAGGCAGGGCGGTAACGGCTGACGTCAGGGCCATACACTGGTCCATGTTGGAGGAGAGCAGGTACAGCGGCATGTGATGCTGGATGATGCTCCATCCCCGTCTCTGGACAGCATGGGCACTGACGAGAGCCAGCTGGGCAGCAACATATTATCACATCATTTACTGAAGATAAATATAGGAATGATCTGATTTATTTATAGGGTCATTTTAGGGTTATTATTACAGTTAGTTTCATTCTTGTAAAATTAGGCTACTTGTCAGCTATTATAAATTGCTCTTATCCCAGATAAATTCTATTTTTGGTATCTTAAAGCTGTTGGTGATTTATACAGGAGGGTGCAGGTTTGATTTCAACACAGTGGGGGGACACATAGGATATGAAAAAGAAGATGAGGAGAGGGTCCTCCGCTAGAAAATTCTACACATCACTTATTTTTCTTGCATTTTTATGCACCATTTTGTGACTTTTCTGCACCAATTCACGGTGTAAATGTCATTCATTTTGTCAAAATAAAAATCCTATGCTACTTTAATATTTAAATTAGGAGGGAGGGTGAGTGGGTGGGTGGGGGGGCACAGTGGGTATGAAAAAGATGGGTGGGGGGGGGGGGTCCTTTCCATATTCATGCACCGATTTGTGACTGTTCTGCATCAATCATAGTGGATAATCATAGTGGACATTTTATTAATTTTGTCAAAATAAAAACCCCTCTGCTCTGCTATTATTTAAATTGGGAGGGGGGTAGTTTGGGAGGGGCATGTTCTACACATAAATAAAAAATATGAAATCTACGCCTATCTGTTTTTTTTTTTTTAAATCTAAAAATAACTAATTATTTTCATTATTAATCAGTCGCATCATCATTTAACATGGCAGAAAATGCCCCAAAATTACCATCACTATTACCTAAAACACAAGGTAATGTCTTCAAATTGTTTTGGTCCGACCAACAGTCTAAACCCCAAACCTATTCAGTCTTCACAGACAGAAAAGCAGCCATATTGGACAAACAGGAAGTGGGAAATGTTTGGCTTATTTATTTATTTATTAAGCAACATATAGAAGAAAATGTCTCTTTAAGCACCAGTTTGCACCAACTTCATTAAAACACCTGTACTTCAGTAGTGGGCGATGGAATTCTCTGCAGCAGTGGTTCCCAACTGTTTAATTTTATATACTTTATTAATCCCCGAGGGGAAATTCAATTTTTCACTCTGTTTGTCAATTACACACAGGTCCGAACACACACATGCACAAACTGGACCTATACATGCACTAAGTGGAGAGATGTCAGAGTGGGCTGCCCATGACAGGTGCTCCTAGCACCTGTCATGGGGGGTTCGGTGCACCTGTCATGGGGGGTTCGGTGCCTTGCTCAGGGGCACCTCGGCAGTGCCCAGGAGATGAACTGGCACCTCTCCAGCCACCAGTCCACGCTCCATATTTTGGTCCGGACGGGGACTTGAACAGGCGACCCTCCGGTTCCCAACCCAAGTCCCTATGGACTGAGCTACTGCTGCCTACTGTTGCGGTCCAAAATTCTGGACAAACCACAAGTGACTTAAGAACATGTCAAGTTTGTACACTTTATGTGGAGTACAGTGAATTTTGGCACATAGCTTTTATTTCAAAGCCCCATTTCCTGCTGTAGACTGAGTGACAAATGAACAGCTACTTAACAGAGACAGCAAACTAGCTTGATGATATGGCCAAACACAAGTATGACGTTGAATATATTAAACTGCATGGTCCTTGAACTACTGATTAAGGAGAAATCTGGACCTCCTGGCTAGACCAGTTGGTAACCACTGCTCTACAGAATGATTTAAAGGATTGTCTAAATATTTTTCAGCTCAATTAAATGTATAAAGAAAGAACAATTAGACAATATGAAGTTGTTGTGTCAAAGCTGTCCTCTTGTTGAAGGAGACATTGTGTATGGCTCTCAAATCTTCTCTGATTATTTATCTTTTTGAAGTTACCATAAGTATTTATTATCAACTGTAACTGACAGGCCACCTTCTGTCTTCTGATTATTTGTGTTTTGAGAGACTCCTACTCCTTTTCGGTCATGGAATATAGAGTTGTTTTGATTGTGAATCTGAGTGTTGTGCATGGACATGAGCATAACAAATTAAAATCAATTCAAACTAATCTTTTTAGCACTAATTTAATTAACCTTAAAGGTCCAGTGTGTAGGACTGAGGGGAATCTATTGGTAGAGATGGTTAGTAATATTCATAACTATGTTTTCAGTTTATAATCACCTGAAAACAAGAGTCATGTTTTCTTTACCTCAGAATGAGCTGTTTATATCTTCATGTGGAGCGAGTCCTCTCTGCCATGTTGGTTCTACAGTAGCCCAGAACAGACATATCAAACACTGGCTCCAGGTAGGACCATTCACAATTTCGTATTTTTGCGTCAGCCCCTGTAGTTCTCTTACACGCTTGGCACACAGGAGAAGTTTCAGTTCTACATCCTCACCGCCAGATGCCACTAAATCCTACACACTAGACAACTTTTACTATCAAAAGAGCCATTTTTGACCAATCATATTTGAGTCTTATAATGAAGGTGAAACACTTTCCTGATTAGTTTAATAATTTCAGCACCACTTCAAAAAAAGATTTTAAGCATCTCACCAAAACCTTAAAAGACCCGTGGTGTCACTGTTCCCAAGTTAAGAGTCTTACCTGTGTGTTATTGTAAAGTCTTCTATTCCTGTACGTATTCCCCCGACGGCTGACTGTGACAGACACGCCAATTTTCACGACTTGAAGGTGCAAATACTTTCAACATCGGTAAAGAACAAAAAAAGTACAAAACGTGGCACTTTGGAGACATTGGACACACAGACAGTTCGACCCATGTGGGAATAGGAAAGAAGGATTTAGCAGAAAAGGCCATACATTTATTAAACTTGATAGATTACATTACAAACTCATCCCACCCCCGTTTCATCTGGAGGATAAAAATAGCTTGACAAAAAAAACTAACAACAGGATCCATTTTAGTGTTGATGTCAATGTTTTATGTACAGATTTTCACGATACTGCATGGAAAAATATGGAAACTTGTATATATGACTACTACAACCAGAGAGGGAGTGAGGGATCTCCTTCACCTTCACTTTTCCAGTCAACTGCTGTATACGAATCGCAGTTAACAGAAAGCTATGCAGCTCATATCAGACCTTAATATAATTAAATATAGATGAATTATATTAGTATAACAAATAACAAGTAATATATCAGTCATGTAGATTTCAAATGCTCTCACGCGTCCCCTGATGTACATTTTGTTAGCTCCTTAAATGCTTCAGCAACTTCAAAAATGAAATTAAAGATGTATGGTCAAGACACTTTCCCCTTTTGGCTTGACTTGAAGGCATTATCACTGTTGAGCATTCACACTTCAACAATAATCTGTATAAAATAAAAGAAAAACTCTGAACTACCCTGATTTCAAACTCTTAACATTCCCATAAATGCCATGAATCCATATAAAAAAGTCTGACCCACTCTGATTTATTAACATTCCCATAAACGCCTCTTCAGACAGGACTATAATCCTAAAATTCTGCAGCCTCAAATTTGAGACTGTACTACTAGTGATATCACATTCTTCATTTTCAAGCAAGCCTACGAGTCCCCGCTGTCGCTGTACCTACAGAGTCTGTGTTCCTCTACCTCACTGTTAGTAGTCAATGCAACGAACAGCAGCAATGGTGGAGGCCAGTCGACGAGGCAGTGTTTTGGCGGTCTGTCTGTAGTCTTCTGGTTTGGCCCTGAGCAGGGTGACAATGTGCTGCAGGGTGCGGGAAGGCTGCAGGCCCAGAGCGTCCATCACATTGCTCAGATAGTCTGTGGAGCAGGAACGAGAATCATCAATACCCATTAACTCAGCTGCTGTTTCACTGAATTGTTTTGCTTAGCCATCATAAGGGATTCCTAACTACACATGTCCGTCTGGCGTTCTGGTTACCGTACCGATATCTGTGGCCAGCTGTTTAGTGGAATGGGTGTTCAGTTGGGGGATGAGCAGGATGGCGTCACAGTAGGTCTGCATCGTTGCCCGTGCTATGGAGCCAAGCCAGTAGTCCGCAGTGTTGTCCAGCTCAGGAAGGTCATCACCTGAGACAGAAGGAAGGTCATATTTGTAAAGAGAACAAGTGATGTAAATACTAGACAGATGGGGATTTAATTAAGGGGTGTTGGGGACAAAGGGGAAGCTGGACAAAATTATGTGCAAAAGAAAAGGTTGTCCAAAAAGGGAGTCCAGCCCCGTGGCAAATCTGTGCTGAGAGCAATCTGACCTCTTTGCTCCTTGGCTTCATAATGTCAGTAGTCTTAGAGAATACTGTAATGCTGGATCACTTTTATCATGTTACTTGGTAACTCTGGGTGTATTCTTCTGCTTCAATCACAAACTACGACCTTTGAAACAGGCCAAAAACTGCAGTTCCTCCAATATCCTCTTGAGGCTGGCTCCAAAAGCAAGTTGATCCCCATAGACTACCATGTTAAAATGCCCAACTTTACAGCAGAAATAAACATGTTTTGGTCTCTATAGCTAATCTCCTCCTTCAAGAAAACTGTACGGGTGGTGAATTTCTTCATAACTCACCCCTTTCAGTTTTATTAAGGCTTAACATTTACACATAATGGAGTGACAGCGTGTCTGAGAGGCGCCATTACAGTCTATGAGTCAGATCCACCCTCGCTCCTCCACAGTTGCACGCTCTCGTCCAAATATGGTCACTTCTGACTCCAAAAATACAAGATGGTGACAGCTAAAATGCCAAACCGAAGGCTTCACTACAGTAGTCCACAAACCAATGGGGGAAATCATGGTGTGTATGTTCATTTTTATACTACTTTAATCATTATCATCACTTGCCCAAAATACTACACCAAAAACTGATTTACATCAAACTAGTGCTGTTGTTCCTTTCTGTCTTAATGCTGCAGATTTACAGATTTGCAGATTTTGGATTGACCCTGCCACTCCTATCAAATACACTTGTCTACCAAGCCAGGCTAATACAGACATCAGTCTGTGGTGTGTAATTTGGGTATCAAATTGCAAATTGTTGTTTCCATTTTCTGTTGTCATGACCGCAGTCAAAGAAGATTGATTTTACCTTTAAACTCATTGGTTTTACACTTTAAACATGTTTATATTCTTCTCTTTTGTTTCATTATGGGATTATGTACAAACTGGAAAATTATGGGGATTTATTTTCACAGTATACACTAATTGTTAGATAATCTATATATAATTAAATGTAAATTAATTCCTTGTGTTAGGTGACTCTTTCTTACTTTGAATATAGTAAAATAAATGGATAAAAAGAGGGCTTTATATACAGGAAGGGTTTGCTGAAAGAAAGAAAGCAGAAATAAATAAAAGTGAAATAAAAACAGAAAGGGTTATACATCATGTGGAGTGTTAGATTGAGAAGAGGATCAGGGCTGATGAACAGTAACCTTGCTCTGGAGGGAAAGGCAGCTTTCCAGCGTGTAGGGCCATCTCCAGCGCCGGGTCCTCCTGAGTCACAAATGGCTCCAAGTGGAGAGGCAGAGACATCAGGTACTGCCCTATCTGTGAGGGAAAGACACATGTAGTGTGATGTATCTGGTGTCTCGGAGCGACATTTATTGTACAAGTTTTAGCTGTGAATCTGTACAAAATGGCTCTTTCATCTTACTGTTGTTTTTGTATTGATCTGCGCTGCATGTTTTAATCACATCAATTATGAATAACTTTAATTGATTGTCATGACGTATGTTAAAGCCGATGACTCACATTTGTAATGTATTCTTGCGGCGACAGGCTGAAAGTAGGCAGGTCCTCTGTGTAGCTCTCTCCTAAACCAGGCGCCTCTTGTCTCTGAGCACAACCAAGGGGAACGAATCAAACAGCACGAGGTGAGATCAAAATAGACACAGAAAGTCCGACACTCCAGCGCACACGCACGAAGGCAGTTGAAAAGCTCTCAGTGATGCACTCAAATGGTGCCGATCAGTATTTCGAATCAAATCATGCAGTAACTTGACACTTAATCACCTCCATCTTGGAGACAAGGCAGAGCTGGTGTTTGATTTGCAAGAAGACAGAGTCGAAGGCCAGCTGGTTGGCCTGCTGGTTGAGTCTGGTCAGAGCTGCTCTGGGCTCTGCTAACAGGTTGGAGTTACCTGTGCCCTTCTCCTGCAAGACAAGGGGAAACACGTGCTTGAAACAGCCACAGGGTCCTTGATAACATGCTGCAGCATAACAAGAGTCAGTTCTCTTCATCGGACATCAACAATATCTATTCTCATTCAGGCATCACGCCATGCTCCATACCTTTAGGGAGTAGAGGACTTCCATCAGGCTGTTGTATTCAGCCATATTCCCCCTCTGAAGATAGTTGTATTCCTGCCACGGGTTTTTGGTCGCGCTCTTCCTCTCTGTGGAGCTGGCTTCCTGGATGCCTGCAAGGCTGCGTGGGCTGTACGACTCTGACAAGTACTTACCTGCCGTGCCCAGGATCCTATGGATAGGAGTGACTGTAGTCAGAGAACGCACGCGATACCTTAAATTCTGACATGGTGCCTTGTTGACAGGACGCCCCATGAGTTACATCCGTGATAAAGAGAAAGGTTTAGGGCAAGACAAGTAATACATTATGAAATATAAAGGTATAGAAATTGTTCTTACTTGTTTGACAGCTGCTGCTCGAAGGCTCCGCATTGTCGAAGCAGTTCTCCACAGGTGGCGATGATCCTGTAAAACACAACATAACACTGTTACCCATCCGTTTTCTGGCGGTTATCTGGGGCCAGGTCCTTGTGGCAGGAAGTTAAAGGGCTGTCCACACCAAGATCGAGAAGGATAACTATAAAAATGTGAGCATCCACACTGTGTGCCTCCCTGTAAATTCTGATGGATTTTGATTAGCTGTCAGGGTTTGTGTCGTTCATTAAATTATGATGAACAGTTGGTTGGGCTCAGGACTACTTAAAAATGCTCTTTCCACCGCTCAACAATATCCCCAGCAGGGTCAGCAGTTCTCATACCCTGATGAACGCAGTCTGAGCCAAGCCCCGATTTCTCTTCCTGAGTCATCTAAAGGTTTGCCAGATAGTCATTTGGGCCAACTCCATACTCAAGAGCCTCTCCAAAGTCCTTCCACACCCAGTTTTTATGCTCTGGTGATGTCCACCAGATGGTGATCAGTTGACAGCTCTGGCAGTTCTCTCTTCACAAAACTTTCCAAGACACGCAGCCACAGATCTGATGATTCGACCATGAAGTCGATCATCAATCTTTGGTCTAAGTTCGAACATGGTGTTTGGAAGGTCAATCCAAGACCAGGACAAGTCCAGGTTTAGATCAGGCAGGCTATACCTCCCAACCACCACCCACCAGTTTTCTCTATCCTCGTCCACTTGAGCAGTGAAAACCCCTTGCAGAACCTAGGCATTATCCTTTCTGGGACCCCACACAGAGACTCCAAGAAGGGTGGATACACTGAGCTGCTGTCCATAGACATAAACATAACATTCCTCTCAGCAACTCTTAGTCACACAGAGCCAACCTGCTTGTACTCTGGGGAGATTTCCGACACAGCTGCACTCAGCCCGGGGCTCATGAGCATCCCCAACCCCGCCGCAAGAGGTACCTGATCTCCTGAGTGTTACAAAACTCAGTATTCTAATGAAACTGTCTCATATGTAAAAGAAATACATATAAAAATATTAACCTGACAGAGTTCTGGAAGGCAGTCCAGTCCTCCTGGAAAGCTAATGAACTCGGCGCGTCCTCCATTTTACACTTCTTCCTGATTGACTGCAGTGTTGTGGAAAAGTCCGACACATACCTACAGTAGAACAAGCACAATGTTAAAGCTGGCTACAGAAATCAAATAAAGTAAGATCTACATACCATAAACATTAGGCAAATTATTTCTATCAATGAGGCAAAGGGGTTAAAACTCAATATGTGACTCATGATTGCTCTGACAATAAAGGATATTTACTTGGTGAAGAGGGCTTTGAGGGCTTTGAGGAGGCCACACACAGCCAGTCCATCAGTCAGTTTGACACAGCGGTCCACAGCAGCGCTGGCCAGGCCAAACAACTTGCCAACAGAGTGGCTCAACTCTTCCACACAGTCAATTACCTCCCCGTGTTCCTACAGAGAGGAGAGAGTGCATGGAGAGTGTGAAACGAGAGGCAAACAGAGAAAGAAAGACTGGTAATAGGAGGTGAATCGGCAGCTGTGGCAAGGTTTTAATAACTAATATATTGTGTGTATGTGTGCGTGTGTGTGTGCATGGTGTCTTACCAAAGGTACAGCACTGATCTGGATAAGGAGGTGAGCTTCCTCCAGATCTCCATACTGCAGTTGATAGGGTTTGTAGGGGTCATACAGCGCACACACCAGCTCATTCACCTTCAGCAGATTATTCTCACCTGGGAGAGGAAACACACTCAGCATAAGGACCTGACACTCTACCACATCTGAAGCATCTACGGTCATGTCTTTTCTATGCACAGACCCAGGTGGGGCAGCATGGCAGCCTCCAGGCTGTGTCCGAAGGTGGACGTGGTGTGATGGAGTTCAAGCAGCGTGTCGAGGCGTTGCTCTTGGGCTGCACGTTCCACGGCTGAGCTCAAGCACACAGGGATGGATGGGACCATGGCCCCAAGAGTTTGGATCAGCAACACTGTCACCACCTCATACGGGTTCTTGAACACCTATAACAACATAGGAAATGTGCAAACAATTAAAATCTTACTGCTCACCATACAGCCCTTTCAAATAGTATGTTAGCACTGCTAGAACTTGTCAAATTGCAGTCGATTTAACATCCGGTAGTGTGTCTCACCTGGCTGCTCCACTGTAGTTGAGAGTGCCACGACGACAGCAAGGTGTCGTAGAATTCAGACAGCTGCTGATTCAGACTGAGCTCGCTCTGTGAGAGATCCTGCCACATGCTCACCAACTGACCCTGGAGATGCCGAAACAGACCTTCACTCAGAAATGGACATTACAGCATGCCTACGCCAAGCAGGTTATTAGGTCAGGGAGAGAGGCCTGTGGCACCTACCTTGTGACACTTGTAGTAGTAGGCAAGCAGCTGTGGCATTCTATCTATCTCTGTGAAGACTTTAACAAACAGCTTGGCTTGGTCTGCAGAGAAAACATTAGTATACTTAGTGTACACTGAAAGTGAACAAATAAATAGAAGTTGGAATAAATATGAGAAACAAGTTCTTACCTGTAGACATAGAATTAAAGGTTGCTACTATCTGTGGGCTGGCCAAGGCCTCCAGTCTGTTTTTCAGAGCCTCCAGGTGGACACACTTTTCAGAGTAGTCCGGTGTGTCCACCAACATGGCCAGGCTGTTCTGCATGCTGGTCAGCTTGGAGGAAATGACTGCAAGATCCTGGAGAAAGAAGAAACACATTCAAGGTTTATGTCTGCAAAGTAATAACTTAATATTCTATCAGTAGCTGTTAGATGATAAAACACTCTAACCATGCTTCAGAAATTCAATATTTCAATGCCCTTGTCTGACCTAAACAGAATCAGTTCACATCAAATGTCTAGATAAATGCTGTCTGGCACACATTAAAGAATTGGAATTATTCCTAGAACATTAAAATACATTTTGTGAGCTTCAAGTCATACTACATTAAAGGGTGAAAATACATCTGAACATCTTATATATACAGATGTACGCCAAGATAAGCAGTAAAAACCTCACAAGTGAAGTCCTGTGGCAATGTCTTTCATTTCTACCTGTGTTTTGAAGGTCTCCTCAATGTCTGCACTCAGCGTGCTCCATTTGTCTGCCTCCTGCAGAGCTTCAGCTGCCGACTGCATGCGGCTCTTCACTTGATCTATCTCCACCAGGACCTAATGAACAGGAACCACCCGATATACAGGTCATTTGCATAAAGTCCGTATACATATGCTATATACAATATGCAGTAAAGATGTAGCGATTTTTAGTTATGCACACCTGCATAGACTGCACGGTGTCCTGCTCAAACTTCTTGATGTCCTCTTTGACCAGAACCATTTGCTCCTTGAGGAAAGACGCTTCCTGTTTCAAAGCCTCCACATCCCGCAGCACTCTGGGCATATTTTGGAGCGCCTGATTACTGCTCTCTACACACAGAAATAC
Source organism: Epinephelus lanceolatus (assembly GCF_041903045.1). Taxonomy (NCBI): domain Eukaryota; kingdom Metazoa; phylum Chordata; class Actinopteri; order Perciformes; family Serranidae; genus Epinephelus; species Epinephelus lanceolatus. The sequence continues at coordinate 18,061,626 of NC_135754.1, read as the reverse complement.
AGAAATTATGTTAATGAAGGACATATCAAGAAAATCACAACATTGTATTAAAGTTGGCGCCACTCTAAGAAGAAACAACCAACTGCTGCTCTGTCTACAGATTGGTGTGGTTTTGTACAATGTTTAACATCTGAGATTTTTCACTGCCTTCATGTTACAATTAAAGTCTGCACTGCTTTTCACTCATTGGTCACAATACAGTCAACTGCCAGTTTAGTGGGTACACCTTGCTATAACTATTGCAGTCCAACACAGAAAAACTGCAATGAATTCTACTTTCCCTACATTTATACTGTTCATTTTTCTGAAACTGTTTTCAGGTGGTGTTTGATTCCACTGACAGGTATTTCTATACATTTGCCCACTTCATTTATACCAATAAAGGAAGACTAAATAACAGAAACACCTCTTAGTATGATGCAATGCAGTTCAACAGCACACGAACTAAATCCTCCTATGCAAAAGTAATCACAAAACTGAACATCATAACCTTCATGAAGACAGGATTTATTGCAGAACATTACATTTAGCAATGTGTGCCAGTAAACTGAAAACTGAGTGTATGTTGAGGAGTCACATAATGTTGTCCTGGCATTATCATTGCTTACAAATTGAAACAGTGCGAATTCTACCATTTCCTCTGATCTCCAGTTTTCCAATTATATATCTGGTATTGCAATTGCAACATTATTATCATGTAGTTTGAATTGCTGCAAATTCAAAAACAATTTATAAACTATTTCTCGAGACCACACAATTTCAAATTGGGTTTCTAGGTGGGAAACAACTCATCGTACAATATGTCACAGTCTAGGCCGTGATGATGGATTACTATAGATACACAGACCTATGGTGCTGATTGCGTGCTGTCCCAATTGACAAACTAGAATTAATGACAATTATGCCAGACATGTAGTTGCCAGTTTGTGTGCTTATGCAGTGTAATACAACAACAATTCAAACCTAATAATAAAACTAAGAAAGGTGTTGACTAGACTTTGTGGTCATATTAAAGTATCCCCTGACTGACACAAATGCGGTAGAGAGCATTCTACATCCCTCAGTGTAACAAATACAATGCATGAATGGGTAGAAATGATGCGGAGCTGCTGCATTGCTGGGCTGCATAATGTGTAGTAGGGTGTCCTAAACCGGAAACTGAGTGATAGCAGGAGAAACTGCGCAGAAGGAATCCCACAAACTGTTAACGTGGCATTAATGCAAAGTGTCATTAGTTTGCTCTAACTGCTTACCCTCAATGGCATTGTTGACTTCCTGGATGAACAGCTGCAGTTTCATGACCAGCGTGGCTGCGTGTGTATCCGCCTTCCCCGGAGCGTCCTTCTGCACCACCTTGAAGGCGCCGTTCACCCAGTCTTTCACATCAAAATCATCGTCCAGGAATTTGGAGAAATCCATTTTGGCCTCTTCACTCCTTCCCCAGTGCAAGCACCGGGCGGTGTTGGGTCAAACTCTTGTGGTGCAGTGCAGTCTGTGTCATCGACCCATTGCTAACGTTAGCTAGTTTTTCCCAAACAATGGCTTCGACACGAATATAAAATAAATAGCCCAGGAAAATGAAATTATCATTACAACTAAATAGAGTTCCAACAAGGCGACGGCCTCCTCCAGAGTTGGTTTTAAACGTCTACGTCTTTAAAGGGAGAAAAGTAAAGACATACTTCTGGATGTTTGTTGGATGCTGGCAGCGCTTCTGACACTTGACAACAACTTCCGGTTTGTGCCTTCTATTTACCTTCCCCAGAAACAAGCGCCAGCCTAACAAACTGACCTGCTGGGGAAAAATCCTTTCAACATAACGACGAATATTTCGTTAACGAAAAAAGGATAATTGGTGCGTTTTTGAATAAAGATATATTTTTTTGTTTGTTTTGCTTCGTTTTTAAAGCTTTGTTTAGGGAGTTGTTGCCCGAAGCTGTCTCTCAAACTCCCCTTCTTTTAGCCATTGTGTTGCCCCAAACATCCTCTACCCATGAATTATTATTGGTTCCTACATCTGAGTATTAATTTTAATGTTTGCATTATTGAATATACATACAGCCCTACCTCTGCAGCATAAATGTGTGCACTCTGCCTCCCTCTTGAGGCAAACAATACAACTAACAGTCAAGATACTCAGCAAGAGCAGCTAAAATTACTGCTTTTATGTATCATGACAATTATATGTTCCTATGGAAATCTCTGTAATTTCCGGTGTGCCTGTAAAACTCCTCCCCTGTGTGATATTTCCGTCCAAAATTTGGCTTGAGTAAATTTAAAAATCGAACATTTGACGATGTGCTAACTTGCTAACAGGCTGCTAACTGGCTAACAGGCTGCTAACTAGCTATCAGGCTGCTAACTGGCTAACAGGCTGCTAATAAGCTAACAGGCTGCTAACTGGCTAACAGGCTGCTAATTGGCTAACAGGCTACCAACTAGCTAACAGGCTGCTAACTGGCCAATAGGCTACCTACTAGCTAACAGGCTGCTAACTGGCTAACAGGCTGCTAACTAGCTATCAGGCTGCTAACTGGCTAACAGACTGCTAACTGGCTAACAGGCTGCTAACTAGCTATCAGGCTGCTAACTGGCTAACAGGCTATTTTCTTCAATTCAGTTGCCTTCAATTCAGTTTTGTCTTTTTAATTAAATATTTCACAAAACATGCCACATGCCTGGCAGGTCCTGTTTCTGTCCCGCTAATATTCCATGAGCATATTTAGAACCTAGGCAAAATTAGCCTTTCTCCCATGGCTACAGGTAGTTTCAATCAGTTTTCTTAACGGAGAAGGCGACAGACAAAATGCCAAACTCAAGGCTTCAAAATGGGAGTTCACAAACCTGTGGGTGACAAAATGGGAGGAGTGGGAGGCTACATTCATTAAATTTACAGTCTGTGCCCAGAACAAGGTGTCCCAATCGTCTTGAGGAGGTGGAATTTTGGAAAATGCACATCTTGTACAATTAACATAATTGTGGCTTTCAAATATGAGTCTGGCTCAGGGCGACCTTTTGCTCACTTGGTAGAGTGTGCACCCCATATAGGCTGAGTCCTCTGCAGCAGCCTGGTCTTGATTCAGACTTGCAGGCCTTTGATTCGGGTCTCCCACCATTTATGTATTTTTAAAATGGTGTTTGATAGCAGGGAGCAATGGGTACACAGCAGAGGTCACTGACTTGGTCATGGAGCCTTAGCAGATCTGCTTTTGCTGTAACTAGTCCTGATGGGTCCTGAAGCCTATTTACCTATTGGATAAAGGATCTCCTTTTGGTTATTTCTTATCTACTACAGCAGACATTTATTGCCCCACACAGTTGGTTTCATGAATATTATGCAAACCAGAAAGGCAGTAAAGGACTAAGTGGAGAGTGAAGCTGGAAGGCAGTAATGCAACGGGAAACGCACCTCAACCACACTTCGACCAGTTTCTAGCAGCTACCTGGGAGGACATACATAACAAAGGCTTCTTGACAGCTCTTCAGCTCATTTCAAGAGATGGGAATCATTGATGATATTAAGGACACATTGTCCAAGGCGGTGTTTTCCCCTTCTACTCTGTTATCCGGCCGAGGCGGGCTGCACATGGCTCAGATCATTCTGTCTGTGGTCACCTTTGTCCTGGCTGCCTTCAGAGGAGGGAGCAGCCATACCTACTGGAACTACGCTATGTTCACCTGGGCCTTCTGCCCTATCATGACCCTCATCATCACCATCATTGAGATGTTCAAGCTCGATGTCATACTAGATTTGTTTTGCATGAACTGGGCTGACTTCACCACGGGGATGGCCATGTCCTCTACGCTCATGACCGTCTCTGTCGCCATCACCTACGCCAACTTCTACGCCTGTCTGAAATGCCCATACGGCTGGATTGTGAGCATTTTTGCCATCTTGTGTGGCTTCGTCTACACACTAGAAGTGGTGAAGGACAAATTCCTGGAGAAGAAGAAAGCGAGTTACCTGGCTGCTCTGCCTGGATTCTGGAAGGTTATGGAGGCATTTGTGAGCTGCATCATTTTTATATCACTGACTGGTTACAGAGACAAGCCAGCTCTGATCTTGTGTGTCGTTGCATACATCATTCCATTCCCCATCCTGCCTTTAATCATAGCCACCAACATCCTCAAGAAACTGAAGAAATGTTTGCCCTTTAACCTGGACAGGTTCGTGTTCATATTCCTGGTGATCTCTGTTTTGCTGTATATATTTGCTGCTATTGTGTGGCCCATTTTCACGTTCAAGAACAACCCTCGGCCCAGTGAGTGTCCACCCAGCTTCTGTATCTGGGCCATACAGTTTATGGTGACATTTATGACTTATGTGAATCTTATTCTTTTCACACTGGACCTCATTTTTACCCTGCTTGGTATCTGTGGCTTTAAACAGACATAGTGGTGACTGTCCTGTCATGTTTTAAAAACCTCCAAACTTTCACTACAGCCTTAAACAACAGGTCAGTATGAGCCATACAAGTAAATGCTCAACATTTTTTCCCATTTCATTAAAACAAAAACGTGTGTGAGTTTTTCAGCTAAATAGAGGTTTCTAGCCTGGTTAGTGAACAGCACCACTTCTGCCCTGAGGTGACATGATCCCATTTTCCACATTTGGGCCCTTGTAGCAGGGTGTACACAGTCTTGCTTTGAGCAGAAGCAGCACTGTGGCCAGGACAGCCCACAGAAATGGCTGCCCCCCTGAAAAGGTCAAGTTATGTGTCCTCCTGTTTGTTTTGTTTGTGTACAAAAATTAGTCTTTTTATGTGTATTTATTCACTTTATTTCTTGTTTTTCATAGGTAATGGTGAATATTTTGGTTCAAATAAAATGTGGTTGTAATTGCTTATATCTAGGATGAACGTGATTATTGCAGGCCTCCATGGGCCCCAAACCCCCTAGTGGCTGGGCCACTTTTTCTTTCTTATGCGCAGCCTTGACTGAAGCTGTACACCTAGATCCATTCCTGTTCACACTCAAGATGCCAGCCCAAAAAGGTGATCTATATTTTGTCATGATGGATGTGTAATTACAAAAAAATAAACCAATACACAAGAGCATTATACAGCCTTTTAAATGATGTTGTCAAACAGGCTGAAGACAACAATTTTAATCTACTGCGTATTGCATTGTCTTTATTTTTAAGGTTCAATATATAAACCTAAAATTACAATTCATCTCTGTGTATTTTTTCACTCTCTGTCTTCATATTCCCTAATGTGCTGCTGTGAGATATGGACTGTGTATGGAAACGCCAGTGAATATCTAAAGATGTAAGATGTGCTGTGTGACGTCTGTTTGAAAATGAGATCGCGCATGAATGAACACACCTGTGTTTCCAGGGATCTGTCAGCCGCTGACAGATGGGGACCGGAATACCAAAACGGGAACGAAGTGAAATAAAGTGACACTTTCTGATGAAGACATATTTGTGACCTCATTTTTTCAATACCTGATAAAAAGGCTTGAAATTACAAAAATATGTTTGTGTCTTTGTGTGTAAGAGACAGAGGGGTAGCGTGTGTGTCTGGTCACATTGGTATTAATAGTGATTTGTCAGTATTCAAATGGATTTCAATGTGAAATGTTAAATTGTGAATAGTCAAAAATATACACATGAATTAAAGAAACACAACACACCGTATATTAGAAAGAGTCGAGAGTGTGAGAGCAGTCATGGATCACACACTGGCACACTCAGCATTTCATGAATCAGGAGATTTGAATAAAAGGAAGTGAGTAAATGATGCCTGCCTGTCGTATAATCTTTGGCTCTACCTGACTATGAGAATCGAAGTAGACACACGTACAGGTCATCTTGCAGAGTGCTGGTAGACTTTTGCCTTTTTACTTTTTGTCCTCAAGATCTTGGCTTTTTAATCTGAGCATCATGTGTGGCCCATTCAAGGGCTGTCAGGGCATTCTGCGCCTCCTGGAAATCATCTTCAGTGCCTTAACCTTCATCATTGTCATCTCCAGAGGAAGGATGGTGAGTCTGTGGGGTGTCTGGTGTGAATTTGTCTGGGTTTTCTGCATCGCTGTGCCCCTGGTCCTGAGCGTGGTGGAATCTAAAATGTGGCACATCCTCCTGGCTGTCTTTCTCCCAAACTGGGCCGACCTGACGTGCGGGCTTACCGCTCTGTGTACTCTGATGATCACCTCTGCCACGGTCATCTTCGCAGCTGTTTTTGTTTGCCTCACCTGCATTGTCAACATCCTGTGTTTCATCTCCTCTCTTATCGCCACTGTTTTCTTTCTGATTGACGGTGCAATGCAAAAAAAGTTGTTGCCGAGCGGCTACCTGTCCAGCCTGAGAGGAAGTCTCCGCACCACAGAGGCCTTTATAGCGTGCATCATCCTCACTGCCGCCACTGACCACTTTGTGAATGGCGAATGGTCTTTTCGCCCACCTGGGATGATAATCAGCATCGTCGTGTTTGCCGTTTGCCTCCTCGTCACTGTGGTCATCATAGTTCTTCATCTGCTCAAGCTGCTGCAGTGTCTGCTCGCATTCAGGCTGAGTTTGGTGGAGCTTGTGTTTAACGTTGTGGCAGTGCTGTTGTACCTGCTAGCTGTCATTCTTTGGTCAGTCTTTGGTTACAAACGCTCCAAGTATAATCCTTACATCTGTCAGAAGTGTTCCTATGTAGACATGAATACCGTTAACATTGGAGCAATTGTCAATACTGTCCTTTACATTGTGGACCTGGTTTTATCCATCAAATCTCACTAGAAATTTGGACATGACACGTATTTAGAAAGTGATTTGCTTGTGTTGTGTGGGTTAATTTCTTTAGAAGTTAATTCTTTTAATGAGGAAAATCTTTAATGGACTGTAGCTGCTTATATGTTCTGTATGTTGCCCATAATCATGTGAAATATTTGTCTTATTTAACCTTGATAAAAGTGTATAATGTATGAAAATGAAACTGAAATCATGTGTTTATATAATGAAGAAGAAAAACCGCATTAAACCAGAGTGGACACAATGCAGTCTCCCCTGTATTTAATCATTTCAAGTTCTTTATTGTAGACATTTTTCTGTTCCTACAATGTTTTATTGCCTCTCTGCTAATGCAACAATAGCTCTGAGGCTGTATATTCAAATCGCACTGCTATGCCAGTTACATGCCATAAAACTGAGATAGTGAATGCAAATGTCAAAGCAAACACTCACAGCTGTTAACAGAGTAAAAAGGGTGCTAACTTTTTAACAATTTATATGTATTTAGACCCTATTTTTTTTTTACCACCTTACGCATATAAAATGCTTCACAGTCCGGATACAGTAATAGTGTGTGTGCACCTTCAAGCCTCCTCTGGTTCCTCAAATTCCACCGTCTCCAGCAGACCCTGGAAACAGAAGTAGTGGGAGTTGCAGTAGACGGGAGGCTTGTTGAGACACGAGCCCACCACTTCTGGTTTCAGCGAGGTGAAGGGGTTGGCTCCGCTTCCCTTCATGTCCATTTCCAGCTCCATGAGGATCTGTAGGGAGTAGGTCATCTCTGTCTCGCTGCAGGTGGTAGGACAAGAAGCATCAGGAGCCATTACACATTAGACACATCATGTATGAATTATGGATGGTAAGAGAGCAGTAAGGTAGAACTGATTGTCCTTCGTCCCATGTGATATTGTTTTTTTTAACAAATGATAACCCTGGATTTCATGTCTTGCGTCTTCTTTTTTTTCCCATGACTCCTGGTGACAGTATAGGAGACATGGATCTTGTGTTTTGTAAAATATATTCTATGTATTTGTGTTGGACTACTGTCTTCAAAGCAAATTACCCTCCGGGACAATAAAGGTCTTTATTTAATTGGATTTATTGGAGATTACTGATCATAAACTACCTCATTAGAATGTACAAACCGAGTGCAACAGTGCTGCATATTAAACCATGTTCGATTTCCACTAATCACAAAAATAAGACGCTTACCACATGCTGTGTGTATTTCTGAAAACCCCTAATCCACAGCTCCTTTCCTTACAGAATTTTATAATCTGATTACTGCTGTGTAATCTGTAATATGATACTTGCTTAACATTTATCAGCTGCAGTGACATTTTCTGAGCTTAGGTATTATTATTCCTCAGTAGTGGAAGATGTATGCAGGAGCCAGAATGTGTATTTGACCTCTGTTGTTTATTATTTGTTTAGGCTGTACACGTTCTTTTGGTCACTTGCAGTTCTGGTTTCACATTAATTTACCTGTTCATTCACTGGTATGGCGGTTCTTAGACAAAGAGGGTGAGTTTTAGCTCTAATGTTTTCTGCTGACCATAATTACATCACGTAATGTTTCATTTAATCTTTTTTATCTTTAGTTATCTCAGTTGTTTGTTTAATATATCACCATAAAAATCTTTGGACTTCAGCATGGATTTTATTGAACAAGTCAAAGTTAGGAGCCTACTCAGCCTCTTGGCAGCTTTTTTCATTGATAGTATAGTACAATGTATGTAGTTCATTTTTACTTGAGTAAAAGTAGCAATGCTGTACTAAAAATTACTCTTAAATAGGGATGCACAATAATATCGGCATGTCGGTAGTGGCAGATATTGGCTTTAAATGAACTATCAAAATCGGCCAACTTGCTTTTTCTTATTTTGCACAATGAATAATATCACATACTTTGAAAAGTATTCTATTTCATGCCTCCATCTTCTGGTGGGCCATCGGGATAAGAGTATGCATGCATAATATGATGTTAATTCCAGTACAGAAGAGACTTGATGATCACTAAAATTAGGCGGAGAAAAAAATGGATTTTGGTGTGGGTTATCGGCTAAATAAGTTGTTATCAGCAAAAAAAATCCAATATTGTGCATCCCTACTCAAAAGTAGTATCAAAAGTAAAAGTACTCATTATGCAGAGTGGCCCCTGTTGATGTTATATTATTATATTATTGGATCATTAACGCTGTAGCTGGTGGAGTTTTAACTACTTTACTTTTTGGTAGTTTAATTGAATACAATGCTTCACATTTGATATACTGATCATATTTAGTTTATGTAAAATCTTGATGTGACTGTTAAGAAAATTAAGTTCAATATTTCCCTCTCATATGTAGTGACGTAGAAATATTAAGTAGTATAAAATGGAAATACTCAGAACAACAGTCCTTGAGTAAATGTTGTTGTAAGGTATTTGACTGTACAGTATGTGTGTGTGGGTGTTATTCTGTAGCACTCACTTGAGAGCAGTGAAAAGTGAAGGAATCTCATAATCCCTGAGGAGCAGGAGTGTTGGAAGCCAACCCTGGTCCAGGCCCTGACTGGCATCAAATCCTTGACACAAAAAGATGTGAAGAAAAACAAATGAAGAGTTCAACGTGAACAAGAAACTCTTTTCAGTAGCTAGTGGTTTACTGGCACACAACACACACAAAGTCAGATTCTGGTGCAGTGATACTCAATTTAAAGCATGATAGGGTGCTGTGTGGCCTGTTGACTATTTTCTAATTCACTAATTCTAATTTTTTTTATACTTTGAATGCAAATAAGATGCCAGTGTGCACAAAAAAGTGAGTTTGATACATTTTTGTGTAATGAGAAGGCTGTTCTCACCAGGATGAAATCCAACCACCAAATCTGGCTTGGCTGCTTCCTCTTTCTCCACCAGCTCCTCCCAGAACTCGTGGTAGAGGCCTTTATAGGCACTGATGAAGACCCTCTGCTTGGGGCCAAACGCCCTGAGAGGAGGCCTCACGATGGGGCCGTTCAGCACCTCTGGTCCCACCATGACTAACTCTAGGCCCTGATGTCCGGGGAACATCTTGTTAAGCTCATCATAGTCCGTCAGTCTGGCTGCCAGAGTCTCACTGTGGCCTGCTCCCACCAGGTGAATGGTGAGAGGTTTGGAGTAAGGGTTAATGCCGAACAGCCTCATCCCCCAGGCTATAGTCAGCGGCCGGGAGAAGAACTCGCTGCAAACCCTCCACAGGGACTGCTTCAAGTCCTCGTCGTCAGGCTGAGGCCTGCCAGCGTTGGTCCACAAGTCTTTCATGTTCTTTCCTTTTAAAATGGGATCCAGGCGGGGCGTGAGATCTCCCTGCATCGCAAGCCAGTCGTCCCAGCCTTTGACCTCTGACTGGGGCTTTGACCATTTTTCTGTGGGGAATGGGAGGTCTCCTGATGACAGGGAAAAAGAATAAGATTAGTTTAGCTGTTTAATACAAGAAGAGACACAACAAAAGAATGTGTTACGACTACAAAGAGATGCAAAACAACAACACAAAAAGGCTAAATAACAAAAAAATTGGCTGTCTCCTCTGTAAGAGAGATGGGGCAGCCTTTTGCATGTCTGTGCACTCCCTGTTGGATAATCTGCCACTGTATATTTTACCTTTGAATAAAAGCCATTCCACAACTCTGTCAATGGCGGCCACACGCAGCTGTGAGCAGAACTTCTTGTGTTTGGGCCAGTCCTCCTTCTGACAGTCTTTACCGCAGTAGTAAACATTTAGACATCTGTGCAAAGACAGGAGAACAGTGAGAGATCTGTGATTGGAAAATGACTCACGTTGATGATCTTGGCTGCTCAGGCCTGCTGAGGGAGATATTGGGGGGCTCTTCCCCCTTATTTCTTTTTGTTACCTGGCACAACGCTTGAGGTTCTGCGGGTTTGATAGTTGATTTGGCTGCTTCTGGCAACAGGCACAGATTTTAAACGATTCCTCCATTTTCTCAAACATCTCTTTTTGAGAGCGGAAAGCCATGGCTTTAGCCTTGGTCTGCACACCAGCTCTGGAGACACAAAAAAGAATACAATACAGTTATTAACCAGTAACCACAGATGTGGACATGTGTCACATGACATGGATTCAAGCTTATTTCTAATTACAACCTTGATGACTTTAGACTTGACTTGAACAACTTGCAACTCAACTTGGACTTAAACAAAAAGGACTCGGGACTTGGATTTGAGGCTTTTGACTTGAAAATACTTGATACCTTCTCCCAAGTCCAAAGATTAAAAGAATGTTATTTAAAAAGTCCCCAACAAGTCGACCGTGACATCACCAGGTCCATTATGTTTGAAGCATCCAATCAAGTTGCATGAGCGAACCATGTAGAACTGGCTTTACATTACTGAGTTCCAGTTGGGAAAACTGAAACCAAAGATGATTTCGTTCATGTACAAAAACTACATGGTGGTCAACAAAACAAATTGCAGTATGCAAAATGTGCAGATCAGACATTACAGACAGAGACACAACAACTTCCAACAGACTTGTTTCAACAAATAAATACATTAATATATTATTACTCTGTTGTTAAATGGCATTACATTTGATGCAGAGCACATTTTGACTTGTTTAGGACTCGAAAGTAAAAGTTTAGGACTTGGGACTTGACTCAGGACTTGCCTAAATTGACTTGGGACTTGACTTGGTCCCACCTCTGCAAGTCACTCATTAGTAATTTGGGCAAATGTTAAGTTATAAACACCAAAAGCTAATATGCTAACACATGACTAGCCCATAGCTAACCATTAGAGTACTGAGGCCCATATGTTTCTATTATTAGCCTGGACATTTGCTATATGAGGGGAGGAGAGGACTGACTGCATGGAGAGATTCATATAAGTTTACATGTGAAAAATGTTGCTGAAAAGTTGCCTGAAGCTTAATAGTGACAACTCGGAGAGAAAGCTAAATGAACCAGGCTGTGGCTTCATGCTAGTATCTCCAAATGTCATTCAAATGTCGAGCAGTCATTATTAACGAGCACCAGGAGGCTCTGCTGCTGCGCGCGCGGCTTCACACACACACCTCTGACTTTTATGGCGTCCTTTTATGGTGTGAATTTATACATGTTGTCTGTAATGAAGATAAAGAAGTGTCAGTAATTCAGCCAAAACCCACTTACTTCTCTGTTTCCGTCATTTCTGAATGAGTCTGGCACTCACGCGCTGTTCACAGTTTCTTCTTCTGCTGCTCCTACTGTGTTGTTATCTGAGCGGCCTGCTGGGGGGGCCTGCAGCTGGGTGCCATATTTAGCACCTGTGCTGTGCCTTCTAGAAAAGTCTGACAACTCCAGACTCTTCCTGACTAAACAAGAACTACAAAATACAGCTCATATTTTTTTTTAGAAATTCATATTTGTGCATAGATTTTATGGCAAGAAAACACCATACATCTATCCATTACTGTGGTATACATTTAAAGCCAGAAATACTTATCATTTACATAATGTTAACTCAACAGGCTATTACGGGATGCCATTTAAGTCAAAATTAATAAATAAATATTTAGTCTGAATCTGTGGGATAACCACACCTCTTTCATTTGAATACAACATATGGAAATAGAGCTGGGAAATAAATGTGGTATTAAGAAATAGAATTTCCCTGAACTAATATACAAATAGTATTTTTTAAAAACATCCTTTTTGATTCAAAAACTATTGATTGAATTATATTGACTTATTTTTACACTTATACTGACATTTATCCATGAATTTAGGGGAGACTAGGGTTGGTTGGCACACAGCTTTTTTGTTTGTTTGTTTGTTTGTTTGCTTTACTGCTTTGAAGGTCACCGAAATAAAAAAAAAGTAAAATTAAAATGTTTGCTTTCTTGACCCACACCCATCTACTATGTTAAAATATCTGAATGTCATTAATTTCTTTGGCGAGGGTGACATTTCAGTTTTATAGCAGTATAAGTAAAAAAGTGGTCTGTGGATTAAATGTCTTCTAAAATTGTGTTAGATCGAGATATTGGAAATGTGTTATTTCTAGTTAATTGACAAATGAATCACCTACATTTTGATATAAGATTTGAAAGTCTATGATGAGTGATGGTAGCCACCTGACATAATTTCATCACAATATTGGGTCAAATATGAGTGGGATTGGTTGGCACATGTGTCACCCAATTGTAAAATTCAGTTGTAACTGTAGGTCTAGCTGCATTTTGAGAAATTAAAACTATTTTAACAGATTTAAATGCTGATTATGTTGTTTTTTATAATTACTATTTTATAATGATCAATGGCAAGGTAATTAGACATTCATATCCCTCTCCCCAGCAACACTTTCCAGCTCCTCCTGGGGGGCCCTAAGGTGTTCCCTGGCCAGATGAGATATGTAGTCCCTCCAGCGTGTTCTGGGTCTACCCCTCAGCCTCGTACCAGTGGGACGTGCCCTGAACACCTCTAACAGGAGGCGCCCAGGAGGCATCCTGATCAGATGCTTAAACCACCTTAACTGACCTCTTTCAACGCAAAGGAGCAGTGGCTCGGCTATGTATCTGTGCTCCTCACCCTGTCTCTAAGGCTGAGATTAATGCTCATAAATTGCTTTAAAATGCTGTTGGTTTTAAAATTGGGCAGATATTCTATAAAATATTCATGTTTTCTGGTTCTTGTTTGAATTAAATTTTCAAATTGTTTCTACTGTGTGCTTCATGTTTTTGTAACTGTAGCATTTTAACACTGTGCCAACCAACACTCTGATGGGGCTGGTTGGCACAAATGTACAGCATGACTTTAATCTTGTATCACTGAATTTTAGACAGCATTTGTGCACATTAAAGTACACTTTTTTAATAGCTAAGACCTGAACCTTTCATTTGCTGCTGGTTAGAATACTCTAACATAAAATATGCCAGAGAAATACAGCAGAGAATGAAAAGTGTGCCAACCAACCCCAGTCTCCTATATTTATTGCCCCTTTCATTTCAGAATTTATTTCATAGCCAAATTAATTAATTCATTCATTTATTTAATATTGACTTAAATGGCATTCCATAACCCTTTGCCCATGTGGCCACTTAAAAAGCCCTGAGCTCCACTATTACAGCATCAACTGTACTTTCAGTGTGCTTTTACCACTTTATTCCACTAGAAGGCAGTGTCACACTGTAAAGACATTTCCCTCTTCATGAAGCAAATCAGTTACACATGCAGACAAGTGTAATGGTATGTTTAACACATTGGTATCAGTGTCATGGTTGAATATTAGTTATTTTCACACATTAATCATACAAGCAGCAGAGTATTCTTTTTCATCGTTACAGATTCTAAACCAGATTGTACTATGAAAATTGTTCTAATGTGCCTTACTGCCTGATTACTGGTAAATTTTAGGGAAATCAATGTGAAGTATTAAGAAGGAAATAGGGCAAGTGAACCATTATTTAAAATATTGACAGAAAGTGGGTCTAAGGGTAGTTTTGTAGTCATGAAATTGCATTTTTAAAGCTGCTATGGAGGCAAAATCCTGTGATCTGCAATAGGTGAAGCATATAATGTTCAGTTTTGTAGAGATAATCAGACAATGACTTATCTGACGGTAATTTTTAAGCCTGTGTCTCATGCTATTTTTTGAATTGCATTGTATTGCATTGTCGTTCTCAACCCTGACCTGAAAACAGCTGACAAACGAATGCTGCTTGGCTTTTCGCCTTTTTAAGAGATAGTGGAAAGGGATGATTGCCTATGGAGTCTCCTCTCAGCACATAAGAACTATTACATCGTCTGTGGTGATCACATACTCCACAGACCCACTAGCCCAGCAAGAAAAAAGAAGGAATAAATATAATAAACCACATTGAGGCTCTGTGCCTCTGTATAATTTATTTAGGTGTCAGTTTAGATCATGTGTTACTGTGAGATTTGGGAATACGTCTAGCCACAGAACAAATTACAGAGAACCGTCAAATAATGTCTGAACTCATTCTGGTCTCATTACATATGTACACCCATGACCCTTCATATCCAAGTAACATGCCACCTCGGGGCACCAACAGAGTCCAAACCCCTGTGCCCCACTGGTGCCCTCAGGTGCCATCCTCCTCCATAATGAGCTTTGAGTGATGTTTGGTGCATGTTTGCGGTGGTGAAGGTGCGGTTTTCTGCCCCATATTCAGCATCCACATCTGCCAAGTGGCGGCACAGCTGAGCAATGTCCAGCTATAAAAGGCTGCAGGAAGCCCCCACAAGACCCCAGGAAATCCCCAAATCCTGTTTTTAAAATCGCATCTTTAAAGGCGAGGGCTTGTGGCACCTCAGACAGGCTTTGATTTTCCCTTATAATTGCCTCTTAATTGTCTGACCCAAAGTCCTCTAAGTCTACTTGAGGCTGCAGTCCCTGGAAACAGATGTAATGAGAGTTGCAGTAGACAGGGCTTTTGTTGGGGCAGGACTGGACCTGCTCTGGTTTCTGTGAGGTGAACGGATTGGCTCCACTGTCCCCGATGTGCACCTCCAACTCCGAGAGGATCTGAAGTGAGCACTTGAGCTCCATCTCGCTGTTAAGACAAAAGAAAATAGCCGAGGAATCAATTCATCAAGTAAGTTTTGTTGTCCTCGTGAGAGACTGTGCAGAGATTAAACACCTCACAGACTTATTTTAACATCCACCCTACAAGAAAACAGTTTGAGAGAAATTACAGAGGAGAAGCAACAACAGAAGAGAGGGAGAACAACATCAATAACTTTGCTATATCATCAAGTTACAGTCTACAGGGGGAGTTTGCTGAGAGTGCCTGCAGCACTAGAAATAAATCTTTTCTTCAACTTGGCCTTTATACAAACAGGAAACTGGTATTTGCCACCAGAGGGGAGGAGTGTGAAGTGTGGAAGGAGCGGTGTGATCTGGGCTGTGGGCAACAATAACTGCATTGAGACTGAGGACTGTGATGATGAGGTCAGGTAGGTGAAGAGTAAGGAGACCACACATGATATGCGGGTGAAGAACAAGTGTACCATAGAAGAGGGCAGGGCGGAATAGTTCAACAGTTTTAGATAGCAAATGGTTTGAGCTTATTTATTATATTGTGCAAAGGGTAATGGATGATATTATCAGCACTATAAAATGTGAAACAACTGTGTTTAGAGTCACAGTAGTGTGACTAACCTGTACATAGTGAAGAAGGAGGGGATGTTATAATCTCTGAGTAGCAGGAGGGTGGGCAGCCAGCCTTCCACCAGACCCTGGTTAGCGTGGAACCCTGTGTAAAAAGCACACAGAAACATATAAGAGATACAGACAGGACCAGAGAGACAAAGAGAGACCACCAGTTCCAGTTGCATTCGGGAAGATGCAAAACCAGCATGTTAATATAATGATTAAAATAACAAAAAGCAGTTTTGCCAGGAAACATTACATGTATATGAGCTGACTTTGTCATGGGTAGGTGTTGGATGGTGTGACATCTCGGCAAGACAACTGCCAAGATGCAGATCACTGGTGATCACTGTTCAAGACTAAGAAAAAACAAAACTTGTTGTTTTAAAATGAGACATAGGCATCATTTCCAGCCATTGTCATGCCACCAAAGACGGGTGTTTTAAGCCAAAACATGATCATTTCCGAGCTATCAGCAAGTGGTTGTTGTAACATAACCACACGTTAATGCTACAGTCAATAACTTTTATGAAATAAAATATTTTTTTGTCACATTTACTGAAACTGTCACTGTATCCTGAAAATAATTCATGAGACAGATAACCTGTGAAAAAATAAGGTTCCTTTGGCTCCTCCCAGTACTCCTAATGGGATTTGCAAGAATCCACCCCACCTGAATGAAATATAGTGTCAATCACTGCTTGTGCACATGCTGCCAATAACAGCATCCAACCCAAAAACTAGTAAATAGAGGAAGACCAACAGCAAAAAGCAAGCCAAAAAGAAAGAGTTAAACCAAGCCCAAGATAAAACAAGAGCTTGGACCTGAAAGGATTCAAAACCGAAGCCGAAACTGAAGCTGCGTTCTGAAGATGTTGTGCTTTGCTTTTGGTGCTGTGTTGTGTGCTGGAGTTATGTGCAATACATGAATGGCTCATGTGCAATACTGTTATGTGTAGTATGTGTTTTTATGGTTTTCTTATGGTGTATGATTAATTTCTTCTGGGCTATTATTGTAAGGCAGCATTATTTGTGCAGCTCTTAAGTCCAAGACAAAGTTCTCTACAGGGACGATAAGGTATACTGTATTGCATTGTATCTTATCGTATCGTATCGTATCGTATCGTACCATATCACATATTGTAGCGTAGCGTACTGTACAATATCATATATTGTATCGTATCGTATCGTATCATATCATATATCGTATCGCTCTTATTAGCACGAGAGAATGTGCAGGGGACAGTAATTGACATTTCATAAGAGACTCCTCCTGCCTTTGATTGGTTTGTTTTGTTCAGGCCCATTGGATTCTTGCAATTGCCATTTGGGGCAACCTTTTTTTCACAGATTATCTGTCTCATGTACAGTTACAGTAATATGAAAGTTATTTTTATAAAAGTTACTTACTGCAGCTTTAACCACAGCATTACTGAAAAATAAAAAAATGGAAAGTTTCAACATATTGGCTACAAAATAATGTACAAATGTAACATATCTGTGGTTATCAGAATCCTACAATGTCAACATTTATTGGGTTGGTTTTGCTTAGTTTAATTTTTGAATGTAATTCAAATGTTGGTAAATCCCAACTGGTGCATGAAAGTATGTGACATCACCTTCTTCTTCCAAGGGCCCGCCCACTTCAGCTCAGACAAGAGCATAATATTAACAGTAACAGTAATAAAGACACTTGGCAGAAAATAGTGTGCTCATATAGGATACTATCAATCATAGTAAGACACTGATTCCAGGGCCTTTAATTAAGTATAAGCCACTCTTGTAACATACTCTAGTCCACATACATCCCTGAATAAGTCAGCTGAATGACACTGACATTAAAAACATTGTTTTTCACTATGCAAGTCTTCTTTGCAGAGTTATAGGGTTTTTTTTTTTACCCCAGTGAGCTGAAGATCGAACATGTTACGCTTGATTAGTCTCCAGCCGGCCCTGTCTTCTCTCTTCTTAGCAAGAGTGTATTTCCTTCTGGACGTGCTACTGACAGTGTTTTGCAGTCAGCCTAATTATCAGTCAATATGACAAAGTTAATCTTGCTCCAAACAAGCTGACCTCATTTAAAAAACTTCGGCTGAACTGGAGAAAGCTTGTTCCAACTTAACCTTACACTCACGCCAGCTGAAAATTTAGGGCATTCTCACACAGAGACAATCCAGTGAAGCAGTCTGGCGATATTCATGCTGGGTTGGGTTTCATAATCCTTCAGCATATTAACTGACAGATGTCACTTTGCCCTGGGTTTATATCAGTACTTTTTTTTCTCCTGAGCAGCAGGGTAGGTTGGTGTGTGTCACCCTTCAACCAGATGACTGAGGTTCAAGCCACCGTGGCAGCAAATACAGTAAATCCATCCGGCTTTAGTGTCCTTGAGTGAGACAAAACCAGGCAGCAAACACAGAGTTTCCCTGCTTTGATCAACACAGTCTCACATTATTAGTTTGTCCGAGAGAACGACAAAATCGCAGATTCAATTTCAATCAGCATGTCGGGAAAACAATGCAGGTTATGAATTTATTAATGCGTCAGCTGCTCGGTACATTACTGGTGTGTGTGTGTACTGGTTGTAAGTGAGTTTGGGGGTTCCAGAGCATGCCACAGAGGCAGAGAATTGTAAGGCCCGTGATGCTGGCATACAGATGGTATCATGTTATCCACCTCCTGCCACATCTTTCCGGGGAACTCAAACTGCAGAAGGAGAGGATTGTGATTTGAATAATGCATGCCATGATACCAACATCCCTGAGGTTACACTGCTCATCATGATAAAACATTTAACAGGGAGTGAGCGTTTAGGCGTTTAGACCTTAAGGAGTTAAGGTGACAAAGAGAAGGTACAGTCTGACTGTTAATGACTGTAATAATTGCCTGGCTCCAGTGTGAATTTGGACCATATGGTGAATAAAGTTGCTGTTAATGGTATAGACTAAGATTAAGTTTTAGTGGTATGAAAACAGTTTATTTTATGGACACAAACAGCTACCAGGAGGTGCCTGTTTTCAGTGGTCTATCTTTGTATGGATGACGTTACTTATCCAGCATCCGTCTCCTGTGAGACAGTTGACATCCCCTCCCTCTCTTTTTCTCTAAGGTCACTGTCTGTTTTTTACTGCTCTCCAGCAGCTTTTTCCTCTCTCGTTCTCTTTGCAACTTTCCCACACACCTTCCTTTTTTTTATTCCTTTGGTCACGCTGCCTGCTCCCCTATCACTTAAACAGTGTCATAATGCAGTGCTCTGCCAGCTTTGCGGTATGAAACGCAGCCAGGCACTCGGGCAAGTTTACTCGCAGGATGACTGATTCCTGTATATTTAGCTCCGGTGGAGCCTTGGGGTGATAACTGAGCCAGGGGTTCTGGGTGCAGTCGGGTCAGGGCTTTACTGCCGCTTCGCAGGTGAAAGGGTCAGAAAGCAGATTTGGTGCGAGAGCTTAGGAGGTGTAGGATTTTAGTGCCACTTTAATGAGGTGGCTGTCAGTGAAAGAGTGGAGGGTAGATGTCTTTCAGTCCAACATGCTGTGAAGTGGAGAAAAAGTTGCAGATGTCTCTTGAATTCCAAATGTAGTAAGTGTAATACAGAAAACTGGAATTCAGACGAGGTGGTGAGATTGTTTATGATTTTGTACACGAATGGCTGGGGCTTGCAATGTTAGAGGGGATCTGAGAGGGCGGGGGCGCATTCAAAAGGGCAGCTGATCGACATTATGCTGAGTTCAGCAATGAGGAGCCAAAGTCTTTTCCAGCTGCTCCCATTAATCACCCAAATCCCCAATAAAAGCCTGGCGCTAATGAATAGGCCAGATCTAGTGAGTTACACGTCCCCTGCTTGCTCTGTTCTCTGAAAGAGGTAATTGTCAAATGAGCATAAAGGGGTAAAAGTCACCGCTTCTCCAAGACAGCTGACCACTTAAGCTAAGCAGTTTCTATTTATAGCTGCAGCCATCATTATGTCCCTTACTGTTTGATTTAAAAGCATTTTAAGGTGAAAGTCTCCTTTCAGCTTAAGATTTTATTGGCTAAACAATCACATCTGTTACTTTCTGTTTGTCCATGTTTGGCAGAATGTTGGATGTACATACCAGGATGAAATCCAACCACCAAATCTGGCTTGGCTGCTTCGTCTTTCTCCAACACGTTCTCCCAGAAGTCATGATACAGGCCCTTGTGGGCGCTGATGAAGACCCTCTGCCTGGGGCCAAACGCCTTGAGAGGAGGCCTCATGACGGGGCCGTCCACCACCTCTGGTCCCACCATGACTACCTCTATGCCCTGGTGTCCAGGGAACATCTTGTTAAGCTCATCATAGTCTGTCAGTCTGGCTCCCATGGTCTCATTGTGGGAAGCCCCTGCTATGTGGATAGTGAGTGGTTTAGCATGGGGGTTAAGGCAGAAGTGCTGGATGGCCATTCCAACTGTGAGGACTCGAGAGAGGAACTCGCTCTGAATCCGCCATAAAGACTGTCGCAAGTCAGAGTCATCTGGCCTCGGCCTGCTGACGTTCTTCCAAAGGGTTGTCATTTTGGCACCAGACAAGATGGCATCAAGACGTGGCGTGAGGTCCCCCTGCGTGGCGAGCCAGTCATCCCAGTTCTTCACCTCAGCAGCTGTCTTGGACCACTTCTCGGTGGGGAATGGGAGGTCTCCTACGTGGGTGGCAGAACATTCATGATGCATTTAAGGGACACACAGCTGAGGACAGAGATTATTGTCGATTCTGTCTGGCAAGTTTACATGGTGTTTGAAAAGCAATCCGTGAAATTCAAAGGCTGAGAAACTTTAATTAAAATTTCAAAAAAGCACCAGTACTGCACTGTGACTTTCTGTCAGTTTTTGTCTCTCAGGCATTACATTTCTGCAGTTCATCTTTAAAATATGCCTTCTCATTAATGATGATGAATGATTTTTGTGTTTCATGAACTCAAACAAGCCATTAAGGCGTTTCAATTTCAATTGCGCCACCTTTTCTTTTCTCACCAGTGAACATCAGCCACTCCACTAGTCTGTCAATGGCCACCAGGCGCAGCTTCTTGCAGACCTTTTTATGCTGAGGCCAGTCTTTTTTCTGACAGTCCTTGGTGCAGTAATACACATTCAAGCACCTGTGGGTGAAATATGGGAGAAAAAAGCAACACGGTGAAATTCAACAGAAAGAAATGATGCAAAGCATAGAAGTTAAACAAAAAGGAAAACTTTAATTGACAGAGTTGTACACCATCCACTTCACTGTTCTGCACTTCAATTTTTAGCCATGCCAGTAGCACGACTCCAGAGATGGGAATCTCAGCGTGTCTGTTAGTCAGTAAGATGACTCATCATGGTCCAGGCTGAAACTATTGCAAAGGATTGCCATGACATTTGCTACAGATATTCAAGGCCCCAAGAGGATAAAATTGGATGACTTTGGCAATCCTCTGACTTTTCATCTAGCACAATTGTCAGGTTAAAATTTCAGTTTGCCCAGTGGAGAATGTACAATTGACATCATGCTATGTTTGGTATTTTGGATGGGGGGGGCCATCTTCCGAGGACCACGCTCTGTTACCTGTGCCTGCTACAATGGTCAAGCAACGGTATTCAGACAAATTAATCACAATAAACAAAGTAGATCCATATGGCTTGGCAGTACAAGGCTGGATTACAGACCCTGATGCACTACCTCAACTCACATACACGGACATTGTAAACAATCTCATTCTTGGACCGAGATCCTTCACGTCCTCTCTATAATTTGGTTCATGTCCAACTTCCATAGATGGAAGATAGTCCAATGGGATTGCTCACCTTGCCCATACACCACAAAGGTTTCTAGCTTCCTGGTTTTCCTCCAGGGTATGCACATTATTGAATATGCACAGTGGTATTTTTCCTGCTGCCTCCACACACGAGTTCCTGCTTGGCTCAAAGACTTTAAATTGTGATGACATCACAGATTTTTAAATCACGTTCCTCAGCTCGGGAAACGTTTTACAGATATAAAACCTACATGGATCAAAAATTCATAACAGAAAGTCATAATGATCTGCAGTTCTAGGTGTCCTGTCAACTGTTTTACAGATGTCTCTTTTACAATTTCACTCACAATGATCTATGAGAAAAATATTTTTTCAGCCGCAGGGAATTTTTTTTTGCTGCAATACCAAAAGTGGCCACTAGGGAAAATTGGAAGCAAGGCTGGGTAGCTTTCCTAGGGGCCTGCGTAATACTTGGAATTCTAAAACATTCCTATTACAGCCAAAATACATGGGACATAGACAGGGTGTGACACATCAGCTCCAGCATGCACGCAGTAGACCACAACCTTTATAATTAACTGAAGGTGCTACACTGAACACAGAAGCCATACTTACCCGCACGGCCACAACACTGTTCAACTCTTTTATGAACTGTAGCTGGTCTATTTTTCCCGTTCTGTGCATGGCTCTGCAGCCCTCAACAGTTTAAAAACGACATAGAACTGTAAAACAAGTACAATCTGTTTAGAAATGAATGCCTTATTGTACCAGAGGCAGTGAGAAGCAGCAGAGCAACCTTGTGTGTGCTTTTACATTTCACATTAAAATAAATCAGTTAAATCAATCTATCCTAATGTTAAAACAATACAGCAAATTAATTCACTATTAGTTAATATAGCATATGTTTCCAAACCCTCCATAACCAACTGTAGTATCAAGTCAATACACACAGTGAAGCTGTTAGCAACCACACACTACAAAGACAGAATATGCTGTGTCTCAAATCACATACTTCTGTTAGTACAATTCCATGTAGTATACTATGTGCACTATGTACTTATTGGCGTAGTGCGCAAATTTCGTCAGGATAGTGTTGTCTCAAACCAAACACAGCCGTTGTGCACTTACCGGAAATGACGACCCTAGTGTTAGCTTGTTCGCAAACTAGCATTAGCATTCACGTTATCGTTCGCAGCACCAAATCATTACAGACTACTAAATTAACCCAATAAACATACTGCTGGCTTATACCCGACAACAGTATAGTGGTGCTTAGTGCAAAAAACACATGTATTTGTACAATGCAGCCGCCATTTCCAGTTTGAAAAGTGGTCCCTCCCCTTCTGCTACGTAGCCAAGATGGCGACCATTGAGGGCGAGGAGTGTCCATAGTTCCACACTCAACTTCTTGACCGTTTTGAGCGCACCATCCGGGTACTCATCGTGCACTGCATTTTTCCATACTTCTCAGTGTGAACGCACTTATGCACTCAAAATATTAAGTGTACAGAAGTATGCAATTTGAGACACAGCAAGAGTCTATGGAGCAGGTAAAGAACCTTGCTCAACTCCGCCTACGTGACGTGTCGTGTCCCATGTATTTTTGCCATTAGCCTCAGCTGTAGCTAGTGTTTAGTGCTAATAAGCAGATGCTAGCATGCTAATGTGCTAAACTAAAACATACACAGTAAACATCATCAACCTGCTAGCATTGTCACTGTGAGCTAATGCTAACATGCTAACGTTAGCATGAGCTCAAACCCCTGCTAAGTACAGCCTCACAGAGCTGCTAGCACTGTAGACAGTTTTGTTTAAAGATAAATTGAGCAGGAAACTGTCTGATAGATATCATCTGGAGGAACTGTTAAAATATAACCTGCACATCAGTGAAAGGATATTAAGGATGTGCATCAGTGATGGATTGTGTTTAAAAAACACTTACCGCTTCAAGAATTTATGCCAAATAAAGCGCTGCTATCAATTACCTCATCAGCTGTGAACCATAACAAATATGGGTGCATCACTTACATATATCATGATAGCCTCCTTTTTTATTGGATGATCACCTAGAATGTCTCATCTGTGCCAGGACATAAATAGCATCTTACATCCATGCAGATCCCATGTCGTCTCATTCAGTTGCAGACTCATGACACCTAAGATGAATTCTGTCCCTTTTAAGAAGACAGTTGGCAAAAACAGCTGCCGTAGGTAAAGGCCGGAATTTATTACTGATGAAACGACCTCTTTGTGCGGATGTGGGCTTTTGTGTTGTCGCACAGTTTAAGTGGCGAGGTAATGTGTTGGATTAAAGGTCTGACAGCCAGCGCCAGTTGGTGCTTTGGGAGACTATATTACTTTACCTTGCAATCATTTGCAGCCTTCAAGGCGCACGCATTTACATAAAATCATTTATCAGCCTGTGTGTTCTGTCATAGCGTACTTTGGGCGTACTAATCCTCCAAAGGGGGCTCAGGAGTGGACAAAGTGAGGTGAGAAAACACAAGTGTCCTTGAAAGGTAATGTATAAAACACTTCTACAGAGATACCTTAGCTTTAAAAGTAGATAGCCTACATGAGGGTAGAAGTGGAAAGTCACGGTCAGGTTCTGGACAGTTAGTCAGATTGTCAGGTTGTTTTTTTCTGCTGCTACTGGTAACTTTTCTGAGAGAGGCAGTGGCAGCTGAGTATTTCCAGCAAGCACACATGCAAGACAGTGTGTGTGTGTGAGTGTGTGTGAATCAGAGAGAGAGAGACAGAAAAAAGAGCACAGAGATGCAGAGAGCCAGAAGAAAAATGAGGCACGAGAACAATGAGGCAGCTTCCTCTCCTTATCCTCAACACGCTCCTTGAAATACACTCGGTGCTGTTGTGACATTATGAACTGTATTAAGCTGCTCTTAATAAGCTGCAGAGCTGCAGATGAGACACAATCACGGGGCTTAGCTATATTTGCCATTGGCCAACATCCACCCCCTGTCGAGCTTCCCACACCTTGGTGGCCTATCATTCTGTCGCCGATACAAAGGCAGCCGGTAATGCTTCGCACATGACAACTATCGGAGAACATGAAAACAATGCCCTGAGTTGGTGATGGAGCTGACCAGAGGACAGTGTAGGTTTCAGTCACCTTGAATATTCTGATTGTCAACAATGATTAAAGTTAAGCAGTGATAATGCTAGTGAATGGCACTCACTTCGCACAGCGTTTCAGGGTCTGGCCCTCGGTGAGATGAGCCGGGAGTTTGTTGCAGCTGGCACAGAACTCAAAGGTCTCCTCCATCTTCTGGAACATCTCCTTGTAGTTGCGGAATGACGCGCCTTTAACCTTTCCCTCAACAGCAGCCCTTATTAGAGTCAGACACTTGTCACTTGTCAAGCACCAAACATGTTAATGGATTTACTGGAATATAAAACACTGGCTCTGCTAAGTTTTACCTGTATTCTCCGTAGTCCTTCATGTTGAGCTTGTCGAGAATCACCTGAGAGAGTCCAGGAACGCCAGAGTCCAGAGAGTAAAAGCCGGACAGGACAGAGAAGACGCTGTCAGTCCTTGGAGCGTCGGGCTGTGTAATTGCTGGGATCTCAGACGCCATATTGTGGCCTTTAATGTCCCACTAGCAGAGGAATGAAGCATTACATAAACACTTAATGTCATCTCGTTGAACCTGGCTCACCTGCATGACCACAACCCAATGCCATCCTGGTTAGTCAAATGCTGTATGTGTAAGCACACATTCCTCGTAGATTACCTTGGAACACATTCCCTTTTTATAGTTTGCCACGTGACTGTCACAACGAAAAATAATTGCTGTGGTGTTAACTTTCCGGTTGTAAAATCCTGTCCTAGAATAGCCTATTATTAAATGCTAAGCAATGTTCTGGTGTCCGATTGGCCTTTAAACTTATGGATCGGTCACTTAAAGGAACAGTGCGTAATATCTTGGGGGAATTAGTGACATCTAGTGGCGACGATTGCAGATTGCAACCTGCTGAAGCTTCTCCTGGTTAGAATTCCTTCAGTGCTCATTGTTCAGGATGTTATTTGACATGAGCCAAATTATCTCTAGAGGTCTTTTCCTCTCCCAAACTAATGGAACAGCTCATTAAAGCCATAAAATGTTACAAATCAGTGTTTCTCCTACTCTGTTTGGCTTGTCAGAGACGGGCAGCTAGCCCAGCACCTGCTAATGCACCTGTGCCTGCTCATGTGTGCTCACCTTTTTTCCCTGATAATTTAAGATCCAGTTGTTCAGGAGGTTTTAAATGGGACTTGTATTATCAATGGAGGTCTTTTAAACCGGTGAAAACACAAAGCAGTTTTACATTAAAAATCAGTGTTTTTAAGTACATTTTGTCACAGATGGGCTGTAAACTACAGTGGCCAACACAAATACATGAATTGCCCTATCTAGAGTCAGTGTTTGGTTTGTCTGTTCTGGGCTACTGTACAAACATGGTGGTGCAACATGGCAGTCTCTATGGATGAACACCTGTTACCTATGCAGATATGCAGCTCATTCTAAGGTAACGACAAGACAACAACTCTCTTATTTCATTATATTTGTTGTCTGTCAGTATATGTCCCCCTAAATCCTACACTCTGGACCAGGGGTGTTGTTATGGGGAGGAAATTGGTCATGGGAGGGGGGGCCCCTGAAAAGCCTGGGATAAAAATTTTGGTTTTGTTTGCAAGTAATTAGCTATAACTAAAAACTGGCTGACTAAATCATTTGAGAGCCTTTACCTTTTCTTAAAAAAAAATAATGGCAGCTTTCTCAGGCTCCTCTCACCCCTTAAAGGCGTGAAATGGTTTAGCCCACCCCTGCACTTGCATTCTTCTCTAAAAGCAGCTGGAGCCGAGTGAGTTATGCTGCTGTAGCACCAATATACGCTTTCGTGTCTTTCCCCAAGAAGGGAAATCAGGTTTCAAAAAAAAAAAAAGAAAAAGGAAAGACAGAAAAAATGCTAAAAGAGCATAAAAGAGACATGGATCAAGAGAGGAAGGAATGCTTCAGCTGTAGGCCCAGAATGGGGTGCTGCGCCCCCAACAACACAATTGTCCTAAAACATCAAATCCACTGGTTTACACGTCTATGTGTGGTGTGTGTGTGTGTGTTTATACAGACAGACACAAAGCACAGTCAGTGGGATGTGACAGACAGGGACCCCCCACCTCACCAACCAGGTCACACTGACAAATGAGAAGAAGCAGGGCTGGAAATGTTGGAAGGACAAACAGTACAGTCCCAAGCCTCACAGAGGTATTTGTTCTATGCGCCCTGACAAGCAAGTAACACGCTGTACTGACACTACAAAGATTTTCACTGCTTTTGGATGACTCCAGACAGGGGTTGCTCTTGAAAATGTAAAGTTATTTCAGAGCCGATGAGAACATAAAAAAAAAAGAGTTATTCTCAAGCTGCAGATATGAGCCAAGCAGCCATGAAACAGGACAGCATAGATCCCTATTCTGAATTGTGATAATCTCAAGGCTGACATAGAGATCTCTCCTCAACATGGACATACCGAATACCTTTGTGCTTTAAAATACACCTTCTCTTACTCACACATACTTGATCTGTGATGACAGGAGCTCTCATGACAAGAGGATCACCCGGATTCTCAGACAGATGGAGGCTTCAGACATGTTCCTCGAGCCATTTACGCCCCTACCCTTGACATAAAACCCTTCCCTCCTCACCTCCTCACCTACATGTCACATGATTTATTCACTTGGCTTGACATGGGGGAAAATAAGAGGGGAGAGAAATGTGATCATCTTGTTGTCAGTGGTCGGGTCTTTCTTTAGATTTTATTGCCAGTCAACACCCGATTTGTTAAAATCACATACATGTGAAAGCACATTTAATCTCATTTGTGTTTGGTTTAAGATATTTGACACATCTACCTGTCCCTAAAGTACAGCAGTGCTTCACCTGGCCTTGAAAACTCGCCAAACTGCTTGCAGCGGTGAACTGACTTGCACAATAACTGCTTTCCTTTATCACACCGAGACACTCTGTTGTACTCACAATGCCGCTCCAGTTTTTACATGAAAACAACTTTCTGTCTACTTTGAGGAACTCTGTATCTTTTCAATTTCGTACCAAGTGTTGCTGGGGGATGATTTAAGCCTTATCATGTCTGCAGACAAAATTGAAAGGCTTATATCTAATTAGCTCCTCCATATCTACACAACACCAGGGAGGCATGGGGTTTGAAATGAACAGATTTCCCACGAGGGGGCAGGTTTTTTTTTTCCGTTTTTGCTTGTCTCTCCTCACATATCTGACTGTGAAGTTCTCAGCATGCCAAGTCCATCCGCTCACTATCTGGCCACAGCTTTATCATCACATTTTCACCCTGCCCCTGCCGTGCACTCCAGACTGAGGATGACTGAAGACATGGACAGACATTTTAGCAGTCATACCTGTGGTTCCAGATGAGCAGAGTGATCTTCTTGGTGGAAGAAAAAGGATTGACAGCTCCTTGTGTTGGACGTCACCACCTCATGGAGGCTTCTGGGTGTTTCTGTGTCTCCGCCGAGGTCAGATAAATTCCCTCACCACAGAGCCAAAGTTGGGGAAGAAGCCAGGGGTGGGCTGGGGAATATCGTGTGCTCCTGGCATCTGAGACTGAGAGGGGTAGGTTGGTGGAGCTGCTGGGGGGGTGGTGGGGTGGGGGGTGGGGGGGGTGGAGATGGGTTTACCTCAGAGAAAGATGGGGGCCAAAAGAAGAGGGGGCTGTTTGGGAGAAGAGGTGGAGACTCAAACAGCACACACACATCAACACAAGATACCACAGAAATATATTCCACCCCAAAACATCCTGCGAAAACACTCTCAGTCTGCTGGAGAGTTCAGAGATGAGAGGAGACACTTCACAGGGCAGGAAATGAAGAGCAAAGAGGAACCAGCGATAACAAACACATCAGAGAGTGGGTTTCTGGGATCAATAGTAGTGTGGTAAACAAGTGTACATATAAGTGGGAAACATTTTTGATATGTAAATACATTATCCTTTCATCAGACTTTTTTTCCACTTAAATATTTGCAGCTTGAAAGCTTTGATTTCCTCCTATTATTTATCAAAAACAAAAGCCTGAATGGGAAAAAAATCCAAACTGATTTCTGTAGATTGCCTATGAATTCCTCTTTGTTATGCACTACCAGAGGTGTGGATTTGCGTCACTTGACTTGGACTTGAGTCAGACTCGAGCCACAAATTGGATGACCTCAGACTCCACTTTTAGTTGCTATGCATCTTTTTGTGGGTTTTTTGTCTCTTCATAGTCATTTTGTGTCCGCTGGTGGTCATTTGGGTCTCACTGAGATAATTTTGTGTTGTATTTAGATACTATAGGGTGTTTTTTGGGTCATTTTGTGATGCTCTGTAGTCCTTTCGTGTCTCCTCCTGGTTGCAACAGACCGTAAAACTTCAACTAAACGCCCAGTCCCTTGAACCAGCCCGGCGTGGCTCCACATTTTGACAAATAAAGGCCTGTCTCAAATAGAGGCCTGGTCTGCTTGCAAAGCAGTTAATTCTTTTTTGTAATAGCTCTTTAGACGTTAGAGCTAAATCGAATAAATGATTCATAATTGATACATAAACTGAAGCCTGATTTTTTTGCAAGTAATCATACTGGTTGTGGGAATTAGTCAGGAACCTTTGGGAGGCAATTCTCTACACCTTAGGTCATGACCTTTCATTTCTTAGGGAGTAAGTTTCCTGTTTTGCTAAACCGTTTTTTAGGGGGAGCACTGTCCTTTATGAGTGCAGCTGGTGGGTGCAACCTGGGGTCATCAGAGCTTTGGTTTGGTATAAAAGTCTGTCCATGCTGCATGTATTAAAGAGACTTGATTCCTCAGTCCGTCACTTCCCCTCACATGGTTTAAATAAACAATTTGATCATATTTCCCGATCTTTGGTGAGCAACAGTTTTGTGTGGAAGGAATTAAAGGCCTGTCCCAAATATATGCCTGTTGAATTCCGTGATTTAAGCAAATAATAGCCCGGGCTATTAACTGAAGTTTTACGTAATCTGGGGTCTTTGTTGGTCGTTTTGTGTTTTTTAGGGTCTGGGCAGCTAAGCTGCCAGGACACTATTGTAATCCTAGGTATTCTTCTTCTTTCTTCTTTCTTCTTCCGAGGAAATCATACTTCCCATGGGTGAAAACCCACCAAACTTTGCACAAAGGTCCAGTCTCATGCCAGATATCCTCAGCTGTAAACTCAAGCCAATAGTACTGATGGTGGCGCTACAGCAAGCGTCTAAAGTTCAAAATTTTGAAAATTCATAACAAATCAACTATACGTGCTACAACTTCACAACGTTCATCAAACTGTAGCCCCAATACTGAAGAAACTTTTGTACATTTAAACCTATTAAAAATTATTAAGTTCATCACTCTGTTTTTTCAAAAACTGTAAAACTTCTTAAACCTATCTCCTCCCACAGTTTTTGCTCAATTGACACCAAACTTGCTACAGAGCATCTTCAGACTGTCTTACAAAAACTACATTTCTCAGATTTTTGATTTATCAAAAATTGAGCCTACAGTGCATCAAAATGTTTGACTGTAAACAGTACTGTAAACATATACATGCAAATTCTTGCTAAATAAATCTTCAGTGCTCATGAAAAAATATGACAAAATTCTAGAGTCATGGTAGATGATGTGTGGCAAATTTCAGAATTTTATCTCAAAAACTGAATTTTTGACAGCATTTTGAATTTTGCTCTAATGTGAACAATTGGAGTCAATGTAAAAATGTCAATTTTAAACATCAGTTTTTCACTTATGGAGCAAATCAATCATTGTTACAAACAAATTACCAACATCTCCATGCTGTCTAGATGCAATATGTATATTTTCAGATTTTTGTTTCGATAACTGAATTTTTGGTGGTTTGAAATCTGCTTTTCCATGCATGGACGGCTGCTAAAGCTGCACGTCTGGCTTAGTCAATTTGTGAAGCTACACATGAATTGTCACTGACTAATTAGCTCAGTGAGATAGAAATTGATTATTAGTCTCAGAGGTTGAGAGTTCAAGCCTCAGCTGATGCAAAACGCAGATTGTGTTGCTAAATTCCTAAATGTCTTCCAATTCTTCTGCTTGTTGCTCAGAATTGCCTAAAAATGCCGGACCCGACCCATCGCTGCACAGCAGCTATAATTTTTTTTGTATCTCCTTGAAGTCATTTTGAGTCTCCTCCTGGTCCCTATGATTTAGTTTGACTGAAATTACAGGTGAAAGCCACTGGGCCTGTGCAGTGATCCAACCATGACTAACATTAACGTCATTCCCAACAAGTCATCATGCAATTCTCCAGATCCACTTTGTTTGGACTGATCCAGCAGCATCCAGTAAGGCTGCAGGAAAAACCATGAAAGCATGAACAATGTTACATTTCTAAGAACAAGTTTTCATTAAAGTGTTCATTAAAAAAATTAATTGCAGTATGCAAGATGTGCAGGTCAAAAATTACAGATGGATTTGCAACTTCCAACTTTATTAGGCGTTTTAAGTTGCACGAAAAACACGAAGTTGAGGCTGATAACATAGAGAGCTAATTGTGGTGCTGATTATGGTGCTATATGCTATGAAAGTGTGATGTCAGCATTATTTTTATGATTTATTTTAAGCTCATAAAACACTGACTTGGTCCCACCTCTGCTTATTAATATAGTAACTTAACTTTGTATGTGGGAAAACATTGCGTTCGCAATAAGGACAAATGTTGCTTTAATTTAAAAAAATTTATTTGGTCCATCGGAACCTGAGATTGAAAATTAAACATACATAAGTTTGTACACATATACTCATATTCCCCTCCCAGAAAAGATCAATAAAATATATATCACATTCATCAGAGTTCCATTATTTTCAGCATTAGGTTCATTTTTTTGTTTCTACTATCATACTTTAATCATTTTTTCTTTACAAGTTTAAAAGGGTCAGTTGATTTTTTTTCTGTTTTCTTATCTTTTGTGTGGCTTAAGTTTGCAGTCTGTACAATTTACAAGGAGGGAACCAGACAAAGGAGAGGAAGAGGACAAGGCGTTGTGTCGGCCGGTCTGTAAATGACCAGCTTTTTCTCTGGATGCAGCCTCGTCAGCAGCAGGGGGCGCCCCTGACGCACAGAAGAGTTCACCACCACAACTTCACAGAAGAGGAGTAGGTTCATAGGACACCAGCAAGAGCCAACAATGACAATTATGACACAAAAAAACAAAGTATAAAACAGAAAAAAATCTCATGTAAATGTAAAGTGATCCAGCGGTGACACTGAATTTTGAGGTGCCTTGTCATTGCAGGTGTTTCAGTGCAGGTTCATTTCTCTTCAAGCGAATCCCTCTGGGCTCAAACTGAAGCCATAAAATTATCACATTCCTATATCTGTCATTCATCAGTCCAGTATTCAGCAATATTCTTTTGACAACAGGCCTGCAAGTCACTTATACAAATAAATTAAAAAGACCACGCACACGCTCACACAGGGCAGACAGACATCTGAAAGTGGTCATTACACATTATGTTTCTTTGGAGAACATATTTACAGCTACCTCAGCTTCAGGTTTCGTCACAGTAACGTCACACTGCTGTGGTAGTTTTTCTTACACGCTGTCCCGAACATGTCATGAAGTACAGTCTGCTGGACGTGGTTGTGCAGAGTGAGTAAGACTGCAAAGCATATGGTGCACAGTGCTGCCATTTACCATCAATGCTACCAACAACAAAGAGGGACGAGGCTCCAGAGATGATGCAGCACTTTTTAAACTCAAGGTCACTGTGCTTAAAGGAGCAGTGTGTAAGATTTAGAGGGATTTAGTGGCATCTAGCAGTGAGGGTTGCAGCCAGCCGAAACGTCTCCAGGTTAGAATTCCTTCAGTGTTCACTGTTTAAGTTTTTGCTGGGAGCCAAATTATTTGAAGAGCTCTTTTTCTCTCCAAAATACTTGATCAGATGATTGTTTATTCTAAGTTCTCTGGCTCGTCGGAGATGGGCCGCTAGTCCAGCTGAAGCTTCTCCTGGTTAGGATTCCTTCAGTGTTCATTGTTCAGGTTTTGACTGGGAGCCGGATTATCTGAAGAGGTCTTTTCCTCTCCAAAATTAGTAACCAGGTGATTAAAATATTACAAATCAGTGTTTATTCTAAGCTCTTTGGCTCGTTAGGATTCCTTTAGTGTTTGTTGTTAGGAGGTTTTATGACCAGGAGCTGAATTATCCACGGAGGCCTTCTCCTCTCTAAAACAAAGCACCAGTTGATTTAAACCAGTAAAAACACAGAAAAAAGGTGTTTCATGTTACAAATCAAGTGTTTCTCCTATGCTATTTGGCTCATTGGAGACGGGCTGCTAGCCCAGCTGAAACTTCTCCTGGTTAGAATTCCTTCAGTGTTCAATCTTCAGGTTTTGACTGGGAGCCCAATTATCTGATGAGGTCTCTTCCTCTCCAAAGCTAATTGATCAGGTGATTAAAATAGGTAAAAACACTGAATACAACCATAAAATATTACAAATCAGTGTTCATCCTAAGCTCTTTGGCTCATCGAGATGGGCCGCTAGCCCAGATGAAACTTCTCCCGGTTAGGATTCCTTGTTCATTGTGTTTATTGTTTAGGAGGTGTTTATCACCAGAGGTCTTCTCCTCTCTAAAACAAACCGACCAGTTGATTTAAACTGGTAAAGACACTGAAAAAGCATGTTTCATGTTACAAATCAGTGTTTCTCCTACGCCGTTTGGTTCGTCGGAGACAGGCCGCTAGCCCAGCACCTGCTAATGTGTGCTCACCTTTTTTCTCTGATAACTTAAGATCTGGATGTTCAAGAGGTTTTTATCAGGATCCAAATTTCCCACCGAGGTCTCTTTCTCTCCAAAACAAACAGACTCTGTCATTTAAACCGGTAAAAACACGGAATAAAACGGTTTCATGTTAAAAATCCGTGTTTTTCCAACAATACTGGGCTTGTCATGGGGGGCTGCTAACTACTGTGGCTACAAAAATGTAAATAGCCCTATCTAGAACCAGTGTTTGGTTTGTTTGTTCTGGGTTACTGTACACGGTTGTACATGTAGATATAAACAGCTTATTCTAAAGTAACGTAAACACGATTCTTATTTTCAGGTGATTATACACTAAAGGAAATATACTTATATTATACCCCAGTTGTGCCAATATATCCCCCCAAATCCTGCACACTGCACCTTTAAATCCTGATCATCTCATGTGGGAACATCAATGTTTAGACTTAAAATGATCTTGACATAAAAGACAATCAGCTCTGGCAATTTTGCTTATCAGCTTTCAAGTTTCCCCCATTTCACTACACAACAGTAAGACATCAACTATGACTTTAAAAAAAAAGACTCCCTCTCCACCCTGTTACTATAGTACCGCGTCAGTCTTTCCCCTCTCACTGATAAAACATCCATGTTGCCATGGTGAGGACTAAAAGGTTCCTTAGTGGAGCAGGAGTAATGGCTTTGACACTGGAGAAATTGGAACAAACAAGCGGGTTGGGTCCTGGAAGAAGACCTGCGTACAACAGCTGTAGGCAGCCCTTGCTTTGAAATGATGCAGCCGAAAAAACTGTGAGGGAACTAAAACTATTTTCTGTGTCACAACATGTCTCAGGGGCCCCTTCTCTCTCTTGTTATGTGTGCACGCAGTCTGACAAAATGGTAATTTGTTATTACACGAGGACTCTGTGCTGTCGCTAATGTGCGGTCGGTGTATTCTTGTGGGAGGGTGGCCCAGATGCTCGCGCTGCACCCAAGCAAACAATAATGGTCCCTGACCTCCCAAAGTAAACTCGGCAGCTCGTCGTAAGAGCTCCCCTATGGCAAACTGACTGTTCAAACAGCAAGTAGCTCCTCTGGTACTCCCTAAATGCACTAAAGTGTAAATCAAAAATACTGGCAAACTGTTGCAGTGTGAGAAAAAGAAAAATACTCACTGACCTTCAGTACCAACAAAAAGATCAGACACAAATTCTGGGGGTGTCACAATCCAAGAGTGCAAGACGCAGCATTAATTCACTGAAGATAAACGTCTAGAGAGGAGACTTGCTCCTCAAGTGTGAATTTATGTGTGAGGATATAAACTGACGGCTGAACTGGATGAGCGAAGCCAGCGTGCCCGAGAGGTAAAGTACAAAGCCGGTCATGTAATGACTCGCCTCCAGCGTTTAGACCCTGAACTGAGGGCTGAGTGAAAATGAATTAAAGTAAGTAAGAGGAAGGAAGGAAAAAAAAAAAAAAAAAGGTGGTTGTTTCTTTGCAGGGAAAAAGCCAAAATTGCATGTTAGTCTATTGAAGCACAAGGGAGGGAATTCTATTATGTGTCAGTTTAAAACCTCTCCACACCACAGCTGGGCACCCTACACCTGCCACAACATGAGCTTGAGGTTTTGTTTGACTCCAGCTTTACTCTACAAATCATGGGTTTGGTCCTGAGCTAGAGAGAGCGCTAGACAGCACTGCAGCGATGATGGAGAATGGGGACAGACAGTACTGGATGAATGATGGCTTTTTTTATGACCTCGAAAACACAAATATGGACAAGGCGGCACCGAGGGCCATATATAAAACAAGTAAGACTGACGTGTGTTGTCTCAAATAAAAAAAAAACATGTATGACTGTAAGTAAAATTAGAATATGGGTTTGGCTCATTAAGTACCGTACCGAGGGCTGGGCGAGATTAACTCCCCGTGACGTCTCCTGCTTTGTAAGCTGTCCTTGTGGACGAAATAGGGGGTAAGTGTCTGATTGCTGCGGGTGATTGGCTCATAGTTTGTGGGCCGGCAAATGGCTCAGTAGTTACGGCACTCCACCCTGGCTTCTGTGAGGAAAGCAGGGTCGTCTTCCAAGCATATGAAGCTCGGGGATGACATCCGTTCCGCGTTACAGCGCTCGTACCAAAAAAACCTCCAGAGTATTTTTAAGTAGTCTGAACTGGATCCTGTTGGTGCCTGGGTGAAACAAATGTTTTCGTGAGTAAGCCCAGGTCACTCCGTGTGACCTGCTTCCCTCATTTCATCCTGTAATGGCACATCCACTTGGCAAGGGAAAGAGCGCGTGTGGGCTGGATGAAAGCATTTATGGAGCATTAGGAGAGCAGCACGTACATGCTGCGCCATTTATGCTTTACATTCAGGTGTGTGTTCATCCAACGAGACACACAAATACACATCTTTCTCTAAGTTTCAGGGCTGCGCACACCACTCGCCCTCCGTTGCCTGGTTTTCCAGTGGTCTGACAGTACATCGGATCATAGTCAGTGTGTGTGGGTGAGATAGTGGGCGGTGGTCATAGCGGCCGGGGCCGGTGTAGGCCATCAATGTCCGGAGTGAGCTGGGGGCTGTGGGTGGCCTTGGTGGGGGTCCAGTCTCCCAGGGAGGCCTGGGCTGCTTTGCGGTGAGCCAGGCGGTGGGTGATGGAGAAGCCGGCGTTTCCTTCCAGCTGTGAAAGCACCACCAGCACCTGCCTGCAGGGGGAGACAGAGAGCATTAGGGCACCATACTCAATACAAATACTGTTTTATTTCTGCTGTGCATTGTGTACGGTGAGGAGGGGGGGTGAACATTAGGTAATCATACAACCTCATCTCTGGAAGCAAAGAAGAGACATCAGTCAAGAGTTCAAAAACTTCCAGCGCACACTAGAATATCATCGTCGAATATATCGTTCGCTCCTTTTGTTGTTAAACATTTTTGAATAAACTTTGTGTCAATCCTGACATTCTAGTGTGCGCTGGAAGTTTTTGAACTCTTGACTGTGATTTATCCTGCACCAGCTGGCACCTAGAAGAAGCACTGCGCCGCTGTGCACAGGGATTTACTATTTTTTAAGAGACATCAGTATTTGAATTTTCTCATCCTCTTAATAATTAATATTGAAATTTAAACACCACTGAGTTCATTAAATTGTTTTTTTTTCCATTTTAAAATTTAAAATTTAAATTCAGCTATTTGAAATTGAAATGTAAAATTTCTTGATTTGCAATTTTAAAAGCTGAATTTTAATATCTTTTTTTAGTGTTAAAAACTTCAATTCCATAAAAATTTAACTCTCAGAGTTTCAAACAGCAACACCCAGGCTACCCGGGGCAATCAATCACACGTAAAGAGCGCAAACCAGACAACTTATCGGAGTCCTATCGTTCTCCCTGGTAATTTGGGTTTCAGTTTTCAAGCTGCATCAGTTCACAGGACTGACAGATCGTGCTCTGATACGCCAGAGACTGGTTAAATTGCATTCAGACTCAACTGCCTATCCTGTCCTGGGCAGCCCAGACATTGCTATTTGAAATTCTTCAACTTGAATTTCTGGATTTGACTTTGACTGATAAAATTTTGAACAAACTGAATTTTTTAAATTTCCAAAACATATATATTCAAAATATATTCAAATTAAGCTGCTGAAATTGCAAATAAAACACAAGTAAAATATTTAAATGCAATAAATTCAGAGGTGTTTATATATGTTCACATTAAGTACTCAGTGGTCGTTAAAATTCAAATACCTATGTCTCTTATTTGCTTCTATAAACAAACCATATATCCTGTGTTTCGTTTTATCTAAAAAGCAAGGCCCTTTCTCAACGTAATTAATATTTTCTTCAGACACTTCCCTAATCTTCAAAAACTGCAATACCCAGAACAGAATGGTGCAAAACCAGACACTCTCAGATTCCAAATAAAGTGCAGCTGAATTAAAAAAACACTATTACAGTTATCTAAAGAGTGAAGGAGGAACACGCGACAGGTCTGTGACTGCTGATGGACTGAAGCACACAAATATCCTTACCCCACTCTGGATTCCATTTCTTTGATAAAAATATGAATCAGTTTAGATCTTTTTGATTTATCTAACCTTTTCAACAATAAATTGCACGAGGGAGGAACCACATATTTTGGTGTTGACAAATTAATAGATCCCCTAAAGGATGCCTGGTCCTCTAACCATTGTAAGCAACTTAAAAATAATGTACTGGAATGTCCCAGTTCATTAATGTATACCTCTGTTACACATCTTTTTTTTTTTTTTTTTTACAATGTACAATAGCTTAAGAAAACTTTATAGGATACACACTGTTTAAAAAAGGATACTGAGGATAGAAGGTGTAAGGTCATGCTGTTCAACTGCTGTGAACTCATAATACTGTAATGTATTTTTGTAATTGGTTGTCTGCTTTCAATTAACCTTTTAATAAAAAAAGGGATGAGATTATAAAAAAATTAGATGACTCATCCCTGCTCTCCCCAAAAAGTCAAACTTCCCTCCTTCAAACAAAAATATTTTTTCTGGCTAATAATTTTTGCACAGTCCCTAAATATGGCGCTGATCTTGGAACTGTTTATTAGCTAGTCAGCAAAGTTAAATATATGATAGTAGGAAGACAAGCTGCTTATTCAGCACTCTATTGTAGCTTGTTTTTCTGATTCAGTCTACTTTGAGAACAAGATGAAGTAACACAAGGCTTGAGTGTTATTCACACTTACCCAGTCTTAACCATATCTGAGTACACTCCAGTGAGAGTCCTGAATATGATTACCTGGCTGCTAAATGCTGTCGCCTCTGAACTGGTTGTATAATAGCAAGTGAGTAAGAACGTCGGAAAATAAGACTGTGATATTGCAGCAGAGTGTTTTTATCAAGTAAAGTGACATAATGTTCTTGTTAGATGAGAAAAAACGGCATTAAAAGACATGGTCCTCATGCATGGTGACTTTTTACAGTTTCCCATTAAGTGGGACATAACTTCGAGGTGATAAGGTCGTAAATTTACATTAATGTTCGCTGTAATGCGTCTGTGCGACTGAAACATTCGTACAGTAGATGTCCAAAGAACCTAAATTCAGATAAACCTAATGATGTGTGAACGGCTTCACTGTGCTGCAACTCACAGGTGTGTACGAGTGCACAATATTTTTCAGCACTTTAAATCTTTGGCTTTAATGGGCAGAGGAACAACTGGGACCAACAGAAAACAAAGGCAGCTATAACTGTGCTGAGACCAGCCAAAGGTAGATTATTAAGAAATACGGAGCGCTAATCCTCTGGGAACGCTGCCGTTTATATAAGTGTGTATGTGGGTACGGATATAATCGTCTAAATGGGTGGATGTTTGCTGCACCTGTACCAAATGTTCCCAAAGCATTTAATCTCCTCACTTGCAATCCATTCAGGCTCTTCCAAGGTGAAACGTAGCTTGATAAAAAATGACTTTCAGAGTTGTGTGTATGCGAGGAAAAGAGTGATAAGTGTGTGTGTGTGTGTGTGTGTGTACCTGTGCAAAGGTGGGACGCTGTCGATGGTCTTGAGGCTGCCGCGCGTGGACACCACATTGAAGCTGTCAGTGCAGTCGCAGGAGACGTGGAGGTAGTATTTGGGGTGGCGGTTTTCCACCACCACTATAAGCCCCGCCCAGCCATGTGTCAGGTAGTAGCATGTCATGCCCTCGCGACCCTGAGAGCACACATGGAAACACACAAAAATGTGAGTAGGAAATAATACAACATATTTGTTGGCTTCTGTCCAAAGAAAGACTGCTTCATTTCTAGGACTGTAGAAAGACAATCTTCATTACTTCTACAAACTCTTCAACCATTCCATTAGTTTATGGGGGAAAACAAATCTGCATGATACGGCTAAATTAACTAAAGTAGTCACAGCGCACTGAGAGCACTCTACCTAGTAGTGTTGTGTGTCCACCAAAGTGTTTGCAGAGCTCAACATTAACATTTGCCCAGGACAAGTAAAAGGCCTCAAGCAGTCGTTGAATCGGACAAGTGAAAAACAAATGTGATGTCTAAAATTATGTGATCTGAAAATGAACTGCACACTGTGTTTCTGAAGCAAAGTTATTCCAGAAGAGGCATGTATATAAAGATAAAGATTATACAGTGCCCTCCAAAAGTATTGGAACAGTGAGTCCAATTCGTTTACTTTTGTTGTAGACTGAAAACATTTGGGTTTGACATCAAAAGATGAATATGAGACAAGAGATCAACATTTCAGCTTTTATTTCCAGGTATTTACATCTGGATCTGATACACAACTTAGAAGACAGCATTTGTAATGGAACACAAAATTTTTAGGTGAGCAAAAGTATTGAAACATATAAACTTAAAATAGATTAAAGTGAATGAGACTTAATATTTAGTTGCAAATCCTTTGCTTTCAATAACTGCATCAAGCCTGTGACCCACTGACATCACCAAACTTTTGCATTCTTCTTTTGTGATGCTTTTCCAGGCTTTCACCGCAGCCTCTTTCAGTTGTTGTTTGTTTTGGGGGGTTACTCCCTTCAGTCTCCTCTTCAGCAGGTAAAATGCATGCTCTATTGGGTTCAAGTCTGGAGACTGACTTGGCCAGTCTAAAACCTTCCACTTCTTGCCCCTGATGAACTCCTTTGTTGTTTTGGCAGTGTGTTTTGGGTCGTTATCTTGCTGCATGATGAAGGATCTCCCAATCAGTTTGGTTGCATCTTTCTTTAAATTAGCAGACAAAATGTTTCTGTAGACTTCTGAGTTGATTTTGCTGCTGCCATCATGTGTTACATCATCAATGAAGATGAAAGAGCCCGTCCCAGAAGAAGCCATGCAAGCCCAAGCCATGACATTACCTCCACCGTGTTTCACAGATGAGCTTGTATGTTTGGGTCTACCTGTTCGATGTCTGTTGCTTAGTACACCAGTGGTTTCTTTCTTCTTCAGGACATTCCAAATGGTTGTACTGGCTATGGCCAATGTTTGTGCAATGGCTCTGATTGATTGTCCATCTTCTCTCAGATTCACAATTGCTTCTTTTTCACCCATAGACAGCTCTCTGGTTTTCATGTTGGTTCCACCTCTAAATGCAGTCTGCACAGGCAAAACCTATCGTACCCAATCTGAAACTGAGCTCAGACATTCAGTGCTATTTATTGTTTGAATAATCAATGTAATTGGGAGACACCTGGGCAACAAAACACACCTGTCAGTCACATGTTCCAATACTTTTGCTCTCATGAAAAATGGGTGGGTTCAAACAAAAGGTGCTATCTTCTAAGTTGTGTATCAGATCCAGATGTAAATACCTGGAAATGAAAGCTGAAATGTTGATCTCTTGTCCCATATTCATCTTTTGATGTCAAACCCAAATATTTTCAGTCTACAACAAAAATAAAGGAATTGGCAAGATGACTGTCATCTCTCAAGCAGCGGCTGCTGATCTCTCTTCTGGGGCCTGTAATTGTACACACAGAGAATACAAGTGCAGCCAAACTGCTTTAGCTGCTGTCCAATGGCCCAGTAACAGCATCCAGTAATCCCACACTGCACCTAAAATATATCCGCCAGCAACACACAATACAAATCTCTTGTCTCACAACTCTGGACAGCTCAAATTACTTATTAATACCCACCCTCAAAATGTCTTTATTTTTCACCCTATTGTTAAAACACTTGTGCGCGTGTAGTGGCTGCCGCGCACTCCCTAGTGCTCGGCCCACCTACTGTGAGCGGTGAATTCCTGGAGAGCTGAAGAGCTGAATGATTTAACAAAGATGATCTCAAGTGTTTAAAAAGCTCCTCTAAAATACCAGCCGATGTGACAGCACTTTCAGGAAAGCGCTGTTCAGGAGAGCCAGAATAATTTGCTTCCTTGGGTGTGAGCGGCTGCGTGTGTGCATGTGTGCATGCGTGCGTGTGTGTGGGAAAGATAATGCGCACACACTCACATGTGTAAAGGCAGAATAGGATTCAGGGCTCTGCTACGGAAATCTGAAGTGCTATCTCAAAGTGGCTTACGGAGTTGCAAGCGTTCTGCGGCTTCACAAGCATTATACTCAAACACCGTCTGTGTGTGTAGGTGTGAGACAGAGACAGCGCGCAGAGACGTGTGCTTATTCTCTTGTTCTCAGGCGTGTGTGTGTGTGTGTACATGTGTCTCACCTCGTGTCTTTCCCCTTTGTTTTCTGTGAGGAGGATGATGGCGTCTGCCAGCGTGGTGGCCGTCGCCTCCACCTGCTCCACCATCACCTGTCTGGAGCTGTAGATGGCGAGGATGTAGCCGGGGAAGTCTTGGCTGGGCCTCCGTGCTGCTCCGCTGGTAGGACTGGAGACTGCAGGACAGAAATACAACAGGGTTATGGGTTATTATGGGATGAACTCGGCAAATATTCATAAGCAACAAAAGTGTTGCTTGAGCATACTGTTTGTGTACACCTACTGGGTGTGGGTGGACCTCCCGTCCCGCTGACATTCATCTGCCAATGGTTGAAGGCGCAGCAGACCACAGCATACTCCCCCGGTTCCAGCATGACATCACAGCCAACAAACTTCTTCACCGCCCGCTTGCTGTGGGCCAACAGGCGGCCGAGAGTCAGCTTGTTGCCACTGCCGAAGGAGGCACGAAACACCATGATGCACAGGTCCAGTAGGTGGCTGTCGGCTGTGTCCGAGCGCCTGGGGAGGGGATGAATGAGTTAATGCAAAGCAGCAGTGAGAAGGCGGAGGAGGAGCTAAGTATAAAGGTAAGTAGTGTATATTGTAACGGACTGGTGTACACTTTACTCAGCAGCCGCTCCTGAGTGGACCAGGACACCATGTCCCAACAGCGTCCAACTACTGTGCTGCACAGCGTAAAATTGGAGCTCTCTGTCCACACTGAATCTTTTAAAAATGCACTTCTGTTAATGTCATGTCTTTTACCACATAAATACATTACCTGTGCACTCAAGATCAGGAGCTAACCACTTAAAATAGGTATGAGTAGTCTATGTGCTGTCTTCCTATGGTTGTAACATTATTTTTTAAACATAAAAACCACATTTTCTGATGTCGTATTTACTGGCAATAACATACATTATAACGAACAGCCAGTAGGTTGTTATTAGTGAGGGTCAGAAACCAGAATTTTTAGCTCCCTAAGGATCCCGCTCCAGCCAGCTGCCACCTTATAGAGGCTTTGTAGTTAAATAGGCCTAAGGAGATAAATCATTCTTCATTTTCACTTCATAAATTTGCTGTTCTTCATCATTGCAGCACTTTCAAAGTGAGCGACAGAAATTAATCGAAACGTGACAAAAGTTTAGCTCAGTTAGGACGCCTCTTTTGTCAGCAAATCCAAAATGTCGCCATATTGGCACAGCTTTTGTTTTCTTGAGAGACTAAAGGGCTGTACACATGTTGTGTTTCTGGTGCCCTCAAATTCATCGTCTTCAATGTAGACGTGCAGCAGGCACGCTAAAACGCCAGAGTTTCACTTTTGGAGTGCAGCAGCGCACACCGCATGTCATGTGACGAGGAACAGCCAATCACAGTTGGTGGATAGCTTTCCCTTCTTCCGTAAATATCAGTCTGTGGTAAATATGGAAAAGTTGGTAACTTTGGCACAGGGCTGCCAGAGCTTTTCATCTGTCCCACGGACAATATGACAACACACTTAGAAACAGCATCTGGCAGAAGATCAGCTCTGCACTCAGGATTTCAGGTAAATAGGATTTGATATGGTGCTTGGCAACCTCAAATGCAACCTGTTGCTGCGCTCTTGAAAGCTGGCTCAAAAAAGGCACAAATGTAGCATCCAGCGCCGGATCTGACGTGGCATGTGTACGGCCCCTAACTCTGCCTTGTGTTGTCTCGTCACCCAAAAAAACACATGAACTCTCTAGTAAATAAACAAAATGTGCCCTGCTCCCTTCCAAACTGGTTAAGCTTGTACACTGAACTGGACTGGCAAACTGAAGATGACCCAACTCAAGTGCAGAGGTAGCTTTTACATAGGAATGTAGATATTACAGTGAGAAACATTATTAGATTCAGTGTTAGGATTAAAGAGTTGTACCATCTGAAATGTAGACTTTCAGGCAAAGGAGCTTGATCATATTGATAAAAAGAAAATTAAAAGATGGATAAATTAAAGTAGATGAAATCGAATTTAAGACATTTTAAGAGACCTGCAGATGCCCTGAAAATAAACAGCAGGAGAGAGACTTGTCCTACTTACCTGCTCCCCTCCTGGAAGAGCGCAAACTCCAGCGCCGTCCTTTCCAGCACAGTGAGGGCTGTGACGGTGACTGGCCCGCTGGCCTTGCTGGGGAAGCAGCCCTGCAGCCTCACCTCCTGCCAGTCTGAGTGGATCTTACAGATGTCTACTGAGTCAAAGTACCTGTGGGAGGAGATGGTTGAGAGGATACAGCCTTCTTTAGTATAAATATATATATAGCATCAACAGAAAAAAACGTCCATAAGGACCCATTCTTCTGAGACACCGAGGATTTGACCGACTGCTCTCCGCCTGTCATGAGCTAAGTCTATTTGCATGCATCACAGGCAACTCTTTAACATTAGCATAGCCTCCGAAGGTGCTGCCGTGAAAACACCATTTACCTCGCTAACATATCAGACCTCCTCCTTCAAAAGACGG
Organism: Epinephelus lanceolatus; assembly: GCF_041903045.1. NCBI lineage: Eukaryota > Metazoa > Chordata > Actinopteri > Perciformes > Serranidae > Epinephelus > Epinephelus lanceolatus. Next base: position 18,017,600 of record NC_135754.1, on the reverse strand, counting down.
AGCCCCCAAGAGACATTCTCTTCCTCACTTTCAGTCTGTTTTTCACTGTTTCATCACTTCCTAACCCCGCTCTGACAACTGTCTTACATCTTTTGTCTCCCTGACAATTGGGAAGGAGAGAGAGAGAAAGAAAAGGTAGGCATGCTGAAGTTTTACTGTAGGTTTTGATCTCTAGAGATAAATATGTCTGCTGTTGAAACCTTTTGTTTCTCAGGGTTCAGTTGTTGTTTTTAGTGAAACAATCTGCAGTGTTATTATTTATCAGCACCATCATTTATTTGTCCACTGGAGTCAATATAGGAGCCTCGATATTTGTGCAAGCAGCTGACCTCTTTTTTCACACTGTAACAAGTCCAGGCAGGCACATGCTGTACATTTGCCATACAGGACAAAGCTGAGAGATTATTTGTCTGTCAGACAAAAACACTAAACAATCAGAAGACAGATGGGACTCTGGTCTCCGTTGCGCACATTTTTCAGGTTTGAGTTGTTCAGGTGGACAGCCACATTGATCCCTCTGGACGTACTGCAACTCTTATTTTGTTGGACACGAGGGACATGAATAAAAGCCTGATAAACATTTCATTTATCTTTAACCGAACTTACTAACCTGGTGGACTTTGTGACAACGTCTATTTATCAGATGGTTGGCTGACAGTAAGAAAAAACCTTTTCCAGGCAAGTCCGAGAGTAACCTTTTGGTAAAATCAGGTTTTTACTGAAAATATAAACACTTAGTGGAATGTTTTTGCTGGCAGGTCACAGTCTTCACACTTTGTTAGATTCTGTGCGTGGCTGTAATGCAGTTCTGTTTTCATTCAGGTTTATTTTTCTAACATTACAGCTCAGTCAGTTATGTTTAAGGACAGTTCTTGGCAACAACCATTTGTGTTCCAGGTTACTTTTCAATCAAACTGTTACAGGAAACAGTGTTTACTGACCTCGCCAAGGTCACTGACCAATTAAATGGTCATGTATAAAAACACACAGAAGAAGAGCTGGAAAAACACCAGCCGACCCTTGATGCTGTGTGTGACTGAATGACAGGATTAATGTAATATGACAAAACACACTGAGAGCCATTACAAGTCTAAGCCTCTGCCGGCAAAGTCCCTGGCAACCGAAGCAACCACAAGAAAAACCCACACAACTGCATAATAACACCATGGTGTGGGAAACAGTGGATGACAACAAATACAATGGACTGAAAACAACAAAAACGCCATCACTCAGTTTGGTGTTGGTACCAGATGGTCAGTAAAATCCACAAAGGCATGAAAATACTAAACTATCCATCACTTTTAGAAAGTTATATGCATCCATCCATCCTGGAAGGGATCAAGTATTCGGTCATGTGTGTATCTGTCTGTCCGCAGCTAATCTGACATACTACTGGACCCATCAGCCTAATATTTTGTGCACATTTATGCTCAGGAACCTCTCATGGTTAGATTGATTCACAATTTTTTAAGAACCTGTTTTATTAACTGCTCTGTTTATACCCTCAGTGACTGCTACTACTCTTAAGTGGCTGGTAGGGGATGCAATTCATCAACAAATCACATAGTAAAAAGAATTTCCGCCAAACAACTCGGCAAAAAACTAACCTAACGTCGTAAGTTGCAGGTCACATTTTTGCCTTTATTGTGGTTTACACTTTGACATCCATAGAAAATTTGGTCTAATTTTGAACCTGAGCAGCTGCAAATTAATCCCATACCCAGTACTGATTAACTGATTGATTGATCAATCAATATCCACTAAAGTTAGGCACAATACGAGATGAATAAATCCCAGATTTTGTTATCTTGGCTGGCATCTTGCCTGTAAGATACGGGAAGGCTGGAAGCTCAAGGCTACATTAGCCACTGCTAGCATAATAACATAACCAGGAAGATATGGAGGAGTTTTACTAGACATTTTGTCCGAGGTTTGTCTTCATAGCCTGTCTATTCTGGTTATGTTCCCCACCCACATGCCCCCAGACACACCTGGCGGAGATCTGCGGTGAATACACTTTTTTTTAGTGTCACCTGTTGTCAGTTAACAAAAGCTTTGATATTAGCTGCTCAAAACAGCTGTTGCTGGGTAGCTCCTTCCTGGGATAAATCGTCACAGGAAGTCATGCATTTTACATTTCTAACCGTGGCGTGTGTTTGGAATGAACACAAGAAGTGTAGCGTTAGCAGCCACAGCCAGCATGGCTCAAATTAATTAGCAGAAGGAAAATATGTGCATCTGTCATGTGGGCACAGTGGGTGACTGTGGAGTCACCTCTGAAACGTGCAGTGCAAAAAAATAAATCACAGCAGTGATGACTTATCAGCAAAGATGTTGACAAAACATGACAGTCAAGTGTTGACTTAAGATGCTGCCATGCCTCCTGGTGGCCACAAGGGGGAAGAAAGGTTAATGAGTGAATTCATGTACAGTCTGAAAGAGTGAGTGACTTTCTGAGATGATACACGTCTACAAATGAGGAGCTTGGAGGCTAAAGATGTTGTGATGTCATTGTTTTTGTAGCTTTCCTGGTGAATATAAGACCACCATCTCCTAAACAAATCAAAACTGAAAACTGTAATCAATCACCACAGTTAATAATGAACATAATCATACAACGTGAAGATTTCTGCTGTCCAAAACAGGCGTAGACTAAAGGTACAGCTTATCATGCCTACCCTTTTCATGATACTAGACAATACCTCACATTTGACATACAGAAATCAAGCAAACAAAATGTCTCTGTTAACTGGTTCTTACTTTATAAAGTCGCTGTACTCCATCCAGAAGACGCCCTCGCTGCTGCCATGAGCCATCAGCTCGTGACGCAGGTGCTGCGGCCAGTCTGTCCACTCGTCCGACCAGCTGCCGTTCCACGAGAAGCGACCCCACGGGTTACGCAGCCGCAGCAACCTGAAGCGCGGCCAGAGAGTTGACAGTTAGGGAGGGCAGATGATGGAGAGAGAGTCAGAGCCAAAAGCAGGATCCAGTCAGAGTGACAACAGCTTTCAGTCAACGCACTCTCCCCATCTCTGAGACTCATATTGCTCCTCTTATGGATCATTGCCTACTTTTTAACAACCCATTTCATTTTACTGCCTCCTCCCTACAGTGAGAAACTTGGGAGGTATAATGGAAACCCATATTGGAGAGTCACCACTTTCCAGAAAAGAAAAAAAAAAAAAAAAAAGTGCAGGTGAATCGCTGTTTCCAAGCTGCTTTTCATCTCCTCCGGCTCCTAGCAGGAGGACTCCAACTCATTTTAGATCAAGCGCTGTGGCCCAATCTTCCACTCAGATTGCTTTATGGCAGTAAATTAAAGTGGTTGTGTGGGGCTCTTGAGCAAATTACATCTGGGATTTACGGCTACTCTCAACCTCCTCTCGCAGGTAGGACAGAAGAAGCCTCCATTGTGTGGACTCACAATGCTGATCAAAGTGATCAAACTGCACTGGTGTGCACCTGTCCTCCACTGGCATCATGCCTCCACCCCATTTACCCATGAATCACTAAGTAAAGCACCGTCACAGAGTGTGCATCTGTTCAATCGATTCTAAACCAGAGATACTTATTTATGAATATGCTTTTTAATGAGTAAACACATTTTTTAAAGAGCAGAGCATTAATATTGCAGCAAACCACTACTTGTTATGTAAAGACACAGTGGAGTGATGGTGCCCTTTATCCTTCGCTACTCTAACCTTTTATGTGGTTTATTGTGGTAGGCTACCGTGTGTGTTAGTATCCAACCGGCTAGCTTATCATAATCACTTCGTACTATGCTCACGTGGCGGTTAGTGCTGATATCATGACAGCATTGTCGCAAAAATGCAGCGCTCGCCCTCTGATTCCCCAGATTAACGCCATTAGCTCCGCATTAGTTAGCACCGTTAGCTGCTAGCTGCCAGCTCAGCCATCTCCATTTTTTCAAGAGCCCCTTTAAGACGTTTTTTTTCACATGAAATAGACCTGCAAGCTCATGCCAGTGCCAGTATGATTCACTGGTTTCGACTACAGCCGATGTGAATGGGAGATGTTGAAAGGAGGAACTGAAGGAAAAGTTTCAGCCATGAGACATGTCAGATAAAGAATCTGTAAAGGGAATAGCACTTATGGAGATTCAAGTGCTTTTCTCCATTCTGTATCTTCTAACTTTTCTTTTTACGAAACCCTTAATGTTAGTTAACAGAAATACATGACAGGATGCCGTTATGAGCTAATATATTTATGTTATGGCCTCCAGTTTTAATTATCTGAACATTCTTTCTGGGAACTCAGGTTTATATACCTGTCATTTTGGCACGGTAAGCCCTCTAAATACCACAATGCCCATGAGTCTTGGCTGGCCATAGAGAAGCCAGTCAGAGGCACGAATTAGAGTTTAGTTGCAAACAAAACACAATCTCATAATAGCTGAATTCATCCAAAAATCATCCCATAACTCAAAAAATGATTTAAGCTGCAGGTGTATTTTCAGTTTTCCACCTGCACACTAAGCAGAATTTTAACCTCTGCAATCTGACAATTCTTGCCAAAATGCACTGTGGGAGCTGAGGTCCACATCTCACTTTATGGTGTTATGTACAGCCTTGTGCCTCTGACGTTTTAAAATCAAGGAACCAGATATTTTCCAGTGCCATTGTTAATTTTTTTGCACTGATGACTCATTCAGGAGAATTTCATTTCCTATTCAAGCTGCGAAGTGCTCTTTCTGTCAGTCACCCTTACAGTGCCTGTGGAGAAAATGAATGGGACTTTCATGTCCTCTGCTTTTGCAGCTCTTTACTAAAAAGGTGACCCTGTTGTTTTGTTTTAGCGAACAAACAGTAGGGCGGGATGCCGACAAAGTGCAGATGGTAATTTAATTTGTTTTATTTAATTTTATGCCTATCTTTTAAGTGTACTTTCTTTTCGTTACAAAGACAAAATGCATGCACAAAGGGAGATGGAACAGGTAGATAGGGGTGCAAAGAGAAACATCGGGAGCTCACTGAAGGACAGGCAGGTTATCACTCTAGTTCACGTGACTGCATACCTGTAACCCTGAACATCTCGGACATCCAGGATGGAGTAGGCATGCCGCGGCCGCAGGCCCAGAGACTCATACACAATGTCGTCCACCTTCATGTTGCCTCCTCCACAAGATGCACCCATCAGAAACCTAACAGGTATGGACGACACACCGTGAAAGAGTCAATAAATAACATAGCCCAGAACAAACTATTTTCAACTTTCATTTCATTCCAGCTTTGCATAGCTAATTATGTTAATCATGTCTTTACTAACTTAATCTCTATTTAACCAGGAGAACCTCAAAATTAAAATCTCCTTATCTTGGCAGCAATACACACAGTTACAGACAAACAACAAAAAACAAATATCGGTTATATCCCTGTTAATCTGTCTTCAGTTTGTGACTGCTGCTCCTTCTTTGTTGATGCAGTTTTGTCCCCCTTCAGTAAAGTATACCGACGTTGTCACGATTTTCCGGGGCCGCTCCCCCTTTGATATATTGAATAATACCACAGGTTTTCTGACAGATGGACTTGCAGTTTGGCCACAGATGATTTGGGCCCCTTTGGAGTTGTGCGAGTTGTCTCATGCTGCTTTGAAAGCTCACATATTAAAGTGCTGATTATCAGACCTCTTTTATTGCTGACATATGCTGCTAATTGGCATTCAGCACCTTTGTCGCTTTGTAAAACCTTTGTGTTTGTAGTTGCGATTAGAGAATGTAGATCCACTGTTTCTCCAATGAGATGTCTACTATTTTATCTACTTCCTGTACTGTACATTAAATCAATTGATTTGACAGTTGCAAATGATAAAAATAGCAAAGAAAATGCTCCTTCACGCCCTAATTCCACCAAAACTCCCCCTCCTCTCCTTCTCTTACCCAGCCTCCTTAGAGCTGAGCATCTTGGCCCAGATGAGGTCCGTGTCAATGGGCTCCTCCCGTGGGTTGGTGGAGCTGACCTGGAGCATCAGGGAGTCACAGGGAGCCCCCGTCAGCGTGGCAAGACCCTCGATGGCGCGCCCTGCCTGCAGGGCAAAGTAGGAGCCATGGAGTTTGGCCAGGGCCTTTTCAATCAGCGCCACCCATAGCTGCTTCCTCTGGGCCTGGAGTGATGGGAAAGAGAAGGAAATATTTAGTCATGTCTCAGTCATGAGTGTAGTTCACTTGTAACAGGAAGCTGTGTTTGCAGTGGGGCTTGTTTTAAGGAGTGGCTCTGAACCGGTTGGCTGTGACTCAAAGTGCAACGGTTTCTGAACACGGCCTGATAAAAAAGATGGAATGTGTTATTTATGATTTCTCATATTCTTCCTTATCTTAACATTTTGTTTGGGCATTTCTTGCATGTTTAGTCATCATGAAGGAAGGAATTCACTCTGCCATATCCAGTGTCTCCTCTGTTACCTTTATTTCCTTGTCTTCCCTGAGATCTAAGGTCGACGGTGCCAGTGTGTAGATAAGGTCTGATAGGTTTTACTCTCCAGCATGTGTGTGCTTGGATTAGTTTCCCTGTGTTTTATTTGTTGCATAATGCAATACTTAATTTGTCCTGTAATTGACTGTTGTTTAATTAGGAACAATCCTCCTCTGCGGGGTCCTTTGAGACATGCGTGTGATAGAAAGCTAGATAATGAATTAGCTTGAACTTATGTTAGGAAGTTAATATTACACTGATGTTTGGCTGCAACTCTATTAACACGGAGCGACTTAGAGACACCATGCTTACTGATAAATCTGAGAGGATATATGTCTGACATACTGTCCATCAAATGCCCTCGCTACTTCTCCCTGCATCCTAAAAAAAGGTTTGAGATCGCCACAGCCCTGTCAGCAATCGCGTCTTTTTTTTTATTCCATGCATTCTCTTCCCTTGTCAAAACCTGACGTCTGCATTACCTCCAATGTAATGTACTGTCACAGGGGTGTTATGCTAGCAGTGGCTAATGCAGCCTTCAGCTTCTAGCCTCCAGCAGAGATCGTGAGCGGGTTACACACGTCTGGTAAGCTCAGTTCTTTTTAACTCCACACCCCCAGATTTATTTCATTTTCAGAGATTTTGACAAATAATCATCAGTACTGTGGACAAAAAGACAAATTAGGTTAAGGAAAATAATAGAGCAGATCAGAAAATGACATCACTCTACTGTAATGCAGCCTTACAACCACAAAAAGACAACACTTGCTATATTTTGATATCCAAAATCTAAGATGATATCTAATCATATCAACATATTGCCCAGCCCTACTTTCTTCTATAACCTCTATGATCTGGAAGAGGACAAACATTATATGAGCAGAATATGTATATTTCTATCTAAACCTCCTCCTCCTCCTCTAACCTTGGACATGAATAGTATCTCTTGCACACTGAATATCTATGATTATCTATTTCCTCATCCATAACTTCCCCTTCCCCCAGGGCTCCCCACATCCCTCTCTCCTTCCCTGACCTGAGAGAAGAGGAGGTAGCCATAGTCGTCGCAGGGCAGCATGTCGTCCACCAGCACCGTCGTCCATGTCCCATCTTTACACAACCGAACCTGATAGGCTCCCTCCGGGCAGATGGTCCTGGTGATCATCACCCTCTCCACCAGCTCCGGCCGCTCTGCCAGCACCGCCAGCGCACTCAGGAACCTGGAGAAAGATAAAACTCAGTGAATCAGAAAATGAAACATCGGATCAGGAAGGACAGATGCGTGAATGAGAGGATGTGGCGGAAACAAAGCGCAAAAGACAATCTGAATTAAGCAGTAAAACAAATGGAGATGCAAGGAAGTAAATGATGGGCTGATTGCGGCGGAAAGGTGGACGGCTGAATGGATGCCCGTTTCAGTCGAAAAGACAGGAAGGGATTAGGAATGTCGGCTGACTGAGAGAAAAGAACAAAAATAAACAGACTGACACACAGCCGTGAGACTAAATGTGAAATTAAAACATCCTTTTCCAAAAAAGGTACCTCTTTCAGTTTTTTTTTAAACATAACTTGCCCTCATTGAAAATCAATCACATTTGATGAATCAAGCCTCTGTGCCTTCTGGTTACCTCCCCATTACTGTTAATTCACCCTGCAGCAAAGACAAACTGGCTCGGTTCCTCTAATTAGCTTGCGAGAGAAATTAGTTAATCAAAACTCCGGATACATCAGAAAATGCTAATTCCTCACAGAAGAGGAACTCGGCTGGGGACGAGGATCCGACTTGAAAGGGATATATTTTAAAGCGAACATTAGTTCATCTCAAAGTGTGGAAAGAGATCATACAATAATGATGAAATGACTACAAACAGTTGAGGTGTGGGACAATGAGCTAAAAACATTTCGTTTTAAATGCTGCTGACTCACGGCTGATGCCACAGTTATCCGACGCTCGTTATTAAGGGGTACTTAATAACAGCACAAAACACCTAAGGGCAGCACAAAACACCTAAGGTACACTTCCCTCCATTTTACCAGTGCCCAGATCTCCCTTCTCATCTTGGCTAAAATAAATGCATCAGCTGGCTCTATGGCTGTTGCTCAACCTACAGAGTGCATTTCCGCATTTTTTTATGCCCACCACCACAAACACAAAGAGTAAAGAAGTGGATCAAAAGAAAAACCCGCCCCCCTCTCTAAGACTCAGGCCAAACTCAGATCGGATGGCAAAACTAGGCAGTGCTGATCAGATTCTGTTACTGCGATGCCTATTTCTTGCCTCAAATGTTTTCATATTTTAGTGTGCTGTTTAGCTGTAATTAGAGATTGTTTGTTACCAGCTGGCCACCATATTGTTTTCTGTGTCAAAACAACACAGCTCGCATTATGACACCCACCAGCAAGAGCGAATATATGTCCAGTGTAGTGCAGTGCACTCTGGTAGTTGCAGGGTTTCTACCTCTTAAGCAAAAGTCCTTTGGTCATATAGCACCAATTACAAAAGTATGTGCATCTACGGCTGCGTTAAAATAATCGATTCATCCGATTCAAATCTATTTTCATTTGAATGACCCAATATTGATTCATAAAATCCATGACCAATCTTTTAATATATGCTTTTTCCCGCAGATGTGTGAAGCTTTAACCTCGTAAATCTCGTTGGTAGGGAATAGGCGCCGGGGCTAAATTATTAACGACTGTCGTATTGAGAAGCACCAACGTTACCTGCTCTTTTTTCTGTAACTGTTAGCTTAGTGTTTTTATGTTTTGGTGTAATTATACTGCAGCAGGAGCGCCACTTTTAGGCACACACAAACACTGACCAGAGACGCCACAGTGGAGACAGAGAAATGACGATAACTTGAGCTGACGCCGGCTACGCTTGTTACTGTAAGTGTAAAAAAAACCTCCATGAGGAAAATGACAGTTCTTTATCAATACACCTGTTAAGAAACATGTAGAAAAGCGATATTAGAAACGTCATTTTGTCATAAAATATTCAGTTTTATTCCTGTTCTGAATTTATTCTCTTTTTAAAATAATTCCTTGTAAAATTTACAGTATTAGTTCTCTGAGACTGAAATATCCCCAATCAAATCGATACTGAATCAAATGGAATCATATTGAATCGGAAATCCAATCAAATCAATTCAGGAAATCAGTGGCAATACCCAGCCCTATCTGCATCTTTCCACTGCACAGACAGCCTTCTTTCATGAAAAGACCATTTTCCCAGCAGTAAAACACTTCCTTTATCTACCAAACTGCAGAGCTACTTTTGCCACTGGTAGTTCTGCTGTCGCTGTATCTAACGATGAGAGCCATAACCCTTCAGACCAGCCGTCAATGTGTGTCAAAGACTAAAACTCTTTGTGTGGAGTTGGAAATGTGTACTATTAAAGCTGTATCCCATCTGTTCGGCGAGGCAGCTCAGCGAGGCTGATCAGCCCATTCAGGCGCTGATGAAAAACCAATCGGCTGCAAAGAATCAAATAGAAATCCAATTAGCCGTGTCATAATGTGACTCTAACGTCAGCTCGTACTCAAGGACAAGGGTGACTGGCACTACTTTCTTCTGCTGTCATTGGCTGGCTGAGGGGAGCGGGGCTGTTTGCTGGTTTATTAGGACAAGTCCGTGTGTGTGTGTATGAGTGAGAGAGAGAGACAGTGAGTTAGAGAGACGAATTAGGGTTACATCCTGTCGCGAGTGAGAGGATTCAGCTCTGGGGAGGGTTATTTTTGATAAGCTGTGTGTGCTGGTGTTGAAGCGAAAAGTTGTATTGGGACAACTTTGTGACTGTTCTTTGTTGTGTGTGCATGTGTGTGGAGGAAGATGGCGGATGGTAACACAAACACACACACACACACACACATATATAAATATATATACACAACACACCCCAAAGGACGGACAGAACAAGGGCAGGGAGATAAAGCATGTGTCCAGACTCACATTCCCGTGAATAATCTTCCTGTCAGGTGTATCTGTACATCTGTCGCCCTCCTCCCTCTTTCATTTAATGCTCGCCTTCTTTTTTTTCCTCCCCTGCCTTCCAATTTTTCAGTTTCTCGCTTTCGGTTTCCTAAGTTACTGTTTCACTGCCTCTCTGTCACTGTCTCCATCTCTGTGTCTGCGAGCTTCAGGCTGCAGTGCACATCCAAAGCAGACTCAGACAAGAATCACACAGACATGTAACATTATCTGCTGTGTGTTCTGTATTCCTCTGATCTTTCACAGGCACTGAGCAGAATTAATAGCTATTCTTGTTTGTCCTTGGTTAAAGGTCCAGCCTGGTGTATTTAGTGGCATCTAGTGGTGAGGATGCAGAACTACAACTTCTCCCGTGTACCAAGCGTTTAGGAGAACTATGGTGACTGATGCAAATGGCTCTATTGAAAGCCAGTGTTTGATTTGTCCGTTCTGGGCTACTGTGTTTCTTACTCTGCCTTGATTCCTATTATGCCAATTTTATTTATTTTTTTTACATAAAATACACTGCGCACATGAGCATTTCCTTGTACCAGTTTCAGCCATGCCGCACCATCTTGGTTAAACAACCAATTTTTGCTGAATTTGCGCTTCCCCATTTCGTCCAGGGTACAGTGACAGCGAAACCTAGCTAGCGGATGGTGAATCCTATGCTATGAGCACAATGAGCTATTGTGTTAGCCTTTTTAAGACTTTTGAAAGACTGATTTAAGACATTTAATACCAATTAAGGTCTTTTTTTTTAATGAATGAATTCAAGACCAATTCAGACTTCTTAAGGATCTTGGTAAATATATAGAGCTTATTCTAAGGTAACAAAAACACAATTATTCCAAGTTTCAAGTGATTATAAACTACTGAAAACATAGTGATGAATATTATGTTCCATTTCTGCCAATATACCACCCTAAATCATACACACTGGATCTCTAAGGTATTAATCAAGGCAGGCTTTTTCAAGGTCTTTTTGTAAATGAATGGTCTGTCTCTAGGTTGTCCCGAGTTATCTAGACTGATTAGTTTCCCATATGGTTCTGACAGCTCACCAGCAGTTTCCAAGCAGGCCTTGCAGGATGTCGGAGGGCCGCGGTGTGCGGAAGACGGACCACTTGACGCCTCGGTCTTTGAAGTTACTGCAGTTGATCTCATGGGGGCGGAGCCACTTTTTGATTCTCTGCTGGACGCTGTCGCCCTCGGGGAAGCCCACGGAGCGAGGGCCCGGTGGGAAGCTGTCGTCCACAAAGTTCACGGTGTTCTGAACGGGGAGAAGAGGGAGAGGATAAGTGATAGGGAGACAAAGGGATGTGATTACTAGACCTGTTTAAATATTGAATTCTATTCAAAAAATAGATTCAAAAACAGTAACTTGTTGGGAGAAAATGTCTTATTCAAAACCCAAAAAGTATTTTAAATCATCCCCAAGAGAAGCTGATTAGAGAACTCAAACTCAAAAATCAAGCTATTCAAACTCATAATGCAAGCCTGAAGGACACTTGGCACTTTGAGGACTAACTGTTAATCTCTTCCCCGCATTTCTGATGTGATATATTTTGCAGGTGGATGATGATTAATACAGGACACTACAGGCCGCCAAATGAGCCCTGGATTGTGGGTGAAACAAGGACAACTGCTGCCTTCTCCATTCAGTCACGTGGCAGGAGGAATTACTTCCACTGTTAGTGTGGCATCACACATCTGCACAGCAGGAGACCAAATGTGGCACCATGTAGCGGCCTGGATACAGGACACATATGCAAATTTCAACATTTCAAACACTTCACTTTCTGACATATTCCCTGCAGAGCACCGAGCATTTAAATTGACACACTGGATTTTAGCACTCTGAAAATGTAGCTGCCTCTCTACTGTACACAGGAGCCACACTACATGGATACATTAACGGATCAAGACACCCAATCTGACACACTATCTGCCCATCTAAAACTCTTCTGTACACAAACCCGAGAGGGCCAACAGTCACACACGCGACCCTATCCGGTTTCTTATATGTGGTGTCAGGAGTGGGCTCGGTTGTGTTGCGAGGCAAGCAAGGGGATGTAATGTAGGCACCCCAATGGTGGCTCACAGTGAAGCGAATTGATTAGTCGCCATCCCCAAAAACCAATTCTGCAGTCTTGAAGCAGCATTAGCTACCACAGAATCGCTTCAACACCACCGCCTCACCACCTTGGCCATCTGAGGTCTCCATGTAGCTTACCGATTCTGTAGCTCACTGGCTTATGTGTGACCCTTGTGCTGGCTTTTATTGCATGGGCTCAGGGGCCGATGTGGATTTACCGCAGAGGTGGAGAGGGCCTGGACACATTCAGAGACTTCTAACTAATGTAACTCGGAGCACATTCAGTGCAGTACACAAACAGACTAAACAGCTCTAAACAAGCACAGATATACAGCAATCTAGTCTAAAATATTACACAAGCATCATCATTTTTGAAGCTAAGAAGATCAATTCAAAGCCTGTTAGAGAGATACTGGTGGCTACAATAACACGTTAGCGTTCCAAGAAGGTACTTAACAACCTTCTGCACTCACCTCTCATTTCATGAACATATCTGAGCGGATTATTCCGAGTCAGTTGAAAGACATGATAATCAGCAGAGTGGTCTGCTGCAGTCTGCCTCTAAGGAAACGACTGTGCTGCATATGCTGCAATTAGCCTGTTCACATTTGCAGCACACAGGGTGTTTTATGTGCACTACGGGTTTTTTTCCCCCCAAGAGCTTTAGAGACTAAACATTTATATAAAACTCAGAGGCACTCAATCCTATTCAGGTCTTATTATATGTAACAGGGTCCATTATACAGCAGTAATATGTGTAACCAAGTCAAATGTACATTTGTATTATTAAGTATTATAATTAGACAAAATTTGTTTCAGTTGTTATTACCTGACATGTTTAGACCTCCATATTCAATATGTGGAACGTCTGATACTCAGTTTCTATACGCCTATTTTCACCTTTGTGGGTACCCCACCTATAAAGAGGTGTCTAATACCTTGCCTTTCCCCTTTTGCTGTTGTATTCCATGGGAGAGGTAAGTGACATTGCTCACATAGTAATACCGGTTTTAGCACTCTTAAAATACGTTTATTTTTCAGCCTTAACTTATTGTATAATATGCTAACATATTCCTGTGTCACTTCATTTGTGTAGGGGCTCGGCTTGTAATTGACGGAGGATTTTGTTTTTACCTCTTGCTGTCAGTTGTCAGAAATAAACAGGGATCGCCTCCAAAGATATCCACGGTCTGGGCCTCTTCATATCAACACAACGCAGACAACACTAGAGTCCAACTGTTACATATAGATAATCCAGCCTCTGAGCCCATCAACTATTGTCTGATGATGATAAAGCCTCTGAGGGAGAGGGCCAATATTTCGGGCTGATCTGGTATAGCCAGTGGATCGCCAGGCCAAGACTATAAACAGATGTCTGCAAATGAATGCAGATTAATTGAATTTAAAAAAGCTAATATAAAGCTATTTCATCATCAGACAATAGCCGATGGGTTCAAAGAGTTTATATGGGCCAGTGCATTCCACTTCTCTGGACAAACTGTTTACCTGCCACTCAAACATGACTGGTCTATACTCCTTGGACTGCGCTACAAAAGGAAACTGAAACACTATCCACTGCCTATAGATTCTGCATACATATACAGATATCTGTTCACAGTGATTATAGATCAAAATCTAGTTATTCAAACTAAATGGGCGAAACAGTCCCTGACAAACAAGCAGACCCCCCATAGATATAAAATATATCAACATGGAGAGTTAAACCTTATTGCCTATATGAAATAAGCAGTGTGGGATGGTTACTTTTGAAATTTAATAGGTAACATATTACTAGTTACCCTGTTTACAATGCAATAAGTAATGTAATTATTTTAATTATTCATCAAAGTAATTCAATTGATTACTTTTGATTACTTTTCTAACAAATGTTTTAAACTGGGCAACAGGAGAAGCAACAGAATTAATCTTATACTCTCTTTTAACAAATATGTATTCCAATGTTACTCCTTTGTAATCAGCAACATTTTGATTAGCAACTGTAATTCATTTACATATTTTTCTCAGTAGCTGTAACTAATTACAATTACATTTATTTTGTAATGTAATTACATGTAACTTGTTACCTGTAACTTGGTACCTGCCAACACGGGAAATAAGATATAACATCAGTACCAAAGTGGAAACTCTCGTAGGTTTGGATTGTGTAAGGAGTATGACTAACACGCACATACACTAAAGCATAATCCTGTTGTTCAAGTTGCTGTGTCGTGACTCGTGACGTCCGCCGGGCGTAAGTCTAGCTGACTGTCCTCATCGAGTGAACCCAGTGCTGCTGTCTCTGATTCTATCACTGGGCACACGCCAGCATGCAAACTAGACTGCAATCAGCCAATTCAGTGCTGAGCTAAGCAAAGCTGCTGCCTTCCCGCCATCTCCCAGACTACACAGACCTGGCAGGCATAAGAAAGTTTTTTTTGAGGATAGTAAGCTTGTAGCTGGATATCTATGTGCTACAGACAACCTACTGATCTATGAAAATGTGGTGACAAGGAACTATAGAGCTGGATTTCAAAGTGCCACGCATATTAAACCCCAAAACAAAAGCGTCCCAGAACAGCCTGGTACGTACAATGCTGTCACAGGCAGTGAAAACCTGTCACTGACTGCAGGCAGTCAGAACTTAACAATCCAACATCCAAAACCCCCCAGATAAAATCCTTGTGTGGCTAATGTGGCAAAGATTCAAGTAACAAGTAGTATAAAGAGTGGTCCAAAGAGGGAAAATAAAACAAATCAAAGTCACTCTGTTGCCATGAAGCATCTTTCTGTTGCTCCCCCAGAGGCTGACATGGAGAGGGAACAGAGGAACCAGCTCCAGCCATGCTGGGTTTTACAGTTCACAAGCGGCGCTGATGGCCATTAGTAGCGTTTACTTGTCTGGCACAGTGAGTAAGCGGACACGCTCCGGGGCACTGGCATCAAGTGCACACACCTCTCGCTCTCAAAACCAATCAAGGAGAGTAGAAAGGCAAGGAGGCAAAAGAAACAAACGGCACTGAGGTGAGGAGAGAATAATATTTCGTACACACTGACTCCAGCTCTTGTTTTGGTCTTTATTGATTGCTGCAATCTGGACGAACTCTCCACTAACATATTCAGTATATTTCATCAGCAACACCACTTGCTATAATCCAACAAGTCCTGAAAGAAAATCTGAACTTAACATATAATAAAAAAGCAATCTAAAACTTTCACTGAATACTTGTGCTCCGACTGCCCACACACCTTGTATCGGGGTACACCAAAAGCTTTAATCATAATTAAATTTTCACGACTGGTGTTTTGGTGCTTGCCAAGTGTTAATGCCTCGACAGTGATGGATTAGAAAGACTAGCTCCTCTCGCTTACCGATTCTACCCCCGTCCATCCCTCTGACCCCTAAAACTGAGCTGCAGCAGTTGATGCTGTTGGTGATTACGTTCACTATAGGGAAGTGGATCATTTCTGCTCTTCTCCTCTCCGGCTCTGCTGCTAAAAATAGGCCAGCCCCTGTGTTCACCTTAGCACGTACACACACACACATACACACACAGCCTCGCATCGACTGCTACACGGGAGAATTGAGTGCAGTCGTGTGGAGAGGGTGGGATGGGGGTGGAGGGGGTGTGGTGGGTGGCGAGGGGAAAGCATATTTTGAGATATTAGCAGAGAGGAGGAAAAAAAAAACAGGATGAGTGTGTGGGGATAGATGTGATGGAGGGAGACGGGATAAAAAAGAGATGAAGAGGGGAAAGTACTTTGAAGAGTGCAGAGGGGCAGAGCGAGAGCGAGCTAGGCCTAAAATATTTGTAGGAGAAAAGAAAGGATGATTAAAAGAAAGAAGAGCTTAAATGTCGATCTTAAATTGGGGAGAGAGGAGGGGAAGGTGGGGATGAGGAATCTCTGATATCCTTTCCTTCCTACCGAGCCAACTTCCCTCCCACGCTCGCAGCAGTGAGCCCTGCGACTTTCAAAGGAGCCATTAATAATGCATTCTGAAGCACACTTCATGCTATTGTAAACATGGCATGATAGGTGCCGTGCCTGTGTAGTAAGTGGGCACGCATGAGACAACCAAATAAATTCAGAGAATAGAAACCCCGAAAAATGACCTGAATCTGAGCAGCTTTATATTCCGCGATGTCTACGTTTCTTCGTCATGTCCAATCAGGTTTGTCTCATTAGCATTCATCTTGAAAGGTCTAAAATGAACCTCTCCGACAGCCCTGAATAGCATATCCATGACAACATAATACAGGCCTATCAAAGGTTCAGTATTGCAGAGAAAGTGAGCACGAAGCGGTTTGATGCAAAGAAGCGGCATGAAAGGTTGTCACATCTTCACCATAGTTGCTAGGGAAGACATCTCAGTGTCTCCAAACAGCTGCGACGCTGTGAATCGCACCAATCAGGGCTCATGAATGACACAGTTGATCTCAAAGTCTTCTCGACCTTTTGAACATCAAAATGTCGAGGTGCTGGAGCGGGTAAAATGCATCATTATTTTAGGCGCTTATGACAACAGACAAGCCCGTAATTATAAAAACATAATTAAGTTTTTTCCTCTAGGAGGAAAAAAAACACTTGATGATTAACTTTTTGCCATCTGACATTTATGCAGCTTAATGAAAATGTTCTGTTTCATGGTGTATATTGATAAAAATAAAGACAGCGCATGTTAACGAGAACCACAGCTATGATCCTTTAATTACTTGGCAAAATTGATGCGGTGACATCCTCATTTAAAGTTAAATTATATTCAGAATGATTAAAAAAGTTTTAATCTCTTACATACAGGTCTGCTATGATATAGTACGAACCCTGACACACCAAGCTGTTGGTCAATGTCGGGCCGTCAGTGAGCATCTGTTGCTGTAATCCCGGTGGTGAATCGTAATCAGAGATGGCGAAGGTTGACAGTGAGCGAAATCCCTCTGACTGGCAGTACAGCTCAGTTCACGAGAGGAGAAACAGAAATGAGGAAAGCAAACAAGCGACTAAATTCAAGAGGGCGTGAGATCAAAACAAACTCGGCATATTAGGTAAGATTATGTCTTTCAGCCACTGAGCCCCTCAGCAGACATGGTTTGTAAGCATTTGTGGTATCTAGCGTCTTGAATTCATCCTGTCAGTCTTCCAGTCTGTTGGTATGGAGAGTTATGTCCTCTCATGCGTCGCAGAACGTACGTGCTAGTTAGCTGTTGGCTGGAGCCTTTGAGGTCTATTCAGTTGCAACTTTCTGGCTGACACACTAGCGACGTGAGGGGAAGCAACAGTCAGCCGTCTTCGCCACTAGCTCTTTGATGTTGGTTTGGTGTGTCTGGGTAGTAAGATGTGCTGCGGTCTGACTCAAGCTAGGCTGTTGTCATAAAAAAAAAAAAAAACCATCACTGCAAAGTCTAATCAGAACAAACAATGAAACCAGACTCATTAGAGCCTCCTGCTGAGGAGTTACAGTCTTAAGAGAGACTTTTGAAATGGTGAATCAGAACTGACTTCTCTGTGACTGAGGGCAGGTTATAGACTGGATATTCAGTATGAGACACTCTGTATCTGCAGCTCATTTAAGTGGCCAAGATTCGCCCACTGGCCCTTTAAAACTCAGCTAACGAAGCAAGTGCAAACAGAGGCAATGACAAAGCCTATTAGCATTTCTGTGAAATTAGAGAGATTGAGGGAGTGGGAACAATGCCAGAGACATAACAAAAAGAGGAATTACAATGAGGGGACTGTGCACTGAAAAGCAATGTGCACCCTGTGACGCA
Organism: Epinephelus lanceolatus; assembly: GCF_041903045.1. Taxonomy (NCBI): domain Eukaryota; kingdom Metazoa; phylum Chordata; class Actinopteri; order Perciformes; family Serranidae; genus Epinephelus; species Epinephelus lanceolatus. The sequence goes on along the minus strand of NC_135754.1, from coordinate 17,999,339 downwards.
TTGCACATCCAACTAAGCAGATTTCTCAGAGAAAAACTCTACAAAATGTAAAGATATAAAGAAGGTAATGGTGACTCATGACTGTTATTGTTAATAGACAATAACCCACATCAGTTACCTGCAGATGAACACTTGTGGTGTTTTAATGTGTTTCAAAGCTACGACAAATATATTTTTCTTACCTCTCTGCAGAAGCTGACTATATTCTCCCAAAGCTCCTTGGCCTCGCCCTCGTCATTTCGTCGACGGGCCTCTACATGCATGCTCTCCCTCCTCTTCAGAGGCTTAACCACCTTTCGAAGGGTGAGGTACTGCTGCGGTGTGTGGCATGCTGCACAGTTTTTGGCCTTGATGTCATTGAGCAGCGTACATGCTGGGCAGCTCCACTGTGCTACCTTCTCCTGAAGGAGTGCAGAGGTGGAGGACGAAGAGGAGCCAGAAGAGGCAATAGCAGAAGAGGAGGGAGGGTAGCCCCGGGCTTGTTTCCGTGCTTTATGACCCGAGGAGGATGAGGAAGGTGTACAGGAGCATGATGCAGAGCCACAGTGTGTACAGCAGCGTGGCAGGGGCACCTGCTGCTCCTGAAAGCCGTGCAGCTTAGAAGAACCGCAGGCAGAGCACTTGGGGGCACCAGTAGGGTTGCGCAGCGTGCACTTGGAGCAGGCCCAGGTGCTAAAGTCCGGGCTGGAGGGGCTGGCTGGAGTAAATCGTACCGTCTCACAGCCTACTAGGTCGATGAGGTCAGCACCAGCCCGTGACGAGCGGCAGGCCTCGCACTTAGACGAGCTGCCCGGGTTGGGCAACGAGCAGCTAGGGCACTTCCAGGTGGGGGCGGCGGAGGGAGCAACAGGGAGGTGGGGGTTCAGTGGGTGAGGATCTTCTTCCTCTAATATACTGAGGCGCTTGCTGGGGTATGAAGGTTCCTGGGGCTGGGCATGTTTGGGCTTGGCTGGCCGCTGTGGGCCTGGCTGGGGTGGCACACTGGCTGCTGAAGGGGACGTGGGGCTGGGAGTGTTGGTGCCTGGGTTTGGTGGGCGCCCTGGAGGGGGCACCTCTCTCCTGCTGCGGGGCACTGGGTTGTTTTGGAGGGAGGAAAAAGAAGTAAAAGGTGAGGAAAGAGACTGTGAGGACACATGGGGAGGTTCTTGAGGATCACAGGGAGGAGCTGGAGGAGAGTCATCTGTTAGGTCTATAAGAAGCGGGGCAGCCCCTGCTGGGTTAACAGGAAACCCCAGCACAGGTGTGCGCACCTCAGGCACCACCAGTGCCTCAGGCGGGATTTTAGGCAAAGACAGTTTCCTTGGCCCACCACAGGCCGAGCATGACAGTGCCACGGGTGTGTTGTGAAGTGTGCAGCGAGGGCAAGCCCAGCCAGAGTGGTGCCCTTCCAGGCCGCACACCTCTCCGTTGCTCTCAGACCGCCGCAGCACTTCCTCCTTAGCGGGATGCTGTCCATGGGGCTCAAGCAGAACTGTGGGGATGACAATAGGTGCTGGAGGTTCGGTCGGAGCAGGTGGGAGGCCATTGGCAGTGGCAGCTATGGTGGTTGTAGGGGGCGTGTGAGTGGCAGGTGACGGTCCAAAGCCACAGACAGAGCAGGCTCCAGATCCCTGTGGGTTATTGAGCGTACAGCGGGGACAGGCCCAGCGGTGCTCCTCGGTGCTGCTCAGCCGCAGGATCTGGTTAAGGTCGGGTTTCTGGCGTGGTGCCTCACAGATGGAGCAGCGAGGTGCTGCGCCGGCATTTAGGAAGGTGCAGCGTCCACATGACCACTCACTGCCTCGCACCGCTGCTGCCATGGAGCCAGGAGAGTGAGAGTGGCTGGAAAAAAGGAAAACAATGACTCAAAAACAAATTCAACAACCAGATGAGTCAGTATTACATTCTGCCATATAACTGTAATTGCTTAGCAATAATACATGCATATTAAGTGTGCCAGTGTGCAATCATTTCAGCCACTGCAGTCACTAATATTCTGAGCTGTGTTTAAACAAAGTGTTGGTGGAGAAAAGTAGGAGGAAAGGAAAAGACGGAGGACGGTATCAGAAAGAGTGAGGGATAAGAAATTATGAGAAAGCCAGAGAACGAATACAGGCCTCCAGTCAACTAAGGGTGATTAACTAAAGGAAGAGAGGACAGCAAAAATATCTCAGAGTGCAAGAGGAGGAGAGACAGGCAGAATTAGAAAAGAAAAATAGAGTGTGAGAGGGAAAGATTAGCCAGTGCAGGGGAAAAATCAAATCTCCCTCCTGGGGGCTGAGGGCAGTAAATCCATACACAATGGCCACATGATTAGAGCCAGGAAGACAGCGCATAGAGAGGAGGAGCGAGAGGAGAGGAGAGAGGAAAGGAGAGGACAGGAGGCTATTGCCTTAGAATACCAAGGATAGCGTTTCTTCAGTCCTCCTGACTGACACTTATTAGGATAGAAAAAAACATGTGGGATCTCTTCCACTTCATATTAGCACTCTCTCCGCTTTTACTCAGTGAATGCTAATGCAGGATAGATGAGGGCAACTTAAGGTCAGGTCAATCCCATGCCCAGATGAATTTCCTAATGAATTTTGAATGCATGAGTCTATTAATTCTGGCAGCACTTAGGACTTTGGCATATTTTAGTGACAAATCACTCCTGGATTCAAAGCAATTTAAAAACAACTACCATCAACATCTTTAACAGGACTCCAGTGGTGTAAACAGTGCAGAGGGAAATGTGCGGAGAGGAGAACAAATCAATTTTAGACAGTTTTGATTCAGAAGCATGGGGGAGCAATTCATCTATCTAGTCGTGCTACTCCGTTGATTTCCACCTCGTACATATAATAACCTAATAAAGCAGTCTGTTTCCAGGATTGACTTGTATGTACAGTTCGCTCTGTGGGCCTGCAGCTCAGTCAATCTGACTTATAGATAGTGGGTATATTAAGGCCTTTGGGAGAGGAAGCAGCACAGTTGGATACCTCCAGAGAGCAGGGGGGGGGGGGGGGGTTGGCAAGGGCCGGCCCTGAGGGATGGACGTGGCTGCTTTCTGGACAAGCCCATAAATGTCACTGCCACTCAAGCTGCTCATGTGTGAACAGCAACATAGAGATGGTAATGTGGGAACTGTAGGGTAGTGGAGGGTAAGGTGCTAAGAGCTAGAATCCTCCGATGTTCCTCGCATTGATCCCTGTGGCGAAGACGCTGCCCGCAAAATGACCGCTGGGCTCGTGGATCTGGCTACATTTATCCCTTGTTATTGTGTTTTGGTTGGAGGAATCTAAAAGCTGCTCTCACAAAGGCTTTTATAGGGAAGAGTGGTTTGTGTCTGTTTGTAAAATGTCTATACTCCCCATGGAAACAGCCTATTTTTCTATGAAAAACATATTCTGATAATCCTCCGTTGTTTTCACATCAGGGCATGGGAATAAAACAACCTCAAAGTCGATGACGACATTTACATGCACGCTAATAGTCCACAGAATATTACATTTAGATTTACGGATGTAGGCCATTTTCCGAATGTTGCATTGTCTGATTAAAACATAGGGGATATGCGTATATTATTTAGGTTTTATGAGCATTATTTGGACATGGATACAACACATTTGGAATATGTGTCTCAACTGGGGTTCTACTGCAGTTTGCGACACCAACATCCTCCCTGTTTATGGTCAGCTATGTCCGTTATCATGGATTCAATATACATAACATGACAGACTTCGATATCAACAAGTTCTTGGATATGGGAAATTATCGGAATGCCAATTTTTTCAAGAAGGTCACTGAAGAAATAAAAGACTGCCGCTGTGTTTACATGGCACAAGCGTTTCAAGCCATTCCACTTCTCCATATTTTGAGGTGATAAACGACATGTTAGGGTAAATTAATCGGAGTACACGTGGCTGCATCTAAACCTTTTTTGTAAAAGGGGCAAAAAACAGAATATTTTGTGCATGAAACGCAATTCATGTGACATATCAATTCCACTGAACAAGTATAGAGAAGTCTTGTAATTATGACTGCTGGATGACCGGTTGAGGTCCTGCTCTTCTCCACTGCAGCACCATGTGTCCTGGCCGGCTAACTGCCCTTACTTCAACTCCATTAAACCCTTTCAAACTGCGAATCCTCCGAACCCAGGGGAACCTCTCTCACAAAAAAAAAACAAAAAAACCTCCAGCTCCCAGTACACTGTCTTCTCCTCTCGTCAACTCTCCTCCCGAAGGTAAGGTAGAGAATGACAGTAGGGACGGACGCTAATGCGTGTCTTTGGGTGTCTTCGCGTGTGTGGGTCCTTGCCGCTGGGTGTGTGCACTTGTGTGTATACAGGCATGGAGCTACTGTATCTCTATTTGTAGATAGCATCTTGTTATATTGTCAAACTGCATTTGTGCCTTAGTTTGTGTGTGTCCTCAGCCCCAGGGCAGCACAAGTATGTAAGCAGAAGTCCCGGTGCTTTATGTCAGGAGCCATTAGCGCTGAATTCATTGTCCCAGGCTGAAGTCAGCACTCCGACGTAAAGCAGGGCCCACTGGGTGAGGAGGAAACTCTGCCTTCCAATGATAACAATAAGCAAAACTAGGAAAACACTGTTTTTGTGAAGACATATAAACACTGGGAAATCAGTGTTGAGCTTTGTTTTGCTTCGTCCTTCATCACACAGTGGTGTCTGCCATGTCCCCCTGAGAGCTACGCAGTACTAGGTGTTCTTGACCTCAAGCATCAACAGTATCACTCAGTAAGAATTCAAAAAAGGATCAAAATCATTTCCCTACAATTATTTCACATGCTCTGAAAATATTAATTCCCAAACAACCTGTGCTGTGTCCTCAGACTACAACACATCCCCCACCCTAGCTTAGCTAAATGTGGTCGAATTAAGTGGCAGCCCCATGCTAGCATTGATGGCACATGTTCACACCGTGCTTAGCTCTCCAAAGGCCTGCCTATCCGAGGGCCGCAAACAGCAATGACGACAACGGCGGCGGCAACAACAACAGCAAGTGTCAACACCTCATGTTTGATGACAGGTTCTTCCCCGTGGCCATTTTCATAACTGTCAGGCCTCTTTCATCTCCAGCGAGAGAGAGCAAAGTCACGGTGTCAGCCACATGGAGACTTTGTCAAAGCAATTGATTTGGTTCTCGACGGAGCGCGGGGAATGCAAATTCATTATGTTTCTGTCTGCGACGGCCAAGGCAGGAGCTTTTCATTGAAGTGATCAGCCTCTCACGGAATGTTTCATATCTAGCTTAATTATCTCATTATTATCTGTTGTAAGAACAACTACAACAATCATTCTGGCCCTCAACTAAAAGGATGCACTGTGAGTGTATAGTGAGTACACACGCACACACGTACACAAATCCTTGTATGTACAGAACATGCCTGTAGCAGACAACAAAAACACTACAGCCCGTGATCCCTGAACCCGACATAAAAGGATGCTTTCTGTGTACATACTCCACTCACAGGAGTGTGTACAAACACACACAGACGCGCGCCTTTTGTCCTTGGCCCTGTGCTCAGTGGAGCTGCTCTAAAAGTGCCCACTTCAGCTCCTCAGTTCCTCAGTGTCGCAGACCTGGGCGAGTAGCCAATAGCTTACAGTGGAGAGAGAGAGAGAGAGAGAGCGAGAGAGAGAGAGAGAAAGAGAGAGAGAGAGAGAGGGAGAGAGAGACCTCACCTCTAGAAAACCCATCGTTTTGCAATGAGGCCCCTCTGTACAGCCTGCCGCCCATAAAGTACCTACTCCTAGTCTAAATTAATTTAAGTAAGAGCATCAATGACCCCTGGCCAATTTCTCAATGCATCGCTAGGTGTAAGACAATCATGGAACACTTCAGCACACTATTACAAGGAGTGAGAGCTGTACAGTGAAGACGAGCAAACCGGTTACAGTGTGGTGGGTGGAAAAAGTCAAAGTAACCGCCGCAACTGAGGCGTCAGCATGCAAGTCTTCAGGCTATAGAGGAAAACATACCTGAGAAACTGAGAGACACCCAATGTAAACAACCCTGGATGTAAGAGGGGTCAGTGATTCTTTAAGTGATGCTAAAGTTAGAGTAAGTCTCCATAAGCACCGCTGATCATGTGTAGGCCACCTATGACTGGCCACTTGGATTTATTCCACATGCTGAACTCGGTTGCGAGATTAAGTGAGCTGAGTCTCGCCAGCTTCTCCCTGCGTCGCTGTGAGACATTTGGCCTTTGTGCGACAGTCATTAGCACTGCCTTTCCGTGGTTGGCCTCGAGCCCAGGGCCTGAGGGGGAAAGCGTTGTACCCTCCTTAACCACTGGGGGCAGAGTGCTCCTGCTTTGCACATTCAACACACCAACAAGCATCATAACGAAACAGATTGTCCTCAGAGTAGCAGAAGGCGTGACTGTTAGTATGTGCATTTTTAAATGTTGACAGTCTATTTCCTTGATGATTAAGTGTGGCAATAAGCCTGAACTGCTTTAACATTTATATTCCACTACTTTTTAAATGTCAGACCTGTTTTTGTTCTGTTACCATCAGATGATGTTGTATCTGATGTACTGCACTGTGCGATACAGACGTGCCTTTTGTTCCACTTAAATCTAAAAACAAAGAACATAATTAATAATGAAAGACTACCAAAAAGGACAAAAATGTAATAATATTAGTTCTTCCTCAACAATTCAAACACTTAACTGGCTGCCTGATAAATTAATCCTGACATTAGACGAAGCCAAAACATAAAAGGAGTCAGTCAGCACTTCACAGATGTTATGTAACGCATGGCCTGTCAGTCAGCGTACAGTGAGTGTCACACAGGGGTTTCCATGACAGCTCATCTTGTGACTTGCTGCGCTTTCACAATTTTACAAAACAAAAAAGGTTTCTCAAAGCCTCGACTGTTAACACGAGTAACCAAACAGTTGTTGCCCATCAGACTGATAACTAATGATAAAAATCACACTTCTTATCTTGTGTACGTATGTATGTATGTATGTATGTATGTACTACATGCATCTGGGAGCAACATCCCAAGTGGATTTCTTGGTGTAAGAGTATACTTAACAGACAAAAAAGACTCCTGACTGTAATGTATATCTTGTACACAACAGCAAACTAAAACGTAATACAAAATGTGTGTATCTGTACAAATTCAATTTAGCGAACTAGTACATCACTGCTTGGATGTGGTTGCTTCTGTAGGTGTGTGTGGTCCTACAGTACTGAGTCGGCAATCCATACAGTGTTGTTGGGTAATTTTAGCTACCACTTTTACTTTTACACCGCTGAGAAATACTGTGAGAAAACGTGTTTTCTAACAGACTGAGAACTTTGTTTAATAGCACAGCAGATTGCTAAAATGCATAACCTCTGGTAATAACTGTGTAACATTTAAAGTTACAGTTGGTAACTTATATAATCAAAACTTTTACTCATATTACTGAAGTGCTCCTGATGGCATTTGCAAAAATCCATTGCGCCTTAACAAAAACAACCAATCAGAGCTGAGGAGTCTTTAACCCAGCTGCCAATCATGTCAATCTCTGCTTATGAACTGTGGTCAAGCTGTCAAACTAGGCAGCGCTGATCAAATATGAATCAAGATTCTGTTACTGCAACGCTTATTTCTCACCTCAGATGTTTTCAGAAACATTTTAGTGTACTGTTTAGCTGTAAAATAAGAAAGTAAGTCCAGCCAATGCGCATTGCTTGGTTTGGCTTGACTTAAAGCTGGGCAATGGGAAGATATTATACTGTTATCAAGATATGAGACTACATATAATCTTAGATTTTGGATATCGTTGTATCATGATATGACATTAATGGTGTTTTTCTCCCTCATTTTAAAGGCTGTATTACAGTAAAGTGATGTAAATTTATCAACTTAACAGACTTTTCAGTTTGTTTTAACTCTTGCCTTAACCCACGTAGTCACTCAATCCACATTACTGATCAAAAATCTCATTGTGTTCATATTTTCTGGGGAAAAAAAACAACAACAATAGTCATCCCTACAACTTTGTCGCATCAGAGGGGGCATTTGGTTAGAAATATTCTTATGTTCAATTTTCTCTTCCAGTCCTAGCATTAATGCAGTGCTTTTGAGGAGATTTAAAAATATCTAGATATATATTATGTATCGAGATATAGCCGAAAAATATGGTGATATAATTTTCAGAGCATATCGCCCAGTCCTAGCTTGACTGTTTTCAACATGGTGACCAGGTCACAAACATTCTAATTTTACAGATAAATAGGCATTGCAGTGACAGAATCTTGATTCATATTTGACCGCAGTTCACAAGCAGTGACTGACGTGGTTGATGGCTGCGTTAGAGTCTCTTCCTTTCTGATTGGTTTTCATTCAGCCACAGTGGATTCTTGCAAATGCCTTTAGAAGCACTTACGAGGAGGCAACGGAACATAATCTTTTCACAGGTTATATGTCTCAAGTACTACTGTCAGGATAAAGAGAAAGTTTCAGCAAATATGTCAGTTATTTTTATAAAAGTTGCCAAATATAGCTTTAAATTTAAGAAACTAAGAATTTCAATAAGATTTCAATCATTAGCAACTGAATATTAGGGCTGCAGGTAAAATCAGTTTTAAGACACTCACATTGAGGCAATTAAGCCTGCTCAATGATCAATAGGGTAATCAATACTGTGGACAATTGGATACTATCTTGCCTCCATGCTAAAGCTGCAAGACTAATTTTTCATCCAGTCAGATACCTATACGGTGGTTTGTAATGCACGTAAATATATGCGTAGATTGATGAACATAAGGTTATAAGAAATGCACTCCATCTCATCTTAAGCATGCCACACTTGATCTGTTGATAAGTATTTGATTTGTTATTTGAACTTTTTGCTTTGCAGCATCAGTTATTAGTGATTACTAATAGGTTGTGTGAGGCTGATGGCTCTTGGTAGCCTGACTGTTTTCAACTCACTTTGCGAGACGGGCTCCACATATAGCCCCCACACACAAACACGCTCAAATAAAGTGAGTCACTCTTGTGATAAATATTTACAGGCAGAGTCTTGAGTGAATGCAGGGAGATAGCTGGAGATGTAGATAACATAGCTTATAAAATGTTTATGTTAGAAAAATGTCTCGGTTATTGTGCACTTGATGATGAACCTGTTAAATAGCTGCAGCCGTTGAAACAACAGGGATGCAAGGGGTGATTTTTATAACCGCCAGCTGTAAGGGTATCACCCGAGGTTTTCAGAGCAGTAGCATTACTGCTTGTGCTTTTTATGTATTTTACTTCATCCATGCAAGTATCGCTGGCAGACAGAATGATGATGCCAAATGAGTGCCGATTGTTGTTTAACAGAGCACAGCTTGTTATTAAAAATGACACTTATCACGGGCCAATATGCCCTTGGATCAGAAAAGCTGTAAAAAAGGGATAATGAATGTCGAAACATTCTGCTGCATCCGAACACACCCAGAAAACTTCAGTGACAGGGATTAGATCAGCACTTTCACACATTCTTTAGCACACTTGAGGAAACCAACTGAGAATTTATTTCGCCCCTTTAGTAATGAATGCAGTCTGTCTGCAGCCGTTTTACTGGCAAAAGATTTTGTTTATCACTTCATTGTGGGATTTTTTTATTTTCTTGTTCGCAGATCAGAGCAACCTTTTCGCTTAAAAGTACTTTCGCCCGAGCAAGCATTCCTCCCTGCCTGTCTATCAGAGGAGCTGATGAGTCAGGGTCAAAGACTTGAGGATTAACTGTAAAAGCCTTAGTTCTACCTGCCGGCTACCATGTTATGGCATGAAAATGACTCATTACTCAACCCTGACAGGTCTCCGGAATTAATGCGTTGTAACAAACATGATGGAGCTGAGCCAATGGCTGCAACTTATCTGAGGCGCTGGATCCAGAGTCCAGACTAGGGCGGCAGATAAAGAGTTCCTACTGTGACATGCTGAGACTTGATGACGTGACACGAGGGATTGGTGACAGTGAGGACTTAGTCACTGGGGACAGCGCAACAAGATAATTGGGGAAGTTTTGATGCAGTGGCACTGAGAAGGACACTTTTTAATGAGACGTTTTGAGACAGAATAGATTATTAAGTGTTATTGTGTTGGCACAGACTACTCCGACCTGAGCAAACTGGACTAAAGGCCTTTTGAAAAGTGCCCTTAAACTGAGATGTTCCACCAATAAACATCACTTAGGTAAGGGTTTGGGCAATATATTGATACTCTATCAATATTATTTTTGATATTCTACTGTATTATATTGACATAAGACTAGATATCGTCGTAGATTTTGGATATTCTTGTATTTAATGGCCACATTACAGTAAAGTGTGCCATTATTTGACCTTACCACACTATTATAGCCATGCTACTGTTTGCCTTTACCCACTTAGTCATTTTGTCCACATTACTAATGATTATCTATCAAAAATCTCATTGTGTAAATATTTGTGAAAGCACCAAAAGTCAACCCCACAATGTTGTTTCAATAGCAGTAGCGGTATCTGATAAAATAAAATAAAATAAAATAATCCATACTGCCAAGCCCTAGGCTGTACACAAGTTTTTTGTACTTTGAATATAACTAAGGCGTCAGAGTCCAAGAAAGACACCAAAATAGAGCTTGTTTTTTATATTTTTAAAGTGCCAGGGTAGGATCCCTTGCCCCCCCCCAACAGAGGTCTGGGCTGAGCCCCCCAGTGTCCTCAAATATTAGACACGCCCCTGTGTACAGCTAACCTTTGCGCATCCGCTGTGACTGGATTTGTCTCTTGGCAAAGATAAAGCAGGTCGCAAACTTCGAAACACTGAAAACAGGAAATTCATTTACAGTGAGAAATATTATTAATGTTCGTTTGTTAACTGGCCCCTGGCCTCCTGTCATTTTGCAAACTGAGTATCTCTGTTATACACGATAAAAAAATGGAACATCACAAGAGGGGTGTGATGCTGTAGAAACAAGGGTGCAGTTGTGCAGCCTTAGTGTTATGTGTCAGGGCAATCCCATGCAATCTGAGTCTGGTTGTGCCTTTTATAATGTTAAGTTGTTTGTAGGCAAGCCTGACCCACATGACCACACACCTTATGATCAAGACCTCATAACCCAGATCTAATTTCAAGATAAGATATGATGTAAAAATCTTTTCTGTGGGATAAAAGACTGAAGATACTAAGAATGCAAATACTGGTCAAAAGAGGGGAACAAAACTGAAAGAACAGTAACATCCGACCTCTGGCTGTGCCCTTGTGAATATTTCACAACCAGTGCCCACTTTTGATGAGTGAATCTGTCAACGGTGGAGACAGCTTCAGACATTTGAATCTTTAAACAGAGGAAACTGTCTGACAGGGTTTCAGCAGACATCAGTAGCGCGGAGCTAAGTGAGAACGAGCAGGAAGCTGGCAGGAAGCTCCAGAGTGGGGAAGGAAGAATAGGGAAGTAATGGCAGGGGCAGGGTGCTGCCACCGCTGCCACTGTGCTTATCTGGAGTTCCTGCAGGCACCCAGACCTGGAGGGCAGGAGGACTGCTGACATAGCGCTACCTTCACCCAGAGGGGAACTTCTCAGACAGGCAGCACAGAGCGGAGTTTTACTTCCTGTTTCCACGACACAGATTCAAGCTTTGAGGGCAGACCACTTGCCTTGAGGTTTCTAGCTCACTGGCTCCTATCTGACACCACTACACACTGACATGAATAATCAGCTGGTTATATGGTATTCTTCCAGAGGTGTAATTTGCCAGCACGCTTCTTTTTGCGTGTGCGAGGCTGCCAGGTTACCATGTGTGGTCTTATCTCGGGCCCGATGGAATTAGGTTACTGAACATATGCTACAGATTTCCATGGCAACAAGAGTGGGGGGATCTGGAATCATGTCAGTAGCAGTGCCAATAGGCTAGCTTTTCTTGCAGCACTGACGCTCTGTTTTCCAAAGACAGCCACACTGCGAGACAAAGCCTGCATGCCAGATCTATTCTGGTGGCTCGGGGACCGTCCTGACGCGGCCCTGTCTTCATCAGACTGGCAACAACAAAAGGAGGATGCGCTGAAATAATTCAGACATAAACATGGCCAGTGACCACGCTGGTCGAATCCAAGTGGACCTGTTTTAATCCAATTAAAGGGAGGAGAGCCAGTGGAATGGAGCTGCGATAAACGCTATCATCCATCATACTGGGACAGTGGAGACTCTGGGATCGACTCTGGAGAGGGCAGACACTAACTTTAAGGGCTCCAAAGGCCACGTGCAGCGGAACACACCAGCACTATGGGGCTGTGATATAATGAAGCACAGTTCCATTGTTCAAGAGACAGGTTAACCTAAAACAAAAATACATATTTTTTCATCTTACCTGTAGTTAATCTGGGCTACAGGACTAGAGATGTTTTATTTATTCTAAAATCGGGCTGCATTATGCATATACGGAGATATACGGAGAAACTTCACAGATGTTCTCTCTAATCGCAAACATGCACACACTGCACAAGATTTGACTAACGGTGCATCTCACACTACAGGATATTATTTAGATTACCGTGGCAGAAGGGATGAATGCGCCACAAAACAAAACAGAAAATGACATGGTGTGACAACTTGCTGTAATGTTAGCAATGCTGTACAGTGAGAAAAACAAAAGAAGACTAAATGAGTCCGGATGAGGAAATGGTGGGGGAATGCGGTCTATACAGGTTTGTCTATTTTTTAGCGAGAATCTGAGGTGAGATTTCAACTGTCAGTTTTAATATCTGTCAACAGTAATATGCTAGCTAACATTAGTATCAAGGGCTAGGATGTTTGCCGTTGCTTGGCAACACCATCAGGGGTTCCAAACCAATGTAATCGTGACTGTAATCATCAGGGACAAATAGGCCAAAAACTGTAGTCTTAGCTTGGCTTTACTGATCAATCTAGATTGTTTTGGTGTGAGTTGCCAAGTGTAAAGCTGTGTACCTTTCTCGCATATAATAGAACTAGATAGCACTCAGCTTGCGGAGTTCAAAGCTGTAACGTTAGCTAGCTCAGTGGTGTTTGATGAGCTAGCAGTAGATGCACGCTCCATTCTTTGCAGCAATATGATTGCCAGATGTAGTTCAGTGCAAAGAAAATAGATTGTACATGAAAGTGCTCACAACAAGATCTGTGGATTACCTTCAGTAACCAGATCATGATTTTTGGAAAGAGACATTACTGTTTAGGTTTTTTTTGGCATTTTGAGCACCACAAGCAGAGTGCCATCTAATTACATTACACTGGAGAGAAGGCAGACATCTGTATGGCTGATATCTTATATCAACACTCAGCAACTCACACCCAAACAATCTAGACTGATAAACAGCACTACAGGTAAGAGGAAAAATATGCATTTTTTATTTTGGGGTGAACTGCCCCTTTTAAGTTAAACAATATTGCCATTGGGATAAAACCGCATTGTGCTGCTATTCAAATTTAAAATTATGAAACATCACAGCTCACACAACTACACCTCTGTTGCAAATCTTTGTCTGCTGAGTGGGTTGTTATCTTGAGTGAAACTTCACAGTCGAGGTACTGATTCAGTGCACACAAACACTTCCCAAAGTCAATGGGTTGCTGCTGGATGAAAACAAATTGAAATTACCCAAGGACAAGACCATTCATGCAGCCTCTGAGCTAAGAAAAACAAGGGAAAGAAAGCGTTTTTATAGGACAATATATTAGAGAATATACTGTATGAGAACGGCTGAAGTTAAGCCGGGCTCATAGTGTTCTGTTGTTTCTATATTTCATGCTCTGTCACAGCTCAGCAAAGCTTGCCTAACGTTGTTAGGCTCACACAGCAGTGTGTATATGTGCATAAGACTGCGAGTGAGTGCGTGTGTGAGAGAGAGGGGGTAGATAAGAGGGCATGTTCCAAGTGCTACTGCACAGTGTTTCTAAAACATCTATTGTCAGAATATGTGTGTGTGTGTCCCTCTCTGCCTTCCAGCAGTAGACAGAGACGGTGTGTCCTGTATAACTCTGTGTGTCTGCCTGTGTTTTCATGCTCAGCTGACTGAAGGTGGAGTCTGATTGGTGATGGAGGCAGAGGCTTGTTGCTACAGAGATGCACGGAAGAGTCTGCTGAATAAAAAAACAAGTTGACTGAATGATGCAAAACTACACTGACAGCATGAGCTATACTTGAGTGTCATAAATGCATGGAGCTATGGTTGTTGAAGCAGGGGCTAAAACCAGCTCTTTCTATGTCATAAAACTGTTTGAAGAGTGAGCAATGGCAGCCATGACTGCCTTAACTGTTAAATGTAGAGCAACTGCAAGGAAAGCATTGACAGCGGCGGGCAGGAATCAAGAAAGATGAAAGCCCAACTGGAGACCGATGCTGAATAAATAATGACATCCATTGTGGGGAAATGTGATCGGGCTCTCTGAAAATCAATAACTAACAACCGGACCATGATGCCCTGAGTGACTCAGCAACAACTTCAATACACTACAGGCGGTCGATAACAACTGCCTGTTCTCGTTCCGGGAGACATGACCCAAAAAGCTGAAGGAAAACTGGAAACGCTTCTAAACAAGTTTCTGTGAGGGTGGTTGGGAAGATCAGCCTTTTGGAAGAAAGTCAGTCAAAAACTGCTGGATGAGCCACACATTCACACAGAGCTTCTTACACCACACTACTGAAAGGCCTTTTGCTGTGTTGACAATGACTCAGAAGGCAATGACTGGAACAATGGATTACTGCAGCACAGTCTTCCTTGTAGATACAGTAACTGAATATATCTTTTTCACACAGTCAATACTGGCAAAACAGCGTATATGAATAGCATGTCTCTTCCACAAATAGTGTGCTCCGCTAAACCTCGCTCAATTACACAGCTGCTGCTAGCTCAATAAGAAGTTTGTTCTTGGAGAAACTCTTTATAGGTTGCAGTCTAAAAACTTTCCACTACTGACAGTCAAACTAAAAAGTCTAACAAAAATGGGAGTTTTGTCCGAGTGAAACAATACCACAGGGTAGCCACAGCTCCCAAGAGAGTCAGTCCACTGTATTTAATCACTTCCAAAATTAATAGAACTGAATCAAAGCAAGATAAAATGTATGACAGCACAACTCATCATCTAATTACCCTCTGGCTGGTTTTCATTGGGCTCAAAGAGGTCAGGTCAATCTATCTGTCCAGGCAATCCACTCAGCGCTGCATCAAGTGTACCACGTACTGTACAGCTGTGCTAGGCGGCACCAACGGGGTTGGATTTTGGTTCGCAAATCCGGCTTAGCAAGATTTTGGGTGCATCATAAAAAAACATGAAAATGCAGGCTTTGATTAGATAAGCTTTGATGAAACAGGGATTTGATCCATTGCTGTAAGGTTATTGAATCCTCAGTAATCGTTGCTAAAAGCCTGTGAAAGATGAACGGTTTCAGTTTACACCACATCACCCAGATACTGAAGCCAAGACAACACCAGCGCGAGAGCCTCAGAATAATGCCAGTTTGTACGCTCACAGCTCTAAATGGCAGCATTCCTGTGTAACACAACACCACGTCTCACTCCTCCGGTGACTTCCCCAACAACTGGCCGAGCCAGGCCGGCCCGCTGCTCTGTGCCCCGAGAGCGCTCGACTGAGAAATGTGTTGGCACCCGGCTGAGCGGACTGTGGTGGCTCTTACCTGCGCTCTCGGTGGGGCAGCGGGTGCTGCTGCTGACGTGTGATGAAGGTGGTGCCCCACACCGGGCTGCTGTGGCTGTTCCTGAGCCAGCCCACAGGGGGTGACGAGGGGTACGGGGTGCTGCGGAAGCCATGGTCTGACTCTGTCTCTGCAGTGAGAGACGAGGCTGAGCTCCCCATCACCACGGTGATAGGAAATGAGTCTCTGAATGCTCTCTGATGGGAGGTTTGTTTTGCTTTTCGCCTCGAGCTCCAGGAATCCACACTTGTATTCAGTGAGACAAACGGAGATACATGGAGACTAAACGGGTTGTTTGGACCACAACAGCAATCATGTGTTTGTACTTGCTGTAAGCTTCCTGTTGACAACTTCCTGCTTCAAATAAGAAGGATTTTCTCTCGTAAAAGACCTCTGAGGGCGCTACAGTAAAAACAAATAAAAATCACAGCAACAGGGACTCCAAGATAAGGGCACTCAAAAAATGAGCATAACTTGCAGGTGGCCAAGTATGCAGGGTGAAAAATCCCACAGTGCACAGGGGAGGAAGTTCTCAATTGAAACAGTAATTTGATGTGTGGAGCGCTGATTCCCATTCAGCGGTCTGAGGAGAGGAGAAAATACAATTTGCTCACAGCAAAGGTTCGTAATTCTCTCTCGTAGACTTTAAACTTGTAACACTCTGCGCCGTGTCTTCCATAGTGCCACTCATAATTCCACCAGCGTTCCCTCTGACACATCTCCTCAGTCTGTGCATTCTCATGCTTGGCTCCTCTTTCCTTTGCACATGCTCCAATCAATCAATTAGAAAAAGCAGGAAAAGGTGTGGTGCATCTTTCAGCATCTCAGCAGGTAAATCTCTGCAAAATGTAAGCTTCAAGAAAGTGGGAAAAAACAAAACATCCAGGACGGCTCAACAGCATCATGATCCATGAAGACAGGGTAAAAGTCATACAAGTGATATCCACAGAGTCATATACAATGTGGGCACTGGAGGGAATCAACGCATTGCATTTGCTGGGAAGGGTGTTGGCAAAACTACAAGTATGCTAACATCCGAGTCTCATCTTTCAGACATCCAGTCTGACTAACAGCTGCTGTGGAAGTTTACCAGTAAAACACCCCAGCTGCATTTCTCCCACTGGATAAAACGCCATGTTTGAAACCCTTAAGGGAGGGATTTCTCACTTCTGGTATTTGCAGAATTTTTGGATTTCCAACTCACATGAACTCCAGAATGTTCACCCAGACGCAGGGAGCAGCTCTTTAAACTTTACCAGTTGCCACAGCATGTGAATGTTTACAGCTCAGCCCTCGAGTTGTGCGTAAGATCCGACCAAAACCCTCGGTGAGGGATGTTCCGTTTCGGGCTGCGGTGCTCTGCCAGCACATCGCCGGGAGATGATCCTAGTTTCCGCTGTCTGAGAGCGACAGCTTAATTTCTGTCTGATCCCACCGCCGAGGCCGGCCAGTCTAGTTCATCAACTTGGGCTGAGATTTATGTGGACTTGCCGGCCTGTCATGGCAAGTCTCTCTACGGGCGAAGCAGCTGCGGGAAATATGCACCACCACATTTGCATGCATCTTTTGACGAGTATCGATGGCTTGCAAAAACCCTGAGGCAAAGTCTGAGGAGGGTGATACCCTGTGGTTTGTTTTTGCTTTATCTCACGAGATCACATTTATAGTTAAGCTTTCCTGATTCAGTGCATGTTGCATGATAATTAATCGTTCATATGGGCTCCCAATTAAGCCCAACAACACCACAGCGAAGCACTACTTGTATAAAAAAAAAAGGTGGTGGGCTTCCACACAGCGGCACAGAGGCCAGGGAGAGTCTCACACAGAAGCCGACATGCAGGTTTAAGAAACGCTCAAATAGCCGAGGAGGTCTCATCCAGGAAGGAGCACTCAATCGTAAATTTCACCATCTTCCGCCGGGTCCATCCCAGCCTGCCTTCATCTCATATTTCCAGGGCTGTAGATGCTGAGCCTTGCTGCCTTACATTAGGACACATCCTCGCTCCAGTCCCGCTGTCGCCTGCTCATACTGTACAGCTGCTCCACCCCAGGATACCTGTGTTTAATGGCTCCATTTGAGCATGTTATAGTCCCGTTATATGTCCTTATTCTCCCCGTTGTGTGTATTTTTTGTCCACGGGCTTTAATTCTCCCTCACTGGTAGCGTGAGTGCAGTGGACGAGGGATGCAATCTCCTCCTATAACAGCGGATTACTGGAGTGTCAGCAGAGCGCAGGCGCACTGGCGCCGGCGATCAGAGGCAAAGCTGTGAGGCTGCGTTCAAGAGATTTAAATAAACCTAAATCGAGTCGTGGGGATCTCACTTGTTAATGTGAATAAGATCCTGGAGTGATGGCTGATGATGGGTGTCAGTGCCAGCCAAGGCAGGGCGAGGTGTGTTCACACACTCAGGGGACACACACACCACATGTCACGCTCACACTCACTAATAACCTAAGTGTCTCCATGTTTTCCTGCTGAAAGAAAGCAGCCTTCATGGTCAACGCCAGAGAGGGGGGGGAGTAAAGGGTTAAATAGAAGATAGCGGTGACTGCAACACTCATCATTGCTCAACTGTCCCTGCACATTACTGAGATAAGCCTTCAAACTTTCCCTCTCCTCTCTCTTCCACTTCATATCACTTTGCTGACCTCTTTTCTGATCCTTCTCTTTGAATCCAGCGTTCACCAGCACACTTAAAGCACAGGCCTTAACCATGGCATTAAATTATCCATAGCATCCTTCATTGCATTGAAAGCAAGTGTGTTAACCATTAGTCAAGAACAAATGCAGGTCAAGGAGGCCAGTCATTCGTCTGGGAATCTGCCTAGTTTCGCAGTAAGGGTGTGTTCCCAACGCAAAGATGAGTTATGTGGAAGCTGCCTTGTTGAGTGAACTGAGACTGAAACTGGTTTGTCTGGTAAACTTGACTTCCACTGCAATTCCAGGGAACAACACAAGCTATGTGGCAGATGTGGAGTGAAGTCTAACCCCAGCTCCAGAGTGAAGATGTCAAGAATGTGTGCGTCATACAGAACGCCAGGCATAAACAGCTTACTTGTGTTCATCATAAAACCCCATTCAGTGACCAAATGCACATGCAGGTTGTGCAATCACACCCATTTAACCTAACTACATAACAGCACACTCACAATGACAGAAGTGCAAAAACAACTAAATCACTAAAGCAGTTTGCACAGGTTGTTATCACCACACAAAACTGCAAATAAACGAGCACTTAAGTCAGACGACTGCAACCCTCCTTTGTTAAGGGTGCACCTGTCCAAGGGCCACCTGTCCCTCTGCAAGCCAGCACCCAGAGACACAGCAGCTGACACAGTCAGTGCCAGCGAAAAGAGAGAGATTGGATTTCACTTCTTTTCTCCCGGGACACAGAGGGGGAAGAAGGGAAAGGGAGGATGTGAGCTGATTTCACGCTACATTGTAAGTTGTCATTTCTACACCACCCAAAATGTCCTGGCTGCCTGTCACACACTTGTTTTCTCCCCTGTGGCCATTCTCTGAGCAGAGCACAAATGATTACACTCTACAAGCTCACTCCCAACTACACACATTAGCCTTTCTTTGGGATGGGGATTCTCAAGTGGATGAGAGAAGTTCAGGCCTCAGGTCATGCATCATGCACCCTGCTGAAGTGCCCATGAGGCAAGCAAAAGAGTCTCTAGTATCTCTGGTTCATCTGCCTGACCTTGCCCTCTGACCTGCCCCACTCCCATTCACACACAGCAAGAAAAATGTCCATGTTGTTATTGAATTATCCTGCTCTGCTAAGTGAGGCAGCCACAGTGGAACAAGCTCCACAGCTGTTATGTGAAACCACGTTTTAAATAAGAGGCACTGTCACATAATCGATCTATTTACGGCCAAAGTGTAAGCCTGTGAGCCCTGTCACTACCACTAACATTAGCTAT
Source organism: Epinephelus lanceolatus (assembly GCF_041903045.1). Taxonomy (NCBI): domain Eukaryota; kingdom Metazoa; phylum Chordata; class Actinopteri; order Perciformes; family Serranidae; genus Epinephelus; species Epinephelus lanceolatus. The sequence goes on along the minus strand of NC_135754.1, from coordinate 17,979,761 downwards.
ACGCTGCAGCAGCCTGATGAAAACTCTCAACAATCCCATTGAGACAGCGCGAGCCGAGGACGCCGGGGACTCTGTAAACAAAGACACTCTTATTCAGTGAAATGGTCGACGTTACCGATGCTACCCTACAGCTGTGTACTTCTCAAACTCCAGCCACACGTCGGTTATTCTTACCTCAAGTCGGTCGGAGGGGAATTATTCCTGTTTTTCGCTCGTGTGTGCGTTAACTTTTCACAGCCATCGAGACGATAAGTTCTTCCCGGGTTGTACTTCGGCCACCGTAACCTCTCCAGGCTTTAGCTTCGCGCGCTCCGCTGCCGCCCCATATTCCCGACATTTGTGACCAACACGTACATGTACAGTTTATTTTCACTCCGACGGGTATTCACGAGACTGATGCGACCGCGTAGGTTTACCTCAAACAGCCCAGGAAGGAAGGGGAATCTCCAAGGAGCAAATAGAGCACGCGCGTACGTCGAATGCGTACCGGGTGGTTGCTTGCTACGTAGGAGCGCACGCGAACGTACGTAAAAGCCAGTCAAGAATACAAGGGTAGAAAACTACATTTCCCTGGTTCTACACGGACATTTTCGACTAGGTATATCCGGGTACAAACGTCGTCACCTTTGACAAACATAAATAACCGAATACACGGTATTTTAAGCCTTACTAAAATACATTTATATTCACGTGTGTGATTTTGTTTTTTCCTTTAATTTTCAACCTGTACAAATGTCCCAGTTGTGCCTACATTTCAATCCTGAGTAATAAATCAGAATAGATTCCCATTTCTACCCCACAGGCCAGTGTCAGGTAGTGGCACTCTAGTGTCATCTAGTGGCATTAAATGTGAACTATGTGATTTAAACCACTGGTATCATTACTGTTTGTTGGGATGGGTCTAAAGGCAATAAAACAAATCATTTTTACATCTTAAGAGGGTTCATTTCACATTCCTATTTACATTTGAATATTTAAATATATTTATAATGTTTATTTAAGTATGTAAATAGGAGCACTGACGCCCTCCAAAAAATAGTGGCTTTGACATAATTTTTATCCTTTGGGCAATTTAAGTCTTTAACTGTGTCACATTTTATTTCTAGATGTTATTATTAATTATTGATGCTTTGATTTATTTTTCTTTTACGTCTTTACTTGCGTTTTTTCCTTTTTTTCCTTTTTTTTTTACATTTTATTGCTGTAGAAATTTTATTTTATCTTTTATTTATCTATTATTATCTTTTAATTTTTATATTTTATTTTTTCTCTTTAATCTTATTCTATTTAATGTCCTTTGATTTTGTCTTGTGCTGCTGTGATACTTGACTTTCCCCCTGGGGGATCAGTAAAGTATATCTTATCTTATCTTATCTTACCTTATCTTATCTTATCTTATCTTATCTTATTGTTTTTACTTCATGTTGCCACTTTTATGTAAGTTTCTCTTTGTTTTTTCTGTGTCTGAGTGCTTTTATTTCTTTATTTGTTATTTTACTCAGCTACATTGTAAATTAGGTCTCTACCTCAATATATTTCCGAGGTAAAATAATGGAAATACTACTACTACTACTACTAATAATTTAGGCTTAACAAATATTTCCCTCTGACAACCTTTAAATTGCTTGTAATATTATTTGTCCTACTTTTAATGATATGGATTTCAGTGTTAATATTTTGTTCATGACTGTCTCAGTTTGTGAGTGTGTGTGTGTGTGTGTGTGTGTGTGTGTTTGTGTATCGTATCATACCGTATCATATATCATGTCACATCACATCACATCATGTGTATGACGTTCTGTGCAATTGTGTCCTAATACAATGTTACCATATTGAGTATTGCTGTATGGACTGTATTTAGGTTAATGTTGTATTGCTTTTAAGCAATTTTGTCCTAAAAGGGACATAACTTTTTTGCAAACTATAAATAAAGACTAAGATTATTTCCATTTCAGTCATAAAGCATTGAGAACTTTACTTTTTTTTTTTTGGCCATATCTTGAGTAAGAATGCAATAGACTTTATTGTCATCGCACAAGAAGTACAACAAAATTTGCTGTGCCATGCCTGAAAAATAAAAAAGAGAAAATAGACAGTAATAAATACACAACACATATACTGTACGTCCACAATCATCCCAAATCAATAAATATAAAAAATAACATTAAAAGCAGTATTGTGCTGCTTTTAGTGAATCCAACAATATAGACCAACAAGGAATTCAGCGAAGTCACAGAATAGCCTGCAATTTATTGACCATTTAATGTTACCTAGTGTTTTGTTTACCCTATTAAACTGTCCACTATTCCTTTAAAACCACGAGTGAAATTACATTTTCATTAGGATAAAGAATAGCATGTGAAACATTCAGTGAGTCTGGATTATCTCTGTTAATGCCGGTGTCACCCGGGTTGTTTGAACCAGGGAACTTCAGAGGATTAGGCCAATATCAACAGGGTCGGTATACTTCAATAACGAGATAGCATAGCGAAGTCTAAAAAACCTATTAATGTCTTATTGAGATAATTTTCCTGTGTGCAATCAGTCAACAGAATTCACTTGGATGTGTGTTTGGACCTTTGTAGAAAATAAAATGAACCCAGGGTTTGTGCTGGATGAGTGATTCATGAATTACAACCTTGGGGTGAAGTCAGTAATCTGGGACACAGATTAAAAAAAGAAAAACTACCCTGAGTGTTACTTTTAGAACTTTTTATGTATTTCTCCTATATTTATATAAAGAAAATGTGTTACCAAGTAAAATACTAAACACCACCTAAATTAATAATTCCAATATGCTATTTCCATGGCCTGGGGAAGTTTAATCAGTATTTGTGAACATGAGCTACTCACTGTCACAGCCAGAAACCAGAGAAGTCTCAAACTTGTGATGTCATAGTGTATTAAGTCTGGAGCTGCTCCATAGTCACTGAATGTGAGACTGATTTTGTGGGTGTCAAAGGGTGTTTCTTTTCTCTTTATACCCAAATGAGCTTTATTGTATTGTAGTGTTCTCAGTCATGAAACAGAGTGTACCCATATATTGAATCATACTCCTCTGGCTGCTTTCACTGTCATCTAGACTGGCTGTTCTGACAATTTTTTGCTCATGACTGTCTCATGCAGTGCACCCAAATTCATACATATCCCACATATTTTGAAAGGCTGCAATCAGATGACCAATGCGCTGATGGCAGTAAATAAGAAAGCAGTGCCAAGTGCTTGTAAGGAGGCAGATTGGGATGGTGGATATTAGATAAGGATAAAAAGATGAGATTATGCTTTATATAAGATGTATGTATTTTTCTCATATTTTCTCAGTATTTTCGTAATCATTTTATATCTGACTCGTGAGACAAATATTTTTGCTAAATAATTGAATATGTATGAATAGGCCTAGGAGAATTAATTATTGTACAGCTTTACACTGATGGGGAGCTACATAACTGACTATTATTAATTTATGGAGAAGGGTTGGGAATAAATAAGCTTGTACTTCCTCTCACTCCATTTTGGACATGTAAATCAAATCATTACTGTATATGCTGTTTTCAGTTTTCATGTTTCCTTTAGTAACCTTTTTTTATGTCTGTCTACTACTGTATGATTATTTTGTTTATTTGGTACTTAACTTAAATAAACTGATACTAACTAACTGACTGACTAACTAACTAACTAACGAACGAACGAACCAATGGACGAAACAAGCGACGGAATGAACGCAGGAACTAACTAACTAACTGACGAACTAAGGAACGAATGGACAAAATGAACGACGGAACGGACGATGGAACGAGCACAGGAACTAACATAATAACTAACGAATGAACTAACTAACTAACTAACTAACTATCTAAGTAACTAACTAACTATCAAACGAACGAACAAACAAACAAACTAACTAACTAACGAACTAACATCTTTCCCCGGTCATCGTCTGTGGTGCAGCTCCAAACTTTATACCTGATGACATCACAAGTTTGACTTTTAACACTCTAGTTTTTGGATTTGGGAGAGAGATGTACATATTTACTGATATGTTTTGGACTATCTAAGACCATAGCAAGAACATGTATGAATTTTTAAAAATGGGTGTACCTCTCCTTTAAGTATTCACTCAAAACCATTCCTATTAAAAGTAATTGGGGAGAATAATTTGTAAGTAAGCAACATCCTACAACAAGTTTGTAAGATAAATGTTTCATGTAAAACACATTTGTATTAACAATGCAATTACATATGTTGTGTTGTAAAACCTTTTACCTTGTGTCCCAAATTACCTGACTTTACCCCTAAGCTAAAGGAAGTTTACAAATTAATAATAAGCAGGCCTATTATTAAGTCTCAGTAATATCCTTAAAGATCCATGGGAAAAAATACACTCTGCCATCGATTTAGAGACACAATCTATAAATCTCTTGGATTACAGTGATTTATCTTCAGGGTTGAGTGAGGCGGAGCAAAGCATCCCTTGATAGGAGCAGGCAGAAGAGCCGAGAGTGAGTCTGGGCGGAGACGGTGTTCACTCACATGTCGTGGAGTAACTAGTGTTCAGTAACGTTACCGGTGTGACAAACTTTATCTTTTGAGCAACGCGATAAAGGTAAAGTTGGCGGTGGCTAACCTCGACACGGTCCGGGAAGGAAAGGAAGATTTCTTCGTCAAGAAGGTATGAGAATGAATGCACTTTGGTAGGCTACACTTCTTTTTGTCTCCACTTGTGCACTTGTTCCTCGCCAGAGCCATATAAGATAATTTCAGTCGCCATTTTACTCGGTTATTCGCTCGGGCTAACTTTTCATTAACGACTGAAAGTTGCTAGCTAGCCCACTTCACTCAAATCTTGGTGGGTGTATTGTTTTCAGTGGCCAGTGTCGGTGCGTACACACTGTTGTCATGACAATGCTAGGGAAACCCAGCGCGAGGCACGTTGGGAGACACAAAAGGCACCAGCCTCAGTGTTCAGCCTGGTTTAAGAGTTTTTCTCGGAACTAAAACTCCCCTTAAAATTCACTTAAAGTCTAAAACAAGACCGCAAGGTGTGTTATGTTATTCCCTTTGACTCTTCGTGGAAGTATCACAGACAGACAGCTTTGTTAGCGTGTAGTCATTGGTATCCTGTGTCAGTGGACAGAGGAGCACTTTGGGAGGTAAGGGGTTCAGTAGGATATGTGAAAACTGTTGGGCTAAGGTGTGTCCTGTGTTTATATGAGACGAATTGTGACCCTGCTAGCCAGGAAAGGGATGCTTTTAGTCGGCTCTCTGCTGTTTTATGGCCAACACACATGTGGAAATGACCGGCTTCCACAATAGAGAGTGAGCAACACAATTGTCTTAGGGGAAAAGGAAAAAGATGTGTGTGTGGGCGAGTGGGGGGCAACTGTTGCACGAGGGACAAAAATGTGTGTCATTGTATGTTTCAGTGGGCTTGTGTGCACATGTGTGTGGACATGGTAGGAAGGAGGGGTCAGGGTCTTTTTTACATGGTCATGGACTTGTGGGAGGACATGAGGGGACACAAGGGGAGTGGAGCGGAGGGGCTTTGTATCACTACTACTACAGATGTTACCACACACATACTGTACACACACCCGGACAAAGCAAATCAAGCAGCTACCGGCACCAGTGTGGCCCTCTGATGACTCATGAGTATACTTGTTTACAATCCTGTGCTGGGGAAGTTTTCACAAGTCCAGATGCTGAAAGATGACAGTCTCATGGCCCAGTGCCATACTTGTCATTAAGTGCAACGCCAGCAAAATATCCTCCCACTGCTCACAGATAAAGGTGGGTGGCCAAAACATCAGGAAAACTAAACCAAAGCAAAGCCAGACAGGTTCCTATATTTAATTATTGTAATCCATATATTTTAATTGTCTCTAATTTTACTAATGTCTAGGAGAGACCGAGGTTGGTTGGCACACTTTTCACTCTCTGCTGCACTTCTCTCTGGCATAATTTTGTTAGGGTTTTCTATCCAGCAGCCAATCAAAGGTTAACGTTTCAGCTATAAACAAATATGTTTTAATGTGCACAAGTGTTTTCTAAATGTAGGTGATTTGCGATTAAAGTTCTGCTGTGCATTTGTGCCAGACAGTCCCATCACAGGATTGGTTGGCACAATGTTCAAATGCTGTAGTTCAGAAAAAAATGAAGTAACCTATAGAAAAAATAAACACTTAAATCAAACAAGAACCAGAAAACATGAACATGAAAATCATGTCAGAGCATTTTTTTAAGCAATTCATCAGTAGGAATGTCTAATAACCTTTGCGACTGACCATTCAAATTAAATAACATTAACTAACAATATAAAGCATTGTTTTTAAACTTTCTAAAATAATTTTAATATCACAGACTACAGTTACACCTCTTAATTTTACAACCCCAAAATCAGTGTGCAAATCAACCTTGTGATCCAATTACCATTACTCATTACAGACTTTAAAACCTTAGATCAAATGTAGCTGATGCCTGTTTCTATTAACTACAAGTAACACATTTGCAATATCTCTTTCTCTCTTCTAACACATCTTATAATATATTTATTCCACAGACCTCTTTTTCCACTTCTGATACTGTAAAACTAAAATCTCACCCTGCCAAAAAGCAAGTGGCTTGCAGATGTTTTTGCATTGTAGATGAATGCAGGTGAAGAAAGCAAACATTTTGATGTTACATTTTTGTTTCTTTGACCTTTAAAGGACCAGAAAGTGTGTGTGCAAACCAACCAAGTTCCCCCATCTCTGATTTACCATGGAACTTAAAAGCACAGGCTAGTTATTGCATTCAGTAGCACCTTGTCAGATATTAGCAAAAAGTAGAAACTGAGGTGAGGAAAAATGTGGCGTTTTTGCTTGAAAAATGACCAGAAACAATAAATTAATTATCAAAATAGTCAAGTATTTTTCTGTCGATCAACTATCAGATTATTTGACTAAGCTTGGAAGGTCGCTTTTAGAGAGGGGAACCATTGCGTGACACATTAAATGTTATTACCATGTGTTTTCCATGATAATGATGGTGTTGTAATACAGAAAATGCTATGGTATGCAATACTAAACAAATCAAGCATCAATATTCTAATGAATTTTGTACAGTTATTAATAATACTGTTTCACATAATGGTTGAAAACTAGGTAGATGACAAAATGTGTAACAAGGTACATAACACTAGCGTGGCAAAAGGCTGACATGCCAAAAAGCAGAACAGACCCACTTAAAATGGAAGCAAGAATATATTTGTGATAGTCATCTTTTTAATCAAAGCAAAAGAAAACTTTAAATAGTGAATTAATACAGAGGTCTAAATGAAATCCACAATTCACACAGCGTGTTTAATGGCAATAGCTATAAATTTAAAGGCACAACTGCTTCCAGTCATATGAATAATTCATTCAAAGATAATGTATGGCAACATTTCTCTGAATTGATTATTTGTCTTGCCAAGGATCTACAGTATGTCAGCCTTCCCTCTCTCCTTGTGTGTTGGGGCATGCAGCCGCATTGCCCCACTCTGGCTTTCACCCGCAGGGCCTGGGAGCACACTGACAAAGACACATAAACATACACACACACTCACACACTCATTCATACAGTCATGCACATGGGGGCAACATGAACAAGCCTACATCAAAGATACATCTGTTTCTTATGCATGTTTGATGGGACAGGCAAGCAGCGGCTGGCCACTGCTCCAAGTTACAGCACAGATTAGTATGCATGACTAGGTGGAAGTAAAGCTGTGAATGTCGATGACTTTGGTGAAGGAAAGAAGGTAGATACAGTACAGATACATGAAAAAGAGAAATGAGACATGAGGTATGTTATGAGTACTTGTTTGTTTTCATAATTCTGTTTTAAATGACAGTGGCCTATGATGGCCAACATGTAGGCACTGCTAAAGCTAAGCACATGGAGATCTGGATAGAACCGCAGCATATCATAAGGCTCAGACACTAGTGAGTTAATAACTCTTTCCTCTGTTATGCCGTTGTCTTTTGTCCCCGCTGTTTGATGTATTGTTGGCCTTTTTAGCTCTGAGCAGCTGGTGTAAGTGCCTTTGTCTGGTTGTCCAAACTTGGCCATTCTGGGACACAGTTACAAAAACTGTATCAGCCGGTTTCCCAGACAAGGATTAACCCAGTCCAAGTCATTTAGAAAATTGCTCTATGAATGTGTCCCCTATTTATTTTTGTCTATATTTTGTAGGCTTAAAGATCATTTCCAAGACTATCAGTCTGAGTTTAGTTTAGCTGCTAGATTCTGTGTTTGCCACATCTGACATTCTGGCTTCTATGAATTGAATTTCTCCATAAAGTACTTCTTCTTTCCTCTTCTAATTCATTTAGATTAGCCAAGATCACCTTTTTTCTTTAGATATTATTGTATTTATTAAAAAACAGATTAAATATTTCATTTTTGAGTCTTGAAAAATGTTTATTTTTGTCTTAAATGTACTAAAAACAAGAAATTAAATTAGGTTTAAAGGTCCAGTGTGTAGGACTTAAAGGGATTGGCAGAAATGGAATATGATACAGTAAGTATGTTTTTTTTTTAGTGTAGTTTAGTTGTTTTTTCAGTGTCACCTGAAAAAATAAGAATCATCGTGTTTTCATTACCTTAGGAGCCGTACACATGTTTTTAATGTAGACACACGGCAGGTGTGCTCAAACGCCAGAGCAACGCTAGAGTGGCGCGCAGAAGTTCCCGAGCACCTATTTTTCAGGGTATGATGGCTGCTCCCTGAGATAAACAGAGTTCAACTTTTGGAACACAGCAGTGCGCACTGCATGTCATGTGACAAGTACCAACCAGTCACAGCCGACAGACATCTTTCCCTTCTTACATAAATATCAGTCTGTGTGATAAATATGGAGAAGAAGTTAATCATTTTAGTGCAGGGCTACCTTACATCTGTCCCGTGCCTACACACAAACAGCACCTGGATAAAGTTCAGTTCTGCACTAAGAATTTTAGATAAATAGGCTATCATACGGTAGACTTTTAATGTGAAACTGCTTTATTCAGTGTTTTACCAGTTTTAACCACGTGGTCTATTTGTGTTGTCGAGAAAAAGACCTCTGCGGATATTTTTGTTCTTGATAAAACCCTCCTGAACAATGAATACTAAAGGAATCCTCATCAGGAGTTCATGCTTGGCACATGGGAGAAGTTTCACCAAGTTGCAATCTGCAATCCTTACCACTAGATGCCACTAAATCTTTTACACTGGACCTTTAAGTAGCAAAGTAATCAGATTAAAAACTGACAAATTAGTTTTCTTTTGATCCATTAAAAAAGTTATAGTTTGAGCACAAGTCATGCGGTGTCAGTCAGTGTTCTTGTACAGCATAGAACACATCAAGGAAAGTGTGGGAGCATTTAAAGGTAAGGTGAGTTCGTTTGCATTTTGTGACATTAGCACAATGCAGCACCCACTGTCAACATCCGCTGTCTTTGCTCTGCCAGGATTTTAAAATCAGTGAAAGCTGGTGTTAGCTGCTTATCAGTTTTGATTATAGCAGTTCTTGGCACAAAGACATACGCACATCATCAAATTTAAATGAAGTTCACCTTCCAAAACATTCAGCACTTTGGATCAAGGGAGTGTCCCGTCGGTTCAACTCGACAGTATGTTTCCCTTCTCACCAGATGTTCTGCTTAATTATCATGCAGGCTCAGGGCGAGAGAGGTGTCACCACCCATACACAGTTTATCCAGGTGCCGCAGCTCTGCATAATTAGCTCACATTAACATGAATAATATTAATTAGATTCATGGTGTGTTTCCTTGAGTGAGAAATAGGCCAGTGTTACGGCATGCAGAAAGGTTTGTGGGCAATGATTAGGAAAGTCTTTCTGTCTTGAATGTGTTCTGGAAGGGAAAGCAGCTTTCCGCTGCTCTATTGAATTGAGTTTAGTGGTGGGTGTGAAGAGGAAAATAATAGAATATATCTATGCCATGAAGTGCATTTAATAAGTCATTCAGTGTCACAGCTGCTCAAAGTTTGTAAGAAATCAGACATAACGCAAACTGAATAGGATCCTTTGTCAGGAGGAGCTGACAGAGATGGAGAGTACTTGATGATCCTGACTACGTTTATTTGCTTCAGCAAATTCTTTAGATGTCTAAGTGGAGGGATCCTGGATAGTAACTGTGAATACATACACTCTTAGAAATAAGGGTTCCTAAAGGGTTCTTCCTCAGTGACTGAGGTTCTACCCAGAACCATTTGCTTCAGAAAAACCCTCTTTTGAAAAAAGGGTTCTTCAAGTTTTTTTTGGAAGACTAAGGGTTCCAGCAACCCCTTTTATCCATACAATCCTGTTTTGAAGAAAGGGTTCTTCAAGGATTGTTGAAAGTGTGAGTGTTTAAAGATCCCCACCCTTGAATGTTCAAATGTTTACCCATGTTTCAAATGTTTTTTAAATGTAGATGCACCTGGAATCCCCTTAAACAATCACTTTACTTGTGTTCTGCCTTAGTTGATATTTTTACTATCATTTTATGCTATACAATACCACATTGTCTTTTATTTTTGTTTTATTTTTATGTTCATGATTGTGATCCATGAGTGGTGTGTACAGTGCTGGACCACATTAGCCCTGGCCCTTTCAGAGGCTCATGAAGCCCAAGGTTGCGGGACGTGGCTCCCTTCCCTAATCTGTTAAACTAAACCATGATAACTGGGAGAGAGATGTAGGGTTACTGTAGTCAACTACTATTTTTAGACACTCCTTGGATGGGTTCTAGATGAAACCCTTGAAATTATGAAGTGTTCTTTGAAGAAAGCCCCAGGTGGGTTTTGCCAGCTTCCTTAGAAAGTGGAAAGGTTGTGGATAGAACCTCTAGAGAGGATTCTGATACACCATAGAAAGGCTCTCATGAGGGGTTCAGGGTGGAACCTCTAACAGATACTTCTAGGTTTAACCACTTATGTTGGGTTCAAGACAGAACCCCCTGAAAGTGTTCTCCCATGGGGACAAACCTAAGAACCTAATATGGTTCTAGTTATCACCTTCATTTCTAAGAGTGTACAGGAAAGTCCGAGACAGCGGAGAAGCCGAGGCTAGCTCTGTTGCCGTCATAAATCACACAGTATGAAGACAACTTTGAAACTCAACACCTTAAGATCTGAGAGGCCTACAGAGGCCCTTAAAGAGACAGAGAGTGGGTGACAAATATAGAGGACAGACAAAGACATGGTCACGGTTTGACTGATTGTACGTCCTGTATGTTTCCAGAAACATCAATGAAGCCTCCGGTTGTAAAATGAGTGATGATTCTGATGAATGAGCAGACAGCATACCCCATCTGCTCATTCATCATTCATTGCTCTTTCACATACTTCTGGGTGCATGCTAAGTGCTGCCAGACTAACGTGTGTTTGTGTTTGTGTGTGTGTGTGTGTGTGTGTGTGTTCCCAGGTGAACGCCAGGATTGACACTGTAAGAGGAAGACTGCCAACCCAAACCTGGGGAGCCACAGGAGCCCTGGGGTGCTGGAATGGAGCAACTTATAGAGTAAGGGAGATTCTTTATTTGTCATGTTTGACAGGGGGTTTTACACAGTTTGCTAACATGTTTTATTGTGTTTACTAAATGAACTTCCTGTCTCTATTTTGGGGCTTCCTGGAACTGTTGTTGCCCACGCTTCTGTTGGGACTGGAGAAGCATTTCAGCCATATATATATATAGCAGATTGCAGATTACTTCAGCCTACTGGGTCTCTTGGATGCTGTAAAATATGAGTTGCAGAAAGTAGTTTCAACTATATTTTCAACTATATTAATCCAAGGCCATTGGTTTTGTAAAAGCCATTGTGAAGGCAGAAGGTTTCAAAACACTGATTTAACAGCACTGTGCTGGCTTGAAGGTTTGTAATTAAGTGTACGCATGAGCCGGGGTGAGGACATTTAAAGGGAAGCATGAAGATCAGACTGACTGTCTGTCTGTTTGAAATATAACATCTTGACAGAAATTGAAAACAAGCCCAGTCGCACTGTTCTTTATGGACACCTCTTTTGGCAGCTGGTGACATCTAAACAGATGCTGTGTGTTTCTCCGACTTGTCTCGCACTGTTTTAGTGGGACAGGTTGATGAGGTGCTTGAAGGTTTACAGCCCAACATGTCTGGGCATTTTGAAAGCCTGTTATTTACTATTTTTTAGCAAAACAGGACTTATCATCATCATCCAGTATGCAAAAGGTTGCAGTTTTAATTTGATGAATGGAATTTCTGGAAAGTCAGGGTTTTGATATACAATCATAGATTTACAGAGAAGCCAGGAGGCGAAGGGAATACAAAGAAACCCGCATATAATCATGAATTGTTTTGCACACACAATCCCTTGGAGGCACACAATTACACATAAACTCTGGAAAACACAAACATTTTTACTCCACATCTCCCCTTTAAGCAGTGAGTCAGCAGAAAGATGAAAAAAAAAAAAGCCTGGGAATGATGCCACAGAGGAGTGATAACCAAACTGTCTGTGTGAAGGCAACCTCACAATGTTGGGGGATGGGGGGAGCTGATTCATCTAACACTACATACCTCAAGTCCTCCTTTGATGGGGGGCTGTTCTGGTCAATACTGCTAGATGTGAAACAGCCTAGCTAGATAGGTATCTAGTTATAAAACTATTAGGAATGCACTGATTGTGAAAAACTTGGCTGATAGCAATGTTTAAAATAACAACTTGGCTGATAGCTGATACTGATTTTTAAATTCCTCTTTTTGTACCAGGGAAACAAAGAAATCTTCAAAAAAGAACAGTTTTAAAGTCATTCAGCTTTTTATTACACAACCTTTCAATGAGCACAAATGCAACCATTCAGATTATTAAACAGACTTCACTATAACCTTCTTGCACATGAAACACATCTTTGAGAAATCTGCTTCAAAGGCCTTTTTGCAATATGTAATATACCATATTTCCCTCTCTAACATCTATTTTACGTTGCTGTTAAAACATTGACAAATTTCTCCCTCAAACCATGAGAACATTATATTTTACATCCGCCTAATGATTTTTTTACTGACTAGAGCTTGAGTGCATTATAACATATCTCACTGTGTTCTCCCGTCGAATAGTGTTCCCTCCTGTTAATGGGTAGCGCCCCCCTTGGTGGTTAAGGTTAGGGTTAAGGGTTTGGTTTAGGTTTAGGTAGGGGGAAACATCTAATGACGGGGAAACAGCCTTCGACAAAAAACCTGTAAACCCTAATGTTATCTAGCTCTCTTCCTCCCAATGTCAACACAGATTTGCTTTTTTAATTAAGAATGATCTGGGAAGAAATATCATGTGTCCCCTGACATGTTGATTGTGAGTTTACTGCATTTTTTCATCATGAAGGTATCCTAACATGTTTTCTGTTGTCCCTGGGCCACGGGACGCCATAAGTCTCAAGCCTTGATTTTTAGCCTGTGCAAACTTGATGTGACACAACAGAAAAACATCAGCCACTGCCATTGGTGAGTGTAATCTTATTTTCCGATAGGCCACTTGCTGCTCTCTCACAGCAAGAGGGTTCCTGGTCCAAACCCAGGTGTATGGAGTTTGCATGTTCTCCCCGTGTCAGTGTGGGTTTTCTCTGGGTACTCCAGCTTCCTCCCACAGTCCAAAGACATGCAGGTGGTGACCCTAAATTGCCCGTAGGTGTGAATGTGAATGTGAATGGTTGTCTGTCTCTATGTGTCAGCCCTGCGATAGTTTGGTGACCTGTCCAGGGTGTACCCTACCTCTTGCCCAATGTCAGCTGGGATAGGCTCCAGCCCCCCCATGACCCCCAACTCGATAAGCGGCTACGGAAAAAAAGAAGGCAAATATTGGCCGATAACAATGTTCAGCCGATAAATTGGTGCATCCTTACTAGCTATCTAATCTTGCTATATCTCAAAGTCAGCTTTCATCATGTGTTGATATTCTCTTTAGATAGATTATTTGACAATGGCAAAATACACATAAAACAGTTTTACCTGAAGAGGTATCACATAACATCTGCATCTACCTGAAGTACACAAGAAAGTCACAGGCTTTATTTCCATTGTGATGCTCTGAGTTGTGATTGTGTTTGTAGTTGGACAGATATTTGGGGACTTCAACAGTTTTATGAGTAAGTCCTGTCTGGATTTGTATGACTCTTTTGTAGACAGGAAGCCTTCAAAACCTGCTGTTCTTCTTTCCCCAGACAGTACCCTCTAGGCTAGGGTAATATCTATTTTTAATACCTTTATACCTCTCTGAAATTTCATTAGGGTACATGGTATATGATAGTATTAGGGTGCACCGCTATTAAACTCCTGACTGGCTTGCGAGTTTGCTAGTTTCTGCAAGCTCTTACACCTTTTTTAGTCTAATAAACAAAGACTATCAACTCAGAATGTCAAGAAAAGTAATATACAATGGTACACCTTTTGAATTTAAGTTTTTCTGTTTCACCGAACTAACGTTAGCTGAATAGTTCTGTTAACTCATCGGAAAACACAATTCATTATAACTTGACAGAAACAAAATAAAACTCACCAAAACTGTCTTACTTAGTCTTGTTAGTCATGTAGTTACAATCGCCAACTCTAGTTTGGTCGCAATAAACCCTTAATTCACAGAGTTATTTGTGAAAACATGCTGTTTTCCCTGCTCACAGTCAGCTCAGTTGCCTGTTCCACCAGTACAGACTGACCTCTGGTGGTGTGTGATGTCCTCAATACAGCTTCTCAGTATGTGTTTAATAGAAATAGGAACATCTGTATTTTTAACAATATTGAAAATCATTCTGTTGGGATTTCTAAATGCCCTGGTATACCATAATACCATGATACCGCCTAAGCCTAGTAGCTCCCCCTGCACGTATATCCCTACAGCTTTGTCAGTGCTGCTGTGGCAGAGTGTGATAAGAGCCATGGGGAGTTGTATCTTCTTGGCTCTATTGCATGTCCTCTTCCCTTCTTCTGCGCACATTCTGCAGATAGCAGGAGCGGGATTGGCAATGTGTCTCTGGGGCGTGTGCACGTACAGTATAGTAAGTGTTGTGTGTGTGTGTATGTGTGTGTGTGTGTGTGTGTGTGTGTGTGTGTGTGTGTGAGATTGTGTGTGTGTGATTGTTCATTCAGGTATGTGTGTGAATCACACACTCCTTGTCATTTCATTATACCTTTCTCTCACCAGCGCGTGGAGATGCAACATGTATAATTCATACCTGTGCCTGTGCCCAGGAAGGGATGCGTACCTACGTGCTTTCCCTCCCACTCACAACACCCCGACCTGTTAAGTGAAGCTGTTCATTTACAGTGTATCAGTAACGGCCCCCCTCGTGTCTCATATTGACTGTGACGCATCGGTGATTGTTGAATCACCTTCCTCATTATGCGACACCCCCTGGCTCCTATGCCAACGGGACCAGCTTTTTCTCAAAAATGAGGTTACAGACCTGCCGCTGACGACAGACAGGGGCTCTTGACTTGCACAACTCCGCTCTTCTCTCCTGCCCATGACTCACTGGTGAGTCATGGCAACGGGGAAAGGGGCTATAAATGCACCCCCATGCGTGCGCACCCACACATAGTTGTACACATGGTGCGCGTGTATACACACCTCCTGTGTTGTCAGACGAACTCTGCTGGAGTCAAGTTCATTGTGGTGGGTGTGTGAAATTAAGAAAGTGGTGTGTGTATGTTTCTGACGTCATATGCCTGTCGTGTGTCTGTCCTTTCTCTCTCTTTCTGTGTCCAAGTACACACACATACACACACACACCATTATTTATAATAATCAACACAATTGTAATAGAGTTTGCCTTTTACAGATAAGAACCGGAAAGCAGAGCAGTAATTGTTTGACACTCTGTGCATTCCAATTACTGTTCTGTTGACTCAGCCTCGATAAGATAAGGCCAGGCATAATGATGAGGACGCTTCTGATGTTTGTGGTAAATTGGGTTCAGAGTGGTGGGCATTCAGCCACTAGAGGGAGACAGCACTATTTGTTTCTAACATGAAAGGTTGCACTCATAGTGAATGATATATTATTATCTTCATGTGATTTGAATTTTGGATGTGTGCTATCATAACAGCACATGTCAGTCTTACTGTAACATTATTTTTGTAAGGATGGGGCATTTGTTACTCGATTGATGTTGCCAGTTCATAAATTAACTCAAGTTGCTGCAACAGAAATCTAAGTTTGGGAGAGTGGGCGACTTGAGTTTAATGCCTCATAACATCTCTTCACATTTCCGCTGTCTCCGTGCAGTTTCCAACTCCTAAGAGGCTTGTTTGCTGATGTGGATATTCGCTGTAATAGTCAAACACACGAAAAATGGAGCTGGCATATGTATAATCAGTCAGACGCTCATGAAGGAAGTGCGGCTCAATAATAGATTGTGCTGTTTAATATCCCATGACACAAGCTGTCATGCCTTGACAGTTAAAAGCAGGTGTGTGGTGACAGCTTTGTAGAAGCGGGCCTGGAGAAGCTCATAATTCTCCTCCTATTTCACTCGTATTACACACTGGCATTTACTGAAAGAAATTCACATATCCAAATTGTCATGTTACAGAAAAAGGAAATAGCACTCAATCAGTTTTTACTGTGGAATACCAAACCACCACTTTAGAGACTGACATTAAATCACATACTTTGTGGGATAAAAAACCAATGTGTAGACTACAATCTACTACTCCATCATCACTTATGACCTACTAGAAGTGTGTGGTGGTGTATTTTTCTACAGAGACTCTGCCCTCTGCCTTTTTTTCCCTTCTCATTTTCTGTGTTTGGGACATTTATGGGCATGTATTTATGCACTCAGGTGAGGTCAGGGCTTTCTAAAAGGTAGTAACCAGGTGCAAGACCATAAGCAGCGGGCATCCAAGAGAAACAAGAGTTAATCTGGGGTTGGCTTTCACTTTTGCTGATGAGCGTTGTTCACAAATAGTAATCAACAATTTTGCATAGTATACCTTTAAATATTGTGCTTAGATTGCTTAGGGAATTTCCTTTTTTTGCAAGTTTTCCTGAGAGTGTACTTTTTTGAAAACATTATTCTTGAGTGTAGAAACACAGCAAAAAACATCCTGAGCAAACAAAATGTCCCTGCCAAACAAAATGAATGACATGTAAACAAGAGAAGATATTTTATAACGCTCATGACTGGAGTCATTATTGGAGAAACAAATCTGAAAAATATTCACACTGACAAGTGTTTGAAATTTACAAAATTGGCAACAAGATTGAATGAAATTTACCACTTCATTTTTTTCCAGTTAAATGATTGAATTGTTTAGTCTTGACAGAAATTTGAAAAAAAATATGGAGGGGGTGAAAGTTTTCCTCAGGCCCTGTCTACACATATGTCGATATTTTTGAGAGATATGTATTTTTAAATTCAAATTAAAAAACAAATCTGTCCACCAGGGCCGGATTGATGGATGATATCATTGCCCGTTGCCAATTGCAGTAAGTCATCGACACTGAGCTGACCATCATGATTGAAACTGGTACATAAATATACCTGCAGCAAGTCAAAAGTGACAAAGCAGTGTTAATAACTCACAGAAACATTGCATACAATAATCCACCTTGTCCTCACCTCGCTCTGTTACTCACTCTCTCTTACACACACTCACACATTCACAGGCAGTGGTGCTCAATCCTTGTGTCTCTGCCCTCGGTCCTGACAACTGGTGGTTTGCAGCTCGGGTTCAAGTGGTTGATTAATGATGTTTCACTGTGAGCATTGTATTATGGCAATTCGCCAGACATTGCCCTACCCTACTGTCCATATAACCTTTGTTTAAAATAAAAAAAAAAACTTTGTGCACACTAGAACAAAAATGACTCTAGACAGTCGCCTGCAGTAAACTCAGGCTAACAAAACACTTACTTGAGATTTCATCACTGTTGATTCCACTTTGATACAAGGACAGGACAACAGCGCTCACACAAAGATATGAGTGATGCCCTGGATGTGCAAAAGTCTTTCTCCCAGTCCTCATCAACAACAATCCCACTCTGAGAATTGTTCCATCATCTCCTGGTTTGACTGGGCCTGATCCAAAACCATTGTTTCTTGCAGATGCTGAGTGGCCCAAATAACATTGAAGGCAGCAGACGACTGTGTTGTCTGTGAAGCATACAAAAATGGGCATACGCAAATTCAGGAGATGAATTCATTGTTTCCCAATAACTCCTTGGTTTTACATATCCACACAGAAACAAAGTAACTTTTGAAAAACCTTAAAAAATGTCTGTATACATGCAGACAGGTCCTTAGTTTAATGTTTTTACGCTGTTGTGAGATTGTGTTTTGAAGTTGGATTCTAAAATGTGTGCAAACTTTAGTAGATGATTCATGGCCCCTTGGAGACAATAAAAATGTCATCATCATCATGCTGTCAGGGACTTAAACAGTGCTGGATTTCATGTGACTGATGGAGCTGTTGTGTGATCATGGTCAGGGTTATTCTTCACCGTCTACTGTGATAGCTGTCAGACTGAGAAACAGACATGATGTTTGTCTTTAATCCTTATCCAAGGTTTGGATATGGCAGCCTTGGGCGAGGAGATGGCCATCGTGCAGCGGTGTTCGGAAGCTTTTAATAGCTCATTAATGTCCCTCTTTGTCTTTGCTCACATTGGAATCGTTTGTCTGGAACAGCTGGCCTGAGCAAATTTACCGATCCCTTTTTTTCTGGGGATTGAATTACTTGCACTGAGGTTAAGCTGGCAGAAATCTGATCAGGGGCTCCAGCTTTAGATTTATTCACACAGCCTATGAAGAAATCAGTGTAGGGAAATTGAGGTCTAAGCTATTTGAGGAGTTAATGGCTGCGGTCTATTATAGGGGACTGTACACAGTTTTTCAAGGAAACCAGAAGCAGAGTACTGATGTTAGAAAGCTCTTACCTGGAAATAAGACTCTCCATGTTCTCAAGTGTGATAGTGAGGGTTCACTGAGTGTTTTGATGAGGATGAAAAGAGTGTTATGTAACGTAATGTATAAGGAAAAAGACCATAAAGCTCACTTAGGCCGCTGGTTTGTGACTAAGATGTGGCATAATACTTGTCGCAAATTACATTAGGCTCTTGCATGCTTGTGTATTTGTGTGGCTTTTACCCGTGCCGTGCAAGTAAACACACAAGAAGCGTATGACTTGAGGAGTTGCTGAGGAGCTGAGATGTTTATTTCTTAATCTTCACTCTGACGAGCTGAGTAAATACTATCTGTCGCAGTGAACGGGTAACCAGAAGGGCCCTAATTGGTCATTTGGGGCTGAGCTGTCAGACTGAGAGAATACAGGGGCTCACAAACAAGTCGATGTTAATACTTCTGGCGTTTACACTGCGGCAATTTATCTGGATTAATTTTTAAAGATGATACATGGCTGCACTAGCTCTCAATTCCTCCTTTGTGGCTACAATGCTTTTACCCAAATCCCCGTTTTAGTAACGATCAACACGGTACATGGTAGCTTTAGCACGACGCCTTCTCACTGTTTACCCAGGGTACATTATAACTACACACATAAAACTGTACACTTCTACACACTCTGCCTCTACTCCTGTAAAACACAGGCTCAGCGAGAAATGGACTCAAAGTAGCTTTCAGAGGGAACACTTTAAGCTTCACTGTCAAGCGACAGGTTCAGGATATGCTTGGTCCTGTGACACTGACGTCAGACTAGCTGTTTTTGCACTAGCTGGCCTGTTTGTTTGATCTATGTCACCTTTCAGTCCTTGAGGTGCCTATTTATGTTACGCTCATCACTATGCATTCATGCTGAGTGGAGGGCTGCTGCATGCATTTGGGTTGAGAAGACAGATTACCACCACCACACATGGAATGGCTGTGTGTTTGTGACTGATTCTCCAAGGCTGTGTGAACAGCATAGCTGGAAGGTCTCATGCCTATGTGTTTGCAGATAGACATGATCTCAGCACCCTGTCAAAACCCTCTACAAACACTCATGTGTCTGGGGACTAACACGTCCTTGATCCTTTTTATTGTCTTTGTGTTTTAATGTTATCTCTTTCTTGTCATTGTGTCATTTTGGAGAATAAGTGTCAGATGAATCAGAGCTTTGTTACGAAACACTCATCCTAAAGAGATTCTGATTGTGTCGAGGCGTCGCGACCACCACTGGAGGAGCACTCATCTCAACGCCGGAAACACTCCGCCTCCACATAAGCGCGCACGCACACACAAATGCATATGGCAGCGGCAGCTTAATCACTCTCCAGACAACAATGACAATGACGAGTGACACACAGCGCAGTTCAAATTCATCTGAACCGTCACATAATGAATCACGGAGGGCGGTCGGCTGGACATCAGACATGAGCAAAAACAGAAACAGTGGTCGGCTTCCATCAAAACAGGGTGTGTGTGTGTGTGTGTGCCCATGTGTGTTTGTGTGTGTCTCTATGGAATGAGGTAATGTTATCCTCTGAGATGTTTATGTGAGAGAAGAACAAAGGCAGCAGTTAACATATTTAGCGGCTGTATGAGTGTCAGTTGCTTGATTGAAAGGGTGAGAAATAAGAAAAAGACAGTGTATTTTGGGGAAGGAATAGTTGTCCTGTAGTGGTGCTTTTCTTGTCTCAGAAATGTATTGAATAATCCATAAGGTGTTGTAGAAGAATCATAGGCTGGGGTACATTTCAATAATGAGGATATGACAATTTAACCTGTTCTGATTCTGTTTGCCTTTGTGCAGTCTTGAGCAAAGTGGTAGCCAGCCTTGCTTAGTGTTGAAGTTTCACACCACACACGCTCGCTCAATGATTGACATGATTTTCATCATCATTGCAAGGTTATTTCATTGCATAGTGAGATGAATGAAATCCTGTGGCTGTCTGCTAGATAGAGAAACACAATTAAAAAGACATGATTTGTACATAAGAAGTTACTATTGATGTTCGTTTAAAAGGCTGTGTTCTTATTACAGGACATAATTCTGATATTTCCCCAGATCCGATCGTTCTGCCTTGGCTGTTGGCGTCCATGTTTGAAGTGACCAGTATCTGACATCAGCGTAGAAGCATCTCTGCTCTGAAATGCCTCACATGCAGCCAATAGCGTCACACACATGTGCGTTGGAACAATAACAAAAATTGCAAAACAGGCATTTAGGGAAAAAGTGTATGACACTGTGGTGCAAGCTTCATCTTCCGAATGATCGCCATAATAGAAAGGTCGGTTGTGTAAGCAGGTATTGCTGGTAGTTCTGTGGAGAGAAAGGTGTGGGTGTGGCCAGAAGAGGAGTCAGGAGGTTGTAGCCCCACTTTTTCCAAACCTTAGGATGTCCTGGGCTACATTCCAATATATCTATCAGTGCCTCAAGACAACACTGTCGTGGTATGTAGGCAAGCCATCCCCGTCAGAAAGCATCTGGCATTCGGGCTCTATTGGCTGGTCACTGGGGCAGCCCACCAATAGCAAACGGTCATGGCAGCCTTCCTTAGTTTCAACAGACCGCTCTGACACTGTGTGGTGAGTAATCTGAGCCTGTGCTTTAGAGCATGTGGATACACCATGGATGTATAACACAGGAGTTGGGCTTCTTTGCCAACACTATTGGGCCACACTTGCTTGTAATGTGAACATAGCCAAACTGACACAGTCGCCGCGCACAGTCATGTACTTCTGCCAGTTACTGCTTCTGAATTGTATGAAATCCAAAGGATGTTCTAAGAGACGTGAATGTGTTGCTGAAGAACACTTACACACACCGGATGTTTACCGACACAGTGGCTTGAACCCAGTAAATGACTTTTTTGCTCATTACAATTTGCTGCTATAAAGCATGTGTGTGTTTGTGTAAGCTACACCTTAACACCTTAGTGAATCCCCCCCCCCCCCCCCCCCCCCCCAAGAAGAATTGATTAGCTCTTTAATCACTGGGGATTAAGCTGGAAAACCTCCACTGAGAACAAGAAGGAGGAGGAGTGGGAAGATCCGAACAAAAATAGGACACTTGGGAATATTAACAGGGATAGATGTAATGTTTTTAAGCACCAAGGCCCTAAATCTAGTGGCCGAAGTACATGTTCATTGGCCCAAATGTGAACTTATGTAAAAAGATAGCCTACAGAAGAGGCAGTTAAATGCCACTTAACAGAGCCTTCCCTAACTGTGACACTACAGTAAATAAAAAGACATCAACAGACTGAGCAAATCTTTGTAAACACATGGTATATTCACTCACAGTCTCTTAGATCACAGTCTATCATGTCTTTACTTTGTTATTATCATCTGCAGTTGTTAGTGGCATAATAAAAATACCATTAAAATGTTGAGGAAATAAAAAAGCCAATTACATTCATTTTGCTCGCCCTGTAGAAAAAGGCACACTAAAAGATACAGGACTGATTTTAAAATTATCCAGATGACACCTGAGTTACCTGATAGTTTCCTATTGATTTATATTCAGTTTATGTAAAGCACTTTGTAATAACTTTTTGTTATCAAAGTACAAGTACTTTAGTGGTGTACTTCAGTACAGAATGGAGTAAATGTATATGATTACTCACTTTCATCTCAGGCACAAGTCTGGTAAAATGTAAACACTGATGGAACATGTCTATCAAGTGGTTGATATGATTTTCCTCTGTGGGGTGAGATAGAGTAGGTAGCTTGGACATCCTTCACATCAAAAGAGGTCAGTTGAGGTGGTTCGGGCATCTGATCAGGATGCCTCCTGGGCACCTCCAGTTGGAGGTGTTCCGGGCATGTCCCACTGGTAGGAGGATCCGGGGCAGACCCAGAAAATGCTGGAGGGATTACATATCTCATCTGGCCTGGGAACGCCTTGGGGTCCCCCAGGAGGAGCTGGAAAGTGTAGCTGGGGAGAGGGACGTCTGGGTGCTTTGCTTGGCCTGCTGCCCCCACGACCTGGCCACAGATTAGCAGATGAAAATGGATGGATGGATGGATGAACTGCATGTGTTTGCTTGGAGCTATGATTAACAAAACATTGGACTTAATCTTTTTTAAATGTAGGGCTTGTCCTTCTGACTTCTGATTTCTGTGATCTGCTTTCAATTGGACATGAGTTTGATTTTTAACATCAAGAAACAGTTTTACCTTGCGTCCCAGAAATGATGATTCATAAGCAGTTTTACAGGCCAAGGGTTTTGGGAGGTGAAGGGAGTTAAAGAGAAGTTCAAAGTCAGCAGCCAATACTTACATTGCTTCATCTTTTATTCAGTCCAGCCCTCGGGACCAGAAGCTGTCTAAATTGCAATATGTCTGACTGGCATTATGCAGACTGGGAGGGGCAGGGTGATGTTATAGAGTCAGGGAGGAGGAGATGGATAGACAGGATGGAAAAGATGAGGTTATTGAGAGAGGAAGAGAGAGAATGAGAAAAATAGGCATTTGGTTCCAAGTCCTGCAGGCAGAGCATTTCCATTTTTCTCTCTGAGGATGATTAATTTAGAAAAATATGACATTCCACTGTGGTGTGTATGTGTGTGTGTGTGTGTGTGTGTGTGTGTATGTGTGTGCTCGCCTGTGTTTCGCTCTCTTTGTGAATGTATTTATACAACTCAAATAGTCCTTTAAAGCGCTGAGCTTTATTCAAAATACAAGCAAATGTTGGGCTGAGTTTACTTGTTGCCCTCACAAAAGTTTTGAGGAACTTGCTTTGGTGAGCTCACTTCATACTGATAAAACCACCAATATGAATAGAGTATTGAAAATACACCAATTTACAAACAGAGAAGACAAAAAGCTAAAAACAGGTACCTTAAAGTGCCAGAGGTTTACTGCTCAAGAGTTGAACAGCCTCGGGGAGTGTTCTTCTTTTGAAGCTCTCACATTTAAAACAAAGCTGTCTATATCTCCTCCCCGAGGGCGTCTTCTCAAAGAGGGGAGACGCTGGATGAAAATCATCCCTAACATTATACAGAGCCTTCTCTTACTTCCACTTTTAATCTAAAAGCTTTCCCGTGAGCCAGAGTAAGATGGGCTTTCACAGACACAGGGTCAGACATGGTCAATCACAATTGTTAAAGGAAATATAAAAAAACCCAACCTGATGTTTTACATGTTTCAGGCCAATTTACAAATTTCATATGCATTGCTATTTCCTATTACTGTTGTTTATGCTAGGTGGAAACACAGATTAATGGTGGTGGATTACGATTACTTCTAACAGAAAATGGAATTAAGCACTTTTTGACATGAAGAAGAAGAGCGTCTTTACACAGAAGAAGCAAAGGAAGCAAAAGCAAACAAGTGAAGAAGCTCTCAGCTGAAGTGTCAGCTCACATCATCAATTGTGAGTCTCCAGTTGCGTTTGGATGTGAAACAACAGCCCCTCATCCTCTGGCTCTCTCTTGCACCATCAATACTCTCCTACCGCTGCTTCAAATTATGTAACACTTCACACCATTATTTTCACTAGGGCAGCCCCCAGCTAAGAATTTTCCTTGTCAACCTGTAGTCATCATTTAGGGCCATTAGTCGACTAGTCGCCCGCATGTTTACGATATGAATGTAATTATTGAATTATATATTTTGGGTGGGGCAACACAATGGTTTGAGTTCAAGGTCTGACAAAGAATAATATAAGTAGCATTACAGAGAAATACAAAACCGTACTAATGAACCTTCATTAATATAGTCCTATATTTTATCTACAAGTGCACGTCACACACTGAGCGAGCCGCCTGTCGGCAAAGCAGTAATGATTGTGCTAAGTGGCTAATGGGCATGTAGCTACTTCCATGTTTCAGATGATACGTCATGTTTGTAGTCGACCAATGAAGATGAGTTTACATATCACCTTGGGTTCGTCCTTCGCCTTCTCAAAATGATCCCACACTTTGGATTTCCTGCCCGACATGTTATTAACTAGCCTGTGTAATAACCACAGGTACCAGCCCTGGAAATTAACCTGACTCCTGTCTGACTGCTGAGCGTGGCCACTTCCTGTGTCTGTCCTTTCAAATTAAATTCCCACATGGTCCAGTCATGTACAGTACAGGCCAAAAGTTTGGACACACCTTCTCATTCAATGCATTTTCTTTATTTTCATGACTATTTACATTGTAGATTCTCACTGAAGGCATCAAAACTATGAATGAACACATGTGGAGTTATGTACTTAACAAAAAAAGGTGAAATAACTGAAAACATGTTTTATATTCTAGTTTCTTCAAAATAGCCACCCTTTGCACTGATTACTGCTTTGCACACTCTTGGCATTCTCTCGATGAGCTTCAAGAGGTAGTCACCTGAAATGGTTTCCACTTCACAGGTGTGCCTTATCAGGGTTAATTAGTGGAATTTCTTGCTTTATCAATGGGGTTGGGACCATCAGTTGTGTTGTGCAGAAGTCAGGTTAATACACAGCCGACAGCCCTATTGGACAACTGTTAAAATTCATATTATGGCAAGAACCAATCAGCTAACTAAAGAAAAACGAGTGGCCATCATTACTTTAAGAAATGAAGGTCAGTCAGTCTGGAAAATTGCAAAAACTTTAAATGTGTCCCCAAGTGGAGTCGCAAAAACCATCAAGCGCTACAACGAAACTGGCACACATGAAGACCGACCCAGGAAAGGAAGACCAAGAGTCACCTCTGCTTCTGAGGATAAGTTCATCCGAGTCACCAGCCTCAGAAATCGCAAGTTAACAGCAGCTCAGATCAGAGACCAGATGAATGCCACACAGAGTTCTAGCAGCAGACCCATCTCTAGAACAACTGTTAAGAGGAGACTGCGCGAATCAGGCCTTCATGGTCAAATAGCTGCTAGGAAACCACTGCTAAGGAGAGGCAACAAGCAGAAGAGATTTGTTTGGGCCAAGAAACACAAGGAATGGACATTAGACCAGTGGAAATCTGTGCTTTGGTCTGATGAGTCCAAATTTGAGATCTTTGGTTCCAACCGCCGTGTCTTTGTGAGACGCAGAAAAGGTGAACGGATGGATTCCACATGCCTGGTTCCCACTGTGAAGCATGGAGGAGGAGGTGTGATGGTGTGGGGGTGTTTTGCTGGTGACACTGTTGGGGATTTATTCAAAATTGAAGGCACACTGAACCAGCATGGCTACCACAGCATCCTGCAGCGACATGCCATCCCATCCGGTTTGCGTTTAGTTGGACGATCATTTATTTTTCAACAGGACAATGACCCCAAACACACCTCCAGGCTGTGTAAGGGCTATTTGACCAAGAAGGAGAGTGATGGAGTGCTGCGGCAGATGACCTGGCCTCCACAGTCACCGGACCTGAACCCAATCGAGATGGTTTGGGGTGAGCTGGACCGCAGAGTGAAGGCAAAGGGGCCAACAAGTGCTAAACACCTCTGGGAACTCCTTCAAGACTGTTGGAAAACCATTTCAGGTGACTACCTCTTGAAGCTCATGGAGAGAATGCCAAGAGTGTGCAAAGCAGTAATCAGAGCAAAGGGTGGCTATTTTGAAGAAACTAGAATATAAAACATGTTTTCAGTTATTTCACCTTTTTTTGTTAAGTACATAACTCCACATGTGTTCATTCATAGTTTTGATGCCTTCAGTGAGAATCTACAATGTAAATAGTCATGAAAATAAAGAAAACGCATTGAATGAGAAGGTGTGTCCAAACTTTTGGCCTGTACTGTAGGTTTTGATTTATTTTGACAAGGCGCAACTGCCAAGAGTTTTTTGTTTTTTTTTTTTTTTTTTTTGGTCTGCGACTAAGCAACCAAAGAAATCTTGCCGACTAATGACCATTCTTGTCGACTAACGTTTGGTCGACTTTTAGGAGGCAGCAATATTTTATTGACATTTTCAGTATGATTTTTGGTCTTTTTCATAGAGGACATTTCGGTCATTGTCGCAGGACCGGTGCAGGTGTAACTAATGACATTAATGTGTGTTCCCTATGAAGTTGTGTCTTTCTGAATTGTGTAAAAGGCTTATTCTGAAGGACATGATTGTCCTCCAAAATACAACATTCACATTTTAAAAAATGTCACTTAACTTTGACTTAAGACAAGACAAAGTAAGGGAAATGGGCATGATGGCTAACCAAATTACTTTTAAAACCTTTGTTTATCATTTAGAAGTGCTGAGTGAAACACTGAAAGCACTCAATGCTCTAGGGCACACATGATTTTTAACATTGTCTCTATATAATACAATTATTGCCAGGCTAATGCTCCATTAGCTTTAAAGAGTGATTCCTCGCTTGTTCATATATGCACACATACAAGTATATGTAAATAAGACACTGTATGACTGAGACACACCAAGATTTTTTATTCCCCCCTTTTTTATTTCCTCTTTGCTAATACAAAATATATCAGTAGGGGATATGAATCATGCGGAACACAGCTGTTGTTTGTTCCTCCCCGATCACCCCTTGAGCTGGATACAGAACGTACTAAACAGACATGCACATGCATGGACGCATGTTGATAATTCTTAAAAATTCTCTGTGTACTTGGGTTGAAAGATGCTGAAATGCCAAGCTGCTGCGTATATGTAGGAAAACGTGTGGGGTGATGATTCATCATCAAAAAAGCTGGATAAGCTTACAGGAAATGTTTATCCCTGACCTCTATGATTTATGTTTCAATTTGAAGGTATGCAGAAATTATGTTTACACTACTAATTGGCAGCTGTGGATTTTTTTCCAAAGGGGGCATGACAGAAAAAGTGTGTGTCACAGGTGTAACAGGTGATTTTGCACCCATAGTAGGTACGTTAAGCTTTTGTGTTCTCGATCACATTACATATTGTTTGAAATATGCTACTCCAAAAGGAGCAGCAATACTAGATTTGTATGATGAAAGAGGTGGTGAGAATAGACTGAGAGAGAGAGAGAGAGAGAGAGAGAGAGAGAGACAGCTGAAAAAAGGAGCTCAGAGCGAAAGAAACAAATGACTAAAGATGAGAAATGAAAGACAGAAGAAAGGAAAGTTAAAAGAGGTGACGGCTTGGTCACAGGCAAAAGTCGAGGCAGGGACGTCAGTGCTACAGTACACTGCACAGAGGGAGAGGGAGATAATCCTGGGGCTGCTTCGCAGGGCCCTTCACTGATGACTCATAAAGACGGTGGCAGTGCTCATCCTCAGCGTGTGGTATGTGTGAGCGTGTGCGTGTGTGACTGGTTTTATAGAGGGTGATTATCATTCCATGAGGATATTAAAGATTCTTCCGGTGTGCTCCAAAATGATGGTGTTCATTTTACTGTGAATAACTTTTTTAAGATTGTGCATGCGTGTGTGTGTGTGTGTGTGTGTGTGTGTGTGTGTAGCCTGTGTGTGAATGGTCCTGTCTAACTAATCCCAGTAGGGAAGGCTGCCGAGTGCTGCCACAGTAATTACAGGAGGAAGCTTCCTTAAACTGTCTGTCACTTTCTCTGCGGCTGCGTGTCTCTCTCTCTTGTCAGATGAGCTGGGGAGTGGAATGATGTATCAAGGTGTCTGCGGAGAATATTTATTGCCACACTTCAGCGTGCCACAAGTCAATATTGATTTAACAATTGTGATTACACACATGCTCCATGTGCACGTTATAGCCTGACGGATACAGGATTTTTGAGGATGATACCATGACATTTAAAGGTTAAAAAAAAAGTCAGATATATTGACTGAAATTGACCATTTTAAAAAAGATCCCATAGATTTGATTATTTAAAAATATTTCACCAAGTTAGAGTATTGAACATTGTACGGTGTAAAAATAAACTTGTCAGTGCCCCAGTGGTGACATTAGGTGTGTTTACATGGACCCTAATATTCCACTAATACTCAGAATAATAGCAGCCTGGTAAGACCATCCTGATGATGTGAGCTCAACTTTCTGTTTCAAACACGTCCCAGAAATTAAAATACAATCCGGGCCAATCAGGGATCTGCACCGTTGTTGACAACATAAGCGGCCAATTAGTGAGTGCATTGTAGTTGATGATGTAAAATGCAGGCCAAAGCTTGCAGAACAGTAACAAGCACTAACTCTAATGTTAGAGTAAACACAGCAATGAGTAAAGTTATTGCAGAAAGTCAATAACAGCAGATAAATAAGAACATGAGCATGCACTCTTTCTTTTCTTTTTCTGTGAGTAAAAGAAGTTTTTGATGTTCTTACGACTGGAGTTGGCAAAAGCTTGGTTTATTAACTGGCTCCCTTGGTGATGAAGAAGATGTTTCTTGGTGTTTTGTTGTGCTGATTGGCGGAAAGAGTGTCTGTCAAGGCAAGTACGTCATAACTATGTGACTGTGCAACTCAATCAGAAAAGACTGGCCTGATCCGGCCCAGTTGGAAGGAATTTTTAATCAAATTGAGTGGGGTGGTTTAAACCTTTGATAATCCATTTAGTAGGAAAATATTAGCACCCAATAACTATGTAAACACTTAATCTGATCATTTATCTCTGGAACAAATGTATTCTTTCTGCATGTGTTTGCCCCACATGGGGGTAACATTAGATGACGCAGCTGATGTGTATATCGCACACAACACACTGCAACAGCTATTTTCTAAGCAACTTCTTCTGCTGATTGTGACACAGAATTGTTCATAAATTAAAAAATATTTAGCACTCTTCCAGTGTTTTTATGTGTGTGCTCTGATTAATAAATAAATATACTCTTTTTGAAATTTTAAGCAGTTGCCTTGTGTAACATTGATGTTACAGGCAAAATTGTGGAGCTGCTGGACATCGTTGTCGATCGCTACCAGCAGTAACCTGCATATGACATGTTTAGTGAACACTGGTAAATTGTACTGTATACCAGCAGTCTGCATGTGGCGTGCTTAGGGGATATCTGTAATTTGTAGTTACAGAAAATAGCCTGGGTTGCACTTAACTGTATTACCAGGTGGATCTTCTTCTTCTTCATCTTCTTCTATACTACTATGCCTCATAGTGGGCAGAAGCACTTGGCCCAACTTAGTGATTAAAGGCGTACAGTGCTGGAATTTTTCACTTACTGCTTGTAAATAGAACATTCAAACTTGACCTCTCCTCCTCAGCTCAACAAAAGCAAGCTTGACCACCGCTGAATGCAGAGTGACTGCAGAGAGGGAGGGCCTTAGTGACAACAAAGCAGTGAATCCGAGAAATTAAACGCTATTTTCTGATTGTTTCACGGTGATAACGTTGTAAAGCACATACAAGCACACCCACACCAACGCAGGTGCTGCATTGCAGGATTTAGTTCCAGTTTAGCATCCTGTCTTCTGTTCTCTGCTCTGTGTGTGTGTGTGTGTGTGTGTGTGTGAACCTCACCCCAATCAAACAGACACACAGACCTGCAGCTCGCGTCCACAGAGCGGAGGAGAGAGATGGAGACAGAGGTGTAACCTGTTTGCTACGTTGTTATAAAGTCCCAACCTCGCGCTGCCGCTGACTGGGGGCTACACACCGCTACGCACAGGCTGACAACCAGAAACATCCTGAGCAAACCAATATAAGAAAAAAACAGAAAACACAGGCAGAGGGCAGGTCCTCTGGAGACACAGACGCCACCACACACTGCCAGTGGGTCATAAGTGATGATTGAGAGGGATTGCTTTTGTCTGAGTCTTTACATTTTTTTGTTTTTAGGAAAGGTATGAATACTCCAATAATATTCATGTTAACGTAAAACACTTGCCCACCACCGGAGGGACCCAGTTCAGTTCCTGACAGCTGTGCTCTGGCAGTGTGTGTGTGCTGAATGCCGGTAAGGCATCACGTTCTGGTGACTGCACCAGCAGCTCCAGTCCTGTGAAACTCCTGTCTGTCGAATGAAAATAAAACCAGCTGGTGACGTGTAAAAACAGGACACACATGGTGAAAACACAATGACTAAACTGTGGAGAAGAAGTGAATGTGTCTGTTAACAGTTTCATGTTGTCCTTCCTCACCTCTTTGTTGTGATGATAGCTTATGTTTGCTAATGAAAATCTAATCGCTGTGGCAGTACTCAGGTGGCTACCTCACACTGTGTGTTTTGACAGCTGATTGAATTAATACCTTATGAATAGTTATTTATTTAAATCTAAATCATGATTGAATTATTCAGCATTTATACTAACACACGAGTGACTGTCCGCTCATGATCCCCAGCCCCATTTTTAGCTCAGCATTCTCAGGCCTCTCAAGTATTGTGCTCCCAAGACGATCCTGCCGAAGCGGGAATGCTTTTTGTGTTTGATTGAAAATACCCAGAGAAAAATAGCAGTACATAATTTATTCATCAGCCAAAACCATTTTGGAGCCAAATGCAGTCTAAAGGCAAAAAAGAAGTCCAAGCTGTCAATAGTTTTGAGCTCAGCTCCTCTTCGCCGTGGTGATAAATTCCCCTCAGAGGCTCGCTGTTCGCTCTATTGCTGCCGTATCCTTTTTTATGTCAGGATTCACTCTCTTTCTCTGTGTCTCCCTCAATCCTCTGAACTCCAACTGTCTCTGTCTCCCAGCTCTTCCACTTTCTCTCTGTCTCTGCAGCTATTTAAAAACAGGCAACATCATTTATCAGCCAAAGTTTTATTTTTGCCCCCCAAAAGGTGTGAAAGACTTTTTGCACAAGGATTGCAGCACTGATAAAAGCATTTCGAAATGAGATTCATAGGAATAATGAAATCATTTCAACATCATTTTAACTAATAAACATAGGCTGATTTTGTCAAGTGCGAATGGAGTGAACAGTTTTGTTTTTTATCTGTCTTTCATCGCCTCTGTTGCAGTTATGGGTAACAGCAGTGTTGCAGGCATCTAAGTGGTGAAAAAAATGAAATGTTCACAAATTACAGCTATCTCAAGTATTCAGATTATGTTCGCCATATGGTAGAAAAAAAAGGCAAACATGGGGCGCTGTTGATACCGCTTCAGAATTGTTCTCGAATTAATCTAAAATGAATGCCGGGAATTAGTTTTGGTACAGAGTATTCAAGTGCAGCAGCACAGGATGTGCATTCATAATACTGATTAATCTGTTTTGCAAATGTGTATGCACCTGCTGTAGCACTGCAGGCTTATTGAAGAATAATATTGTAATGTCAGCAAGGATGAGGAATGCAGAGGGCTTTAATAGTAAATATTACACTATGTTCGCCTAATTTATCTCTGTTTCCACTATCTCCCTGCTCTTTGTATACGCAGGGACTCAAAAGATTACCATGCCTCCAGGGCAATGTAGTCAGACCGTCCTGCTCCTCAGATCAATGGGCAGTCGGAGGAGGGGTTGCGCAAATCATGACAGAGAGGGAGGGAATGAAGAGAATTCTGATCGAGAAGGAGGGAGACGGGAGAGGCAGATCGATGAGCTGAACTCTTTGGCACAGGGACCTGCAAAGCTTACACAGCCCACACCTTTCACACAACAATAACTGCAGCGTGGGATCACAGCATGGCAAACAGACAAAGAACACACACACACAGATGCACACAAACACACTGAGACGTAGTCTGTAAATTGTCGAAATCTCAATCTCTGCTCAGACGGATTCTTTTTCATGCTTCTGTTGTGCAATTAGTCTGATTTTAATGCAACTTTTTGTAGAACTGGAACACGTTATGTCTTGGCAGTGCAGTTACATCCTGTTTGATATTCTTTTTACCCGTCTACACAGTATCTGATTATCACTGGAGTGTTCTGTAATGTAGCTCAATGTTCAGCTACCAACTGGCAACTACTAACTACTAATTGGCAACTTTTTTTTTTTTTAATTTCTTAAGCAAAAATGCCAAACATTTGATGGTGCCAGCTCCTCAAATGGAGGATTTTATAAATTTCTTGTGTATTACATTTTAATAAATTACATATATTTTGGATTTTGACTGTTGCACATAATAAGACATCTGAAGGAAAATGTGATGCAGATTTTTTTTCCTGTTTTCTCATGTTTTATTTATATTTTTTGATGTGTTTTGCTTTTTAATTGTGAAAATAATCTGCACATTAATCAATGATGACCACAGTTGTTAGTTGCAGCCCTAATGGCACAGTCGAGCATCATTTGATCAGGAAAATGTTCCATTACATTCATGCTATTCATGCTGGTTATATTCAGTGTAATTGGTTTGAGTTAACCTGGCTACTACTTGTGAGGTTTATAAAGAGGATGTGAGCTGAACAGCAATTGAACACGATCATTCCAGCAGTGTCCCAGATCAGTTGTTAAATGAATACCTCATATGATGCCACTAAACCTGGACACTTTCATCAAAGCTGTAGCTCATTGAATTTCAAAATGTTAAAAGTATGGTGAAAATTGCAGTGGATGCATAGACTGTATGTCACCCATTGGTTTGTGGACTGCTGTTTTAAAGCCTCAAGTTTGGCATTCTGGCTGAAACCATCTTGGGTTTTCGAATTTAGAAGTGTCCATATTCATACAAGGCAACAACCTCCGGGGCTGAAAAATGAAGGCAGCACCAAAAACTGCAGTTCCTTGAATGGCCTCTTGAGGCTTGGTCCATATGCACCCCAGTCCCCATAGACACCCGAGTTAAAATTTCCCAAAATCAACATACAGTGTGGTACAAAAAAAAGGTTTTGATTTGTATAGCTTCTCCCATTCATGACAACTGTACAGGGGTGAATTTTTCTATAACTCACTCGATTTTTTTAGGCTTCAAGTTTTACATAATTAAGGATGTTGCCGCTTTGTGTGACAAGTGGGTGCCGTCTGTTGACAAGTGGCTACCACAGCAACAGTATTGGTTCGGTAATATAACCATGGTGTGACCCCAGATTCACAGAATTTAGGTGTAGCCGTAGCTTACGCTATTACAGTGTGTTTTCAGTTCGTTAAAGTTAATTGTAAAGTTTTGGACACCCAAAAAAAAGTCTTGTTTTGTGTTTGGTTGTACTGAAAGACTTTTGTAAGAAGTCAAAGTTTCAGTTTTTCCAATAAGTACAATTTGTCGTAATGGCTTTTACAGCTGTTTGCCACTAGTGAACATTAGCTTTAGCGTTGTTGAAGTTATTTGTAGACTGTAAATTCTAAATGCAAACCAAACAAGCAGCTAGCGCTAGGGTTATCCCCACCCTCTCGTCCATATATAATCACTTCTTGCTCCACAAATCCACGATTGCGGTATTCAAAATGCTAAACTCAAGGCTTCAAAACAAGAGTATGCAAACCAAAGGGTGACGTCATGGTGGCTATGTCCATTAGTTTTTTAAAGTCTATGATTTGGACTAGAGGGTGGAGCTGTTGATGAGCAAGGAGTAGGTCCGAGGACAACGCCATGCTAACAACCTGTCAATTACAAGGTAGCCAGGCCCTAAAGTAAACCCTACTTTATTATTTATTCTACTTTAACTGAGATCATAATTAACTATATTATGAATATCATACGGCACTGAGGAAGACATGAAACTAGCCCTCGAGACACTAGACTTACTTGGAAAATGTTTACTGGGGTAATAAATGAAATGAGAAGACGCGTTATTTTTTCGTAGACTTCGATTGCAAACACTGGAGTCGCCCCCTGCTGACCATCCGAAAGAATGACTTAGACCCAGACCCAGAGGCTATGTCCACCTATCTTATACAGTCTGTGAGTGTGAGGACCAGAACCTGTTGCAAGTTCAAGTGCATACATTTCACATTTGGGCTTTCTTCTCAAGTCGGCATGATGTACAAGCCAGATAATTTCAGGAGTTACCCTCTGGCTGTTTGAACAGACGAAAAAGAGAGAAGGAGTGAGAGCGGGGCAGAGAGGGAGGATGGGAGGTATAGAAAAGGGAGGCAGAAGGAGGGAGATGGATAAAAGCAAGGAGGAGCAGATAGCTGAAGGGGATGGAGAGGTAAATGGAGGAAGCAACTGAGAGATTTTGACAGTGAAAGCAGAGAGAGAGAGAAGAAAACACCTATTGTAAAAAAAAAAACACGATGAGAGCGAGACAGCGAATAGACAGAGGAATGCCTGTATGTATGCTGTATGGATGTGTGAGAGGGAGCCACACACACACACACACACACACTCACTCACTCACTCACTCACTCACTCACTAACGAGCTCCTTACAAAGAGCCCTCCCTCAGTCCCTCCTTTTCCTCCATCCTTGCATACTTCCCTCCTGCCTTCCCCATGGTTCCCTTCCTGCCTTCCATCATCCTTTTTATATTCTGAGTGGATTTCAGATAAATGCACAGCGGGCCACTGCTCGGTCACTGTGGCCAAAGCTCTCTGCTTGTTTTTCATTATTGATGAAATTAGAGTTAAAGAGAGCTATCCTTGTACACAACCCTCGTAGAGACACAGCCAGAAAAACGGGAAGTTATGATAGTAGAGCAGGTGCACTTCAGGTTCACTGTGAATCTGTTTGTGTGTGTGTGTGTGTGTGTGTGTGTGTGTGTGTGTGAGAGAGAGGGACAGACAAACAGAGAGAGAGAGGAGAGAGCAACAGAAGAGAGAGATAAAGACAGAGTGTTACACGCACAAAACTCAACCCTTGCCACCTGCTCTCAAGCTTTGATCGAAGATTTGTGTGTGTGCTCACCGAGAGTCAGACGGTCGTGTGAAAGAATTCACGCATGAGAGAGAGCAAGAGAGAGAGAGAGAGAGCGGCATAGACAATACGTGCTAAAATAACAAGGGAGAGACACAGAGAGAAAGAGGGGGGTGGGCTTAGATACAAGCATCATAGCAGCTCATATTCTCCCACCACCACCAAGACCGACGCTGAGCCACCACCTCCCTCCCTCTCTCTCTCTCTCTCTCTCTGTCGATTTCTCTCTTCCTCTCTCTCTGTCTCTCTCCTCCTTCTTGTCTGCTCTCCAGTGAGGGGGCACTGCTCCTGCTGTGTCGATTGGTGGGCAGTTACAAACGTTACTATTTCGAGAGTGTCAGTGTATGCGCTCTGCGCGCCGTGGCAAACGATCGAAAGGGGAGAGTGGCAGAGAAAGGCAGAGCGGGGTTCGGCTCCTTCTTTTTTTTTTTTTGCACATTAAGTGCCGCGCACAAGAGGATGAGGGTGCGCAGGGAGACTCGGACCTGCGGCTGACGCTGAGCCGTGCCACCAGAATCCAGGTAGAAGCAGAGGAAGAGGAAGGCAGACGAGTCACAGGGGGGTCGTGTGACGAGGAGCTTTGCAGATCACAACCAGAAACATTTTTTCTTTTTTAGGCATTAAAAGGAAAGAAGGCAAAAGGAGAGAGGGAGGCGGAGGTGAGCGGAGGGAGGAAAGATGGCGAGTTTTGGGAAACTCACAGACTACTTTCATCGCCGTAAGTCTCAAGAGGAGCTGCGGGTGGGCAGGAGCTCGCAGCGCAGTGGCAGTTACTGCTGCACTGTGGCAGAGGCCAGGTAACCCATGTGTGTGATTATGTGCGTCTGTATCTGTGCACAGGTATTTCTAGGCTACACCAGGGCATGACACACTGAGCATTTGTCTCCTTGGGTGTAAAAATACATCATCACTTCGCTATGTGTTTTTCTTTGTGCAACAAAATGTGCCTGTTTACATGCTGTGTCTTGAGATTATCATTCTCCACTGCACATCACACACAATGTTATGATTTACTCATCAGATATATTTGCAGGAAGTTAAGTTATGTTTTTAAGAAGTCAGTGTATCAGAGTCTTCATGTGTGCACACATTCAGGACTGGCAGGCATACAGGTGTTTGTGTACGTGTGTGTAAGCATGTGTCAGTGTGCATGTGTGAGCAACCATTATGTTACATAAGTGTGGAGGTGCAGTGGATGTGTGCTGTCAGGCATGGTGCTGGCTACTATGGATTCTTCCCACTGATTCATCATTGGATTCTGAGGCTTTTCTATAGATAGAAACGTACAGGAAAAAGTCGATATGCTGCATGTAGAGAGGGAGAGACAGGAAGACATTCACATTGGGAGCTTCCCAGTGACACTAACAACTCTGCTGATTACTAAGAGGCTACATTTGAAATTACTTTTCAAGTGTGTGTGTGTGGTAATGTGTCATCTCCTGTCCTCTCTCGTCCTACATTTCCACATCAGAGTCACCTCCGAGGAGGACTGTGCAAGGACAAAGTGTCTCCTCGGATGGATTTCGAAATTTCACTTCCACTGCAACACTGTTTATACCCAGTTAATTTCATGAGACACAGACCGGAGACTTCATTTGCGTGGCTTTGCTAAGTTCTAACAAGTTCTTGCTTTGTATCACAGCACCTCAATTAGCGTCCTAAATTCAAAAAGAGAATGTAATTTGCTTTGCTTGGACTGCTAGAAAAAAAAACTTTGGAGGCGAGTTGAGAGTCCTGCGTTTCTCCTTTTTCAGCGTCCTTCTAAAAAGCGAACCATTAAGCTTGAACAAGAAGCCGGTTAAATTGCCTGTGCGCTGATGTTAAATTACATAACCAGGATGAAAGTGCAAATCAGAATGCTAGTGTAAAAAGCTGCCACTACTCTAGACTTGTAATGTCCATCAAATTGCATATCATTCACTCTGAGCACAAGTGTTAACGTGGGTGGACGTGCGATAAAAAAAAAAAGCGCTCAGATTCCCTGCCATCACAAATCCAGCATCTCTCTCATCCCCACAGTCTCTTTGTCTCTGTCTCTCCCACTCACTGTCTCTTTCTCACAAGCCACCCCCTTCCCACGCCCGTCCATCTCTTCCCATGTTTTCTCACTGTCTTCTTTTTTTTTTTTAACCATTCTCTGTCCCTCTCTGTTGCCCTTTTTTTCCTCTCATGCTTGTTCTCTCTGTACTCTGACATCCATCAAGAAGGAGCCAGAAGGGTTTGAGGGTATCAGAGTTGTGACAAGTCTGTTTGTAAATGTTGGGCCTGGACAGCTGAGCTCTGTCACCTCTCTTTTTCGGACTAAATAGGATCAGGAAGAAGAGTGCAACATGATCTCCAGTATTGTCACCTGCCCCCTTCTACTGAGATTAATTAATGACTTTCACATTTCCCCTCATGCCAGATTTCATTGAGATATTCGTAAGGTCTTAATTAGGACTTTAGCCTGACGAACTTCCACAGTTATCTTTGGCTTGCCTGGGTCCAGACATTTGAATCTGCCCACTCCATCAAATTCAGTCATTAGTCTGGTGACAAGAGACAGCGGTTACTCGGTTATAAAAACATCCAATGATCCAATGAGCGCTATGGGGAGACTGATGATTAGCTAGTCAGCACCACAAGTGGGACGAATGCCATTGTCAAGTTGTAGTCAAGTAGACCTCCACTCCACTCTTAAGCCCAAGGCAGAACCAGTATGGTGGCATTGCTGCACACCTGTGTCGACTTGAAATGATGTTAGATTCAGGCAGATATGTTGGCTTCCAGGAAGAGCAAATCAAATCCCTTTGTCCCAGGGAAATTGTTCAGAGTGGACAGTGTCAGACTGAAGATGGAAACCGATTGTATCGAGTTGGCAATTCTGTCTGCAATCGGACACATTTTTGGTGCAATAAAATCACACAATTCTACCTTAAATGCTGTCGAAATGCTAAAAAATATGTAGTTGGAATTGCCATATTTCTTTCATCGATTGAGAATGCCTCATGATTTTCCATAACTTTGCTTTCAGCAGTCCAGCTCTGCTCATTTTCACTCATTCACATCCTTTGAGGTCTTTCGCTGTAATGATTCCTGTGTGGAATTTCTCCTTTTATCTCCCCCAACTGGACATTCAGATTCACAGCATATCATTATTACATGCAAATTTACTCATACTGTCATTTCAGCACTTTTTTTTTGCAGAACGTAGGCACTAATTCCGCTCTATCTGGGATACGGCAATAATGAATGGTGACAAGTCAGTCAGTTAGTCCATAATGAATGATGAGTGATGATGAATGAGTCTGTAATGAACAAGTTAATGTCCATCATGCTGTAATGTAGAAGGATAAGCCTGTGAGTCCACAATGGCCGCCTGGCCTTTGCTCCCACCTGTCACTTGAGCTGCTCAAAGCTGCTTCATTCAGTCTTTTCAGTCTAGTGACTCCTCGACCAGTGTCTACTGAATCACTGAACAATGAAGACAGAGGTTAATCTGGTCATACCCTTTTGCCTCATAGGGTCAGTCCTGTGTCTCCCAACCTCCTGAGAGTCATCCAAGTCTTCCCTACTCAGCACTAAGATACATAAATACTGCTATCAGTGGTTTCATCTGAAGGTTTCAACATTTTGAATATTCAGGAATCCCTAAGTGAAGAAGGCAATGACTCAAAAAGAGTGTAGTGTGGGAAAAAGATTACAAGGACAAAGGAGGTGTCAAAAGACAGATGAGAATTAAAGTAAAAAGAAGAAAGATAAGCATTGTGATACTACACTTCACCTCATTTGATCATTCATTCAAACCTTTATTTAAGCCTCGGGAAATCAATTAAGGGAGACCCGCATTGTCAATGATGCTGAGCAGGAGCAAAGACATTGAAAACAGTCAACCAAACAAACAAAGAACCATCATGCATATCAATTAAAACAACAATAGCAATAAATGATCGCTTAAAGTGGACATACAGCCACAATAAACATGTTATGGTGTAGATGTATAGTTACACTTCATTAACACAACAGAAATAAGGCATTTAAACAGTCATAAAGGTGGCAGAGTGCCCAAGTTGAAGGTCTTCTGTAGATTATTCCATGTATAAGGTACACTGTAAGAGAACAACATTCTTCCTAGTTCCTAGGGAGTGTGAAGCAAC
Source organism: Epinephelus lanceolatus (assembly GCF_041903045.1). Lineage (NCBI taxonomy): Eukaryota > Metazoa > Chordata > Actinopteri > Perciformes > Serranidae > Epinephelus > Epinephelus lanceolatus. The sequence continues at coordinate 17,940,176 of NC_135754.1, read as the reverse complement.
AACCTATTCTGTGAACGAGATTTAAAAGGGATGACATATATCTGCATCAAAGCTTTATAAATGAACAAATACCAATGCTGTTCCTGCCTCACAGCCAAATGTGGCCAGCCAGTCTTTCATCATCCATCCTATATCCTTATAGTTCTAAGCACCCTCTCTTTCTGTTGTGTTTGTACCGAAGGAACTATGGTAGCTCTTAGAACGGCACTTTGGAGGACATTTTTACCTCCTATTTCCAAGCAGCAACCTCTTGGGGACAAAATGAAGCCAACACGGATGTGCCAAAAAGCTATAGTTCTTTGAGGCCAGCTCCAAAAGCCAGTCAATCCCCACAGACACCCATGCTGAAATGTCCAACGTTACAGCAGAAATAAACATGTTTACAGCCCGGTACAAAAACAGTTTGGGTCTCTGTATCTAATTTCCCCATTAAGATGACTGTCACTGTCCTGTTTACATTTTATTAAGGCTTAAAGTTATGCATAACGAAGGGCAGGCTGCTTTGAGTGACAGAATGCCGACAGTGTCCTCGGCTTGTCTGTCAGATCCACCCCCACTCGTCTACAGTGCCAGCCTCTCGCCCAAATATTGTTGCTTCGAGCTATAAAAAACCAAGATGGCTTCAGCCGAAATCCTGAACTTGAGACTTTAAAACGGGAGGCCATGGACCAATAGGTGACGTCACGGCAGCTACGTCCATTACTTTTACAGGCAGTGCGTATTTCAACGTACATACTCAGCTGGTAACCTAAAAAATGGAAGATAACAAAGAAATAGACAGACTGAAGTCTAGGTTTAACTGTATGTTGCTACCAATTGCTGGCTGGCTTACATCACTTCATCATCATCGTTTACATCACTTCTCGTAGGTGGTGTGAACGCAAACAGGAAGAAAGCCCTCGAAGGTATTCCGTTTTCGGGGGAGCTCCCCAGTGGGCATTTCCTCTCAGGGAGCCCCCTGAATTGTTTGGTCCTCCAGTGAGAACACATGAATACTGAATAAGATTTTTAATGAATGGCTCACTACCAAGCAGTGAGGTTGGCTTATGAATGAATAACCATGTGCTGTTAAACTGGCTTCAGAAGAACATTACATTAATAAATGGTGCATTCATTAGACCTGCAGGAGAATGGTTAAGATTAGATTCGGAAAAAAGGTATATAGGCTCCTACTCATTATTCTGAATTGTTTCAGGATGTGTTCAGTCTTAAAATAGGTTAACCAAAATCTTCTGCCTCATGTACCAAAGATTGTTTCACGAAACCTCCGTGGGAGTGTGTGTAAAAAGGAGTGTGTGTGTGTGTGTGTGTGTGTGTGTGTGTTAAAAGTTGTTCAGCACCACGGATAGTTCTCACCACAGTATTCACTATGGTACAGCGTTCATCATGCTGCTGGAGACAGATTTAGTCAAGCTTTAATGATGTGGCAACCTATACAGCAGCCCGAGTCAAGGTTGAGGGAATAAACTCATCATGTGTTACTCTGCTGAACTGTTCAGAAATAGGTTTTCATGTCAGGGTTGGGAAAACACTTCAACAGTCGCAGCTTCACATCACACAGCTGAGAGAGAGAGAGGAGTCAAGGGCTTGCATGTGCTAATTTTAGCAATGAAATAGGTCACTAATACAAATTGCTGTACATCTGTTGCACTAAAAACCTGCTCTTGCGATAGTGAGAGCGAATCGTATTTTAGCCTGTAGCGAGAGAGAGAGAGAACAGAAGTCTTCTGAGCTTTCCTTATTGTCAAGGAAGAGATGGAAGGGAGAAACAAGAGAGCCAAAGGAGGAGTGCTTGAGAACAAGTGCAGAACATGTTAGCATTTGGGCCTCATCAAAAAAACATACTATCCTGTTTTGGCAAGTCATTTTCACACATCACCATCACATCATCATCCTATAATGCTTTAGCTTTTGCTCCTCTTTCAACTCTTAAATACCTCATTGTGTCATTCTTAACAAAAAAACATCTTTTCATTTTCTGTCATATTGTAACACTGTTGCATGCACAGACTCCAACAAAGAAAGTGAGTTGTCTCCCCTGACTGCAGCAGCAGAGATAATACATTAGGCAACAACAAAACATGTGGTACACTTGATGCTTACAACTCAGGGCAAGACACTGTTTTTGTGAAAATGCAGATTACTGCTCAGAAGCAAAAAAAAAAAAAAAGCCTCTCCTCTCTCCTCTCTCCTCTCCTTTCCTCTCCTCTCTTCTCCCCCTGTTTTTTGTAGACAGAGTCGCTTAGCAACAGGTTTGTAGGATGAGTGAGGCCCAAATTGTCAGAGTGGCCTGGGCCGGCTGTTCAGCCCAGTGTGTTATCATCATGATATGCTGGTGGGAGGCCAACAACTGTGTTTGTGCGGTTGTACGTGTGCGCATGTGTTTACTGCTGGACCCTGAGTTATTTCATCTCATGCCAGCTGTGAGGAGTTTGTGTATGTATGTGTGTGCGTGCTTCAGGCAAATGCTTTTTCATGCAAGTCAATATGGATTTCTGCGGAATGAGAGAACTGCCTGTTTCTATTACTATCAAAGAGTGTGTGTGTGTGTGTGTGTGTGTGTGTGCTATGCCTGCATGTATAGCCACTATCAGTAGCTCTTCCTCTGATATACAGCAATACAAAAGCATTATTCGTCATCACACCGTCCCGGCTCCTCAATGGCTCCGCTTTGAATCTCATCCAGGGATTCTCTGATCCCAGGTCAAATATTCACAACTACAACACCCACCTTCTCTATCAGGGGAGTAGTTTACGAGCTGACAGCGGGCAGATGTCAGTACTTTGCTTCTCGAGCCTGCGGATGTGCTGACTTAGAGCTGGCTGTCGGTTTACCTGATAGCTCCCAAGTGATAAATAGCCCCAAGCCTGAAAATACATCCTGAGCCAGACATCCAAGGGAGTTAAAAGAGAGCTGAAGTATTTCACACCAAACACAAGCACATTTTAGAGTTTTACTCAAGAGCACTTGCCTGGAAAATTATGTTAATCACGCCCCTAAGAAGGCCGCCGTTCAATATATGACGCGTATACGACTGAATGATGCCACATCATTTGATTCTCTCATTAATTAATTACTGATTGATAATCTGCTATTGTAAAGTCAAGCATTTAATGGATTAGATATTATCCCATGCATAGATCAAAGGCTAATGTAATTGGCTGTCTTACATCAGATAATGTTGATGATATTTGATTATTCTCATTGGGTAAATGCATGAATTTTTAATGCTACAGTTGCCAGCATTATGGTCTCTTTTTTTACGTATGAGACATTTATATGCAATCATGATTTTGTTTTGCATTTCGGCTGATGAAATGTCTTTAAAAGTTGACTTTAAAGTAATGATTCCACTTTTTTGTCTTTATGCTAAGCTAAGCTAATTGTCTCGTAGGGTTATGTCTAGATGGTAACCCCAGAAACTCCTGCGAGAATTTGTGTTTCATCTTTCAAGTGATTATTTTAACCCAAACCATTATCTAACCCTAACCATAACCAAGTGCTTTTTGTGCCTAAAGTAACCACACCTTAACCACAGCATGGTCACACCATAAAACAGCAAGACAAGACAAGAATATTTTGAAACAGCCCACAAGAGTTTTTGGAAGTCTAGGGTTACCATCTAGCCACGACAGTCTCTTAAGCCCCGTTTCCACCAAACACTTTCGTATGGTACGAATCAACAGACTGCAGTGTTCACAGCTCCACCTTTTAACACCAGATCTGTGTGCTAGGTACCCCAACAGAGGGGACCAAAAATAGGGATGGTAGGGAACAGTTCCATTGGTACCATCCACAACTTTTCACAGTGGAAATGGAATAAAGTGTACCAAACTGAACTATACCGTATTATACTGCTTGGTAGCAATGGGGCTTTAGTTCCTGCTTCATATATGATAGACAGACATGAGAGAGATGTCAATCTTTTCCTCTAACTTGAGGCAAAAAAGCGAATTTCTCAAAATGTTAAACCATTCCTTTAAAATTAAAGCAAAGCATGCATTGTTTTTGAAAATGAAGGTGGGTGCTGGCGATCAATCATTGGGTTGCAGTTTTAAACATGTCCTTAACGTCATGAAATGTTTGCAGTTTTGCTCCAAAACTAACTGGTTAGTGTTAGGCAACAAAAGTATATGATTAAGTTGAGGAAAAACATCATGGTTCGGCATTAAATAAGTACTTTTGTCAACATAACGCGACATAAGTCACATATGACACATGACATATGTCACTAGTGAAGCTTGCTTAGAATACTAGTACACTACGCTATCTTCTGATTATGAGAAGCCAGCGTTGATTTAGGGATGCAAACACCAGCGTCCTGGGTGAAGGTCCTGTGTTTGACGCATCCTCCACACTTCCTGCTCAACCTATCAGGGCTTCTTCGATATTCTTACAATGTTACACTGACTTTGTCACTTAGACTACATCGCGTCACTCTCGCCTCTGCCTAACAATAAACACAAGTATGGTAGGGGGCTGAATATGTGGTATGTGAGAGAACAAAAACACATGAAGAGAGAGATTGGAAAATTCACACAGACAATGCACAGACAGACATGCATCATTATCTATATGATGCTGTAGGCTAATTGTACACACTGTTCTGTCAGTACATTAACTTGAATGACTTTGTTTGTATAAAGTGTCCCAATCAGCCACTGATGCTTGTGTCAAAATCAAAATGAGACAAATAAATCTCATATCTCAATATCAGCCTGCGACATTCATTTTCTAATCTCATTCGATGTCACTGAAAACGCCAGGACACAACAGCCCGAAGGGGGGGGGGGGGGGGGGGCTCAGCTCGCATGTCCTTAGCTGATTTTTCAACCTCATGTGTTCTGTACCCAAACTAGTCACACAACAGTCTGGAGGTCAGACATCTTCCACTTCTGCCAGGCTGACTCTGATGTCTGAGATGCTGGCCACGTTTCACTGAATTTGATCACATTGGGCTAATCGGAGGGGGATTCACTGCAGTGACTCAGTATTGTTTTTTGTTTTTCAGGTCTTATCTCTGTTCTATTTTACATGAGACACAAAGATTTTGGGGATGATTTTATGCAATATTAATCACATCTGTTCATCTGTTGTAGTGTAATGTAATACTGGCAATCTAGTCTTTTGTTTCAGCTTGAGAAACTGCAGTAAAACAAGGGGTGTTGTCTGTATTTGCACCTTCGATAAGGATTAAAAAACACACACTTGTGTCTTCTTTTAAAATACACTGACATACAAAGCCACTTCACGTCTCATCATTGATGTACGCGGGATTATTTGACCGTGTTGTGGCTTGTCACCAATTTGCTATTAAGCCGATCTTGTGATTGTGGCTATTGATTGGTGCCCCGCCGGACTGCCGTGTGGTATCAAGCGCTATAAAAGAAAGCGGTTTCAATCGGTTGTGTTCTAAATGGCCTCCAGCTTGATTATGCCGAGGTGGAAGCAATTTCACTATTGATCAGTGCAGCTGCGCTCTCGTTGCTCATTAAGCTGTGGGTGTGTGTACCACCAGTGTGTGTGTGCTATTGTATTGCACAGTAATAGCTTAAAGGGCAGGTTAGCAGTCTTAGAATAGTCACTGCATGAACACTGAAACAGGTTTGTCTTGCTGTAATCATCCCTCCATTTCATACTGATCATTAAAAGATCCCTTAATGTGCTTCCACTACTGGGGGTAGTTTTAATGGACATTTTTATGGGCTGTTATTGTGATAATCACTGGAAACAAAAACGTTCCGGGTAATTGACTATTTCTACCGTCCAACCAGGTCACTGGAAAGGAAGCTGCAGAGACCCATACTGGCTAAGTCCCGCACCCTCCCCAGCATCCCCCAGTCTCCTACAGTCTCCAGGGTCCACCACTCTGATCTCATTGGTGGGAGTCCTCCTCGCAGAAAGAACCTGCCCGCCGCCACCAGCCACCCAAAGGCCTGCACTCTGCCACCTGCAGGTAAAGATAACAAGGAAGCAAACAACTACAGTAATTTTTCCTCACTGTTTAGGGAAAGTGTGTTTACCAAACCAGCGCCTGGCGGCTTTGTAAAATCGACTGTGTGATTCTTTCATCTCCTCGGCTTGTTTGTTTACTCCTTTGTTCACATAATGTCTCTAACAAATCTCTAATCCGACTTTTACAAAGCCCGAGTAAATTCCCCCAAAATCTATGCACTTCACACAATTATGGTATTGTCGCTCAGACCATTCCTTTTCATCCAGAAATGACTGCTTCTGCCTGACTTATGTTGCAGGAAATGGCACCATTTAGCTTCAGCAGCAGCTTCTCATTCATTCACCAACAGTCACTTCATGTCTTCATAGCAATAGTCCTGTAAGTGGCTGAATAAAATAAATGTCTTGCTCTTACCAGCGCTGTTTGACGTCATCGGTTTCTGGGAGACAGCTTCTCTGACCTCTTAACGCATAATGTGTGCGCCTCTTGAACTATCGATCAGATAAGTGTGTCACGCCGGAGATTCAAGATGAAAGAGGCCACTAAAGCTTAAACTAAAGCCTCAGATGTCAAACCTATCCTGTTTCCTTTCAAACTTCCGCAAACGCTTTGCTCCTTTGATATTTGCCCCACCTGACGGAGAGCACACGGCTGCTCGCTGTCTCTGCAGCAGCATGTGCAAGACAGATATATCCGCTCTCTCTTTCTTGCTCTCCTTCTTGCTTATAAATCAAACACAATTCCTTCACCTGAAAGGGAAAATTGTCATGGAGGATCCTGAAGCTGTAACCTGCTGACAGAGTTAGCTTTCATCGTATGGATGGATGAGGATTTTTTTTTAAGGATGAAGACATTTACAGGTGAAGATTTTATGTGAAAGGAGACCTGTTGTATAACGCTTTGAACCATACAGATCAAAAAGGAGCTTTTCTGTAAAAACTCTGAATGAACACAAGTTAAGTTTATAAAAAAATAGAACCAAATATTAGTCCAATATTCATCTGAGCATTTCTTAAGGATATAAGATGCTCAAGTTTGCTTTTAAACTGTTTTAAAAGTGACCTACATACAGTATGTTTTAATGCATTCATAATTTCTCAGTGGATGATTAAACATCAGTTGATTCTGCTTCTAGCAGCTCTCAGGCTGCAAAGTGGGTCATTTGTAAAGTAATCTTCCTCTCCAGCCCTTTAACACTGCGTCCAAGACACGGACAGACACCACAACTGTCAGGAAGCTAAACAGCCGTCACATCAAACATCCTCACACAACCTTCTCCTCATTCACAAGCTCTGACAGACACACACAGTCAACAGTGGTCTGTCACTGCTGATTGACGGCCCCCAACTCGACTTGATCAAATGCTCCCCACCGCCACCGCCACCAGATGGATGAGAATTGTCACATTTCAAGCGTCGGGATGAGGGAAAACGCTGTGTTATTATCATCCTTATTGTGATGTTTAATACAAGAGAAGCTGGCGCAGGAGGCCCTCCCCTTCCTGAAACCGCACTCTGTCCTCTGTGTAGCTTTTGAGAGAAAAGGAATGTGCACCGTTACAAAGACAGAAAAGAAACGGTAAACATCAGAGGAGAGGAACTTATTAAAATAAGCCAAAGTCTGCCAGTTGAAGTAAACCAGAGTCCCGATGGATTCGCAGAAACAGGCAGCAACTCAGGAGGTGCCGACTTCGAAATAAACTTAGACAAGCACAAAGTTTTCACAATGCAGTTAAACAACACAGTCACTCGGAGTCCCAGAGCCACCATGCAGCCCTAATTTTAATTTTGACCATAAATAGACCAGGAATTATCAGATGACACAACCTAAGGGTGAATCTTTCAAACGGCATCCATTCCAAAGCACCAAGAGCAAGTGGGAACATTATATTATTTTATTCCAAATATTATTGGAAACAATTCTTCCCAAAATAGTAAAAATTTAAGGGCATATTTGCATTTTGTTTAGATGCAGTGAATATGAGGCACTTCCTTGAGCATGCAGCGGTTCAAATTCAAGTTATACTACACAGAATTCTCCTAAAAAACAATGTATAGATTTACTTGTGTGTGGCAGTGAATTTTTCTGCAGAGACTCTGCCCTCTGCCTGTATTTTCTCATTTCCTACTTATTTTCTGTGCTCTGGATGTTAATGGAAGTCTACCCCCACAGCTCTCAGGTGAGGTCGGTAGCGACCAGGTGCCAGACCATAAATAGGAGGCATCCAAAAAATGCATATATCTGAACCTGGGTGGGTGGGTTTTACTTTCACTAGTGCTGGCGAGTGTGTTTGCAAGCAGTGACCAATAATCCTGCCTAGTAAATCTTTAAAGCAGTGGTTTTCAAACTATTTGTGCCCAAGGCAACCCATTAATGGATAAGCCAAAATTTCAAGACACACTTGCATTTATATCTGTGCACAACAGCCTCTATAACGTGTGTCATCACTCTTATCACAACTTAAATATTTGTGTTTATTTACTGATATCAAATAACAATTGACAACCAACTGTTACTCATGAAATATTTCTTAATGGAATGAGTCAAGAATTGATTTTAAACTTTTTAAAATTACATCAAATCACCAATATCACATCCATTTAAACAGGACATTATGTAAGATAATGTGATGTGTTGCGCACTTGTAATTCTCTTGCGTGAATGGTGACAAATAGGTGAAATAGGTCCCTGTGAAGGTGAATTAAATTAAATTGCATTTTCTAGGTAGAGTTTGCCTCTTTATTAGGAAATGGGTGCACACAACATACTCATATAGTCAATTAAAAATTTATTCATAACTCTTTGTACAGGCCCAGTTGAGTATTGGAATAATAATGTGTAGTTATCACAGAATCCCATGGCACACCAGTGTGCAGCACCACACCATTTGAGAACCACTGCTTTAAAGACTGAAGAAATAAACATGAAAAAAAGAATAAAAACAGAGACCATCTTGTAATGGGATCACTCTTACCCCCAATTCCACATACTCCGCCAGCGTAGCGTAGCGCAGTGCGTAGCAGATACGCTCCCATTCTAGTGAATAGCTTCATTTCCACAGCAAGCGCTGTGCAGTGTCCCTGGAGTGTCCCAGGAGTATCCCAGAAGTGCCACGGGACTCCGCTTTGTCGGAGATACACGCCAGGTCTGTTTTTCAGCGACTGCGCGTCCATTGCACGTCAAGCCATTAAGCTCAGATTGCACCAAACTGGAAACGAAACGCACACAGCATCCGTTAAATTTCAAAATACAACACATTGCGCGGACTACAGATTGTAAACTCTCAATTTTTTAAAAATCACGTCACATCCTGTCACACAACTTGTCAGTCAGTGCGAGGGTCCGAGGAAAGGTGGACGAGGAGTAACTCATAGATGAAGTGGAAAACCGTAGTATTTTGTATGACACCACACATCCTTTCTACAGGGATACAAACCGAAAGGAGAAGACCTGGTGTGAAATTGCAGGAGTTTTGGGAATGAATGGTGCTTTTTATCGCGTGATTTCACAGTTTCCACATGTGAGTGCGGCGCAGACGGAGTATGTGGAAAATGGGGGTTACGGTGATACAACGATGTGCAACCTAACAAATGTGGGGCCAGGTGCATAAAGTTGGGGAGCCAATGTCCCCTTTCCTTCTTCGAACCGTCTTACTTTGTGCCCCCTTGCTCGGACCACACCCATCTTGGTACTCAAGCTTCATTTTGATCTTAACTACACACCTCTAAAGTTTCAAATTCTGTGCACAAACAGACAGACAGAAAACCACTTAGCTTCTGTGTTAGTTGTACCTACAATAGGACTCTCTAGGACCACATTTTGCCATGTTGACATACGCAGACTCACAAGGTGAAGAAAACACCAGCCTTTGCGATGTTGTCGTGGCTGGCAAACACTCCCCCTCCCTTCCTCCCGCCAGCTCACTTCATCTTTCACTGTCCCAGTCTCTCTCTTGTTTGAACTGCGAGAATGTTATGTCCTCAGTAACCCCACTTTGGTAGAGGAGCATTGAGCCAACCCCCAGCCCCTGCTGTCCTTATCCAATAAATCTTTACTCTTACTGCTTCTAATGGTTTTAGACTTAATGACACTCCTGTCGTTAAATCTTGACATTTTATTTTATGTCCTCACATTACCTGTCTGAGTCTGATTGTCTGTCTGCGTCTATCTCTTCGTCTGTTTTCCCTTGCCCTACTGCTGCTCTGTTGCAAATATCAAATCGAGAGAGACAGTCTCACGTTGCCCCTTGTTGCCTAGCAACCACTGTCATCGACCATGATGCTGTCTCTCCCTGTCTACCCCTCTCTCTCTCTCTCTCTCTCTCTCTCTCTTAATCTCTCCAGTAGTGCTGAGAAAACTTTTTTTGAAAAAAAAAAAAAAAAAAATTCAAGTTGTTTAATAACCCAGCTACACTTCATTCACGGATTTAAGCAACATCCCGTATTAGTGACAAGTATGCCTCAGAGCTCGCATTGGGAGTTGCTCCCTAGTCACTTTGTTGCAGTGTTATTTGGCTCAGCTTTGGGAGCCAGATGCGTTTTGGCTGCTGCTCAGACAGTGGAACTGATACTGTAATATTTCACACTCTGAAGATCATTCATAAGAACTCACAAAGACAGTCACTGCCAAAAGACCTGCTGCAGAATTTTTTTAATAAAAGATGTTGTTACAAGTCAATGCTAAACCGTATACAAATATTGGATGGTCACTCAAAAAACTTGGAGGGTAAAGCTCTAAAATATTTTGCTTGCTCACATTGTCTGAAACTTTAAAATCCTTTTGTAATTATTAGTCTGTGTTAACCAATCTATGATCCAACGGGGGAAAAAAAAGCACAACCTGATGTCAGTCTTAAATTGATTGACAGTTGTATTTAGGGATGTCCCAATCCAATCTCAATTCAGTCCCACTCATTGGTATCAGGGCCAATCAAGGGATTTCTGTTCTCTGTTCTGTCCGTCTCTCCTAAAGTCTGCTAAGCTCCTCTGTGTGTGTTCTTCTTCTGGCATATGTCCTAAGACCTTCAGCTCCGTTGAGGCAAGCCAGTCCAGTGATTCATCATCCAGGTCAATTGGACCACGATTGCCATTCGGTGGCCGCTGTTTGGGGCAGCTGGTTATTATGTGTTCCACAGTTTGTAGTGGATCTCCGCATTCACATTGGGCACTGTCCATGACACCCCATTTTTACATTGTACTGGCTGGGAACATCTGTGGGGTCTTCAGTGTAGTTGGGGGGCAGGACAGCCTCCATGTGGCCAGAGTAGTTGCAAGGTTGCATGCTCCTTAAGCGAAACCAGTGTTTTCACAACGTTCACAGACCGCAGCGCTAGTGCTTCTCCCCTGTGTGTGAAAGACCAGGGTCTGAGCCCTGCCCCTGGCAAAACACCACACACCATAGAGCCACCATAAACGATAACAAAACACAGTACTTCATTAATGTGCACTTATTTCAATTCAGCTCAGTGTAAGAGTCTCTTGTGACACACTTACCACGCCATTGCAAGTGCAGCAAAAAACAAAGCAAAAAGCCAATCAGAGTAATTTATTCATGTAATCTGCTCAAAAGATGTGCAGATGATGAAAATGAACACTCAATAGAATGCAGTTCATTCAGGTAACTCTCAGGGAGGATACTTCTAAAAGCAGAGAAGAATTGCCTCAAGAAGGTTATTTTATAGCCCACTTTACCTGGTAAAAAAAACAAACATTAAAGGAACAGCTTGGGCGCAGAGTTACATTAAATTGTCAAGCATATATATTTGATTGAGTTTGACTTCAATGTACTTGAAGTTTGTGCACTGTGCAGAGCATTATCCAGGAAAGCAAGCGTATTGGATTGGGGCTCTGTATCTGCAGATACTAAATATTTAATGACTCAGATTGGGGAGCAAAAAACTTGATCAGGACATTCCTGGATATTCAAAAAAGTGCTGTTAGCAACTGTGACATTTGAAGCTTCATACACCGTGCTCAAGGTTTCGATATCTCAGCTTTTTTATTGATAAAATGGTTTATACATTTACATTCCACTGGGCTTAGTTTAAATCTTTATTAGCATCACATGTGACCATGCTTCAGTATTCATGGTCTAAAAAAAAGCCTTTAACGTGGCTTTTTTCACTGGAAATTACTTGTATGTACAAGTATGTAAGTTGTATGTAGTTGCTTACCCAGCATGCATCAGGTAAGTAACTGAAAGACCAGTAAGTGTTTTTCACAAGTACTATTAGCCAGGCATCGGACGCTGACAGGGTGTCTGACGAACATCAAATGCAGAGTGATGGTAGTCGGCTGTGATTAGTGCAGCAGCGCTCCGTTTTGACAGCTCACATCCATCTCTGTTGTGCGACTGTGAAAGCCCAGCCATCATGTCAGTCTGCAGAAAAACACGCCACCGTTGCTGCAAATTTGTTCCTTCCTCTTCATTTTACATGAGCCATCATTTCTGTCTAGCGTATGGAATCATAATCAAGTTGTTAAGGAGGCAGGCTGAGAATAATGTTTGGGTTTAAAATATTCCACCTCAAAAGGAAGCTTGATTAGATTCAGGAAATATTTTATGAAAGCAATCAGGGGATGACATTCCACAATTTGCGGAGTAAGTTTGCAGTGATTACGCTGTAGCAATAATTATTCATTATCTGTCCAATCTGTCTCACATATCTCAAACCTTTCTTTTCCCTTTTTATTTCTTCTTCTCTTGTTTCCTTCCTTATTCTCTCCTAATGTCATCATTTGTTCTTTTTGTTCCTCTCATCTAACCTCCTGCAGGGGAGCTGTGGCGTTTGGAGGATGACATGGAGGGCGAAGATGAGCCTGAGCATGGTGGGTGCACCGAGGCCCGCCCTCGCTCCCAGTCACCGTTCTCCCACTTCCGGGCGCGAGCTGCCTACCTCCGCAAGAGTGTCTCAGCAGATGACCACCTGGACATAGGCTCTGACTACAGCTCCGGGACTGTGGTCGAGAGCAAGCCAAGCCGTGCAGGCAAGGGCAAGCTGAAGAGAAAGTTTGTAAGTTTGATCCTTCATTTCCTTTGTCTTTTCCCACTAAAAAGACTGGCTAAAAAAAAATCACACTTCTCATAGCCAAACAAGTGAATTCCCCTCGACACATGCTCACACATACACCAGTGCAGGCACATGTTCACAGACATGCAGTGAAACAATGCCACCTTTGGTTTTTGCTTCGACAGACGACTGAAGGTGATCCCTTAGAGGTTGCTACAGTACATGTCATCATTTAGTACAACATGGCTTAAGGTTTTTTTACTTGCTAGGAGAATGTGTCATCATGCAGACATTCACAGCAGCTCTCAAGTGAAGACAGCATGACTCTCTGTCCCTCTGTACTTCACAAGTCTTCACATGTCTTTTCACATGTCCTTTTATCTTTAAGACAACAATTTGTATTGTGCTACGTCCAAATAATATTAGTAAAATCCCTTGAATATTACTCCAATTATACATTTTCAAAAATGAGTGAGCACTTCTCCTTTTCCAAGATAATCCATCCACCTGACAGGTGTGGTATAACCAGATGCTGAACAGCATGATTACTACACAGGTGTACCTTGGGACAGTCACTAAAAGGCCACTCTAAAATGTCCGGTTTATCACACTACACAATGTCACAGATGACATGTTTTGACAGGTTTGAGTGGGCGTACCATTGCAATGCTGACTGCAGTAATGTCCATCAGAGCTGTTGCCCGTGAACTAAATGTTCATTTCACTACCTAAGCGTGTTCATTGTCGTTTCAATGAGTTTGAATTTTTCGGATCATCATGTTTACCTGTTTGTCAGCAGGATTAAGGAAAAATTACATATGACTAAACATGAAACTTAGTGCAAGGGTGTATCACAGGCCCAGGAGGAATCATTACATTTTGGCGCAGATTCAAATCATGCAGCAGATACATAAATAATTAATAATTGTTTTATTGTCTTTACTTTGTGATCAAGGGCATTTGGCCTCGGCAAAGATCTGTGCTGTCTGAGTGCCCTTCCACTTTTAATATGTATTTCACTAGATCTTTCGGTGGCAGTGATGCCAGACATGGGCAACAGGCTCGGTGAAAATGCATTAAAGATTCAAGACCTCTGTATTGTCCCCTGGTCACAGGATCAGGAAACTGGAGACCTCATTACCAGCCTGAACTTTGTAATTGACTCTTCGGTGTCACAGGTGCAACAGGACACCAGCATAGGCAGGGGAGGGTCTGGTGGGAGAAGTTTTCTATATTATAGTGCTGGATGTGGATGCAGTGAGATATTGCACTAATGCGGGAATAGTTTTTGAGATGTAATTGAAAGAATTCACATGTCAGAAGTCAAAAGGACTTTTAATTTTCCATCCCGTTGACACCTTTGGTGGGCTGAGTTGGACTTGGAGCACTTTGTGCGTCAGACCTGGAGATCTATCGCTGGACTGAAAGGAAAGACGAGAAGCACAAACTTTTGTCACACGTCAACATCTTAACTTGAACAGTCAAGAGCACTGTTGGAGCAATGGGGACAGCACTGGACCTGATGACCTGCCGTGTGTGTTTTAGGGTGAGATGTCACACAATCCTGTCTTCTTATAGCACACAGCATTCGAGACAGTGTTATTCCTGTGCTCCGATATCACAGTATAGCATCATATCCAACTGTTCTCACTTTTACACCGCATGATACCTTTGACGGGTGCTTTTATTCAGCGTCCCTCTTCGCGCAGCTCCACAGGGACTGCAATTTTGCCAGTGAGACAGAAAACAGACAGAAACAAAAACACATTAACAGATCATCAGAAAGACAGGTTATGTAAGGCAGCGGTGTCCTGCTTTCTTCCCCTTAACTGCACCCTATATTCTTTCAGTGTATCTCCACCTATAGGAGACAAGTGTCATTTTTTTATCTTGGGTGAAAGACAGGTTTTTTTTTCCCACAGCAGGGATGGTTTTTATGTCTTCATTTATGCTGCCTGTCTCAGACTGCCAGCTTCTTTTTCTTTTTTTACCTCTCTCTGTACAAAAGCAGCCACACTGGCGTGTTGGTTGCGGATGCGAGGAGAATACATTCAGAGGGGCTCATTGTCGCTCATCACTCAAACCCTCTTCGGGGCACCACTTGCTTCGCGAAAATTACGGTGACAAAAGCGACTGCAGCTCAGCCCGCTGGCTGCGGTGTTAAGGCATGGAGGCGTTTGACTCTGGAGTGCAGGGACACATCAGAGCAGCAGTGCCTTGATATCAGAGCCTTGTTTGTGAGGCTGTGCATTATAGTTCAAGATGTTTATGTATCATAACAGCATCATCCTCAGTAGCTGTTCCTCTTATATCTCCCGCATTGAAGGTCACACCTTTCCTGCTATGAAATTACTAGCATTTGTAGGACGTGGAACTTCTGTATCTAGAGAAAATGACACTCTGCTTTCTCCTGGTTACTCCTACATAGACAAAAATCTCTCTGGGATTGGATTGTGGTTGTTTTGTGTCACCTTCTCTGTGTGTGTGTATGCAGTGTGTGTCATATAACATATCCGACTTAATTATCAGGTACATCTGCGAGCACCGTTTCCTGCCGGAGTTTGTTACCTGATAACGTCACTCGAGTCACACCTCATTCCTCACACAGCTCCACAGTATTGGTTTGACACTGGCACTGATCTGAAGTCACCGTCATGCTCCTGGAAGCATCTTGAGATGATGACAAATTATACCTGAAGGTGGTTGTCACCTCGTCACACATCTCAAGGAGCCTTTTTTGACGTGATACGCCTGAAATGTAAGCTTAAAATACATCTGCGGTTTATTCATTCTCATCAACCATGAATTAATCTCTTGACGTAATAATCATTCTGGATTCAGTTTGTACGAGTTTGCAAGTGTCAATAACTAAGTGGAAATCTGTTTACCTTTATAAATATGTAAGTGTGTGAGAGGTTTATTTATGTATGAGTGTGTCTGTGTGTGCAAACGCAGCTGGGGCTGAGTAACCACATAATCAAAGTACAGACCGTATCATTCCTGTTGATTGAACGGCTGTAACTACATAATGCTTTGTTCGTGCTGATTTGCAGCACTTCAGTCTGACACACTCTCTGTTTGCATGATGACTCACAAAGTTTCTCTGTTAAATGAAACAAGGGGAGTCAATGTTCCTTCTTCCTTTTTTTTTTCATAAACCGGGAAAAGCAAATGGTTGTTCGTTACACCCTCCTGATTCACCAGAAACCGACGGGAAACTCACAAGATGAATTTCAAACAGATCATGTACATAGATATGTACTCACACACACAAGCGGGCTCTTTTGTACAGTACTGGCAGGAAACTCAGTGGTAACCGGTTTGTAGAATGAGGTGAATGACATTCAGCATGTTGCTTTGGTCCAAAAAGCTCTGGGTCGTCTGGATTGCTTTAAGAGAGATGTCGCTGTTCCCTGTGGTTAAGTCTCTGCTGTCAGGAAACAGGCACAGGGTGTGCTCGCACCTAATCATTCATAAGCATGCACATCACACACACGAAAGACAGCCGGAGAACATCTTACGTAAATACACAGATATCAGATATTGAGACAATTAGAAGTGATAGAGAACTGTCAGTTCTTACCACCTGATCTATTTGCAAATCAGCAGCCTGTCTCACAGGAAGCATTCACCTGAGGTAGGGACTGCAGGGAGCTATTCAAAGATTTCCATGAGTTGCAATGAGGCTTCTGCAAAGCAATTGCTTCCACCCAGCCTGACCATCTGCTCACAAAGTACCTTTGATGATTCTTAAATCCAAGAATACAGACTCTATTGTGTCCCCGTAAAAGAAAGATCTTCCTTACTTGTGTTAGGAATTAGAAGGCATCTTTACAGTTTTGAAACGGGCTCTGCGCTTGACAGCAGTTAAGTTGTTTATTTCCCATCTGTTTCGACCAGTTTTTGTGTTGCAGACTAACCCTCCTTTTGGACGCGATGTGTTGTTTTTGCAGTGAATCATGTGGCTTTCCATTTGTTGTTTTCGGCTAAGTCACCATCTGATGCATAGTCAGATGGCATGTGATACCTCAAACGATGGAGTCAGACATAATAGGCGCATGAAGCATGGAGTTATTATTGTCTGTTTCCATGCTAAGCTGAAGTAACGTAGCTAACTTGAGTGACTAAAAGGGATATGATAGATCTGGTTTGGTTCACCAAGCTCCTGCAAAATTGGTTCTCTGTCAGCTGCTGCCATCCATTTATATTGGTTTTGCTCTATTAGGATGCTGGGCTGATGGCGGATAGCCAGCATTAGTGAGCTTGTCAGGGGGAAGTGGAGAGTTTTATATGGGAGTGTAAGTTACACCAGAACCATACTGACCTACACTGGCTGTATGAGCCAGGGACAATCAAAAATACATATTGTTCAGTTACCTGTAGTGCTATTTATTAATCTAGATTGTGTTGGAGATATCAGCCGTAGAGATGCCTTCTCTCCAATATAATGAAACTAGATGGCACTCGGCTTGTGGTGTCAGAGCAGCAAAAAATACATTTGAAAAACTCAATAGCAATGTCTCTTTCCAGAAATCATGACCCTCTTACTCAAGGTAAAAATACAGAACTTGTTGTGAGCAGTTTGATGAAGGAACTATTTTCTTTCTACTGAACTACACCCACCAACCATATCATGAAGAAGAAAGTGTGCATCTACTTATGGATGAGAGGCTTGTACTCGTAACCGCATGAGATGGAAACATTCATGGTGTCCCCCTCGGCTTTTTGTGTGGTGATATGATTGGCAGGTGTAGTTCGGCAGAAAGAGAATGGTTCCTACATGAAACCGCTCACAACAAGGTGTGTTAGCATCCGGATCATGATTTCTGGAAAGAGCCCCTCAAGCCAAGTAGGGCTGCAACTAATGATTATTTTCATTGTCGACTAGTCTGTCGATTATTTCTTCGATTAGTCGACTAATCATTTTATCGAAAAATGTGTCAGAATGTTGAAAAATGTTGGTCTGTCTCTCCCAAACCCCAAAATTATGTCATCTAAGGTATTGTTTCGTACTCACGTCAAAGGGTTTTAGTTCACCGTCATGGGAGAGTATGTAAAGCTGCCAATATTTGAACGTAAGAAGCTGCAATAAGAGTATTTTGGGGTACTATTATAGTACTTCTCTATGAAAAATGACTCAAACCGATTAGTCGACTACTATAATAGTCACCGATTATTTTAATAGTCGATTAGTCATCGATTAGTCGACTAATCGTTGCAGCCCTAAAACCAAGTGCTATCTAGTTTTGTTATATTTGAGAAAAGGGCAGACAGGCACACTCTGCAACTCAAACCAAAACGATCCAGACTGATAAATGGCACTACTAGTATTTTTGGTTTTGGGGTGAATGGCCCCTTTAACAGCAGCTTTGCTTGTGCTTGAACAAAAGGTGAAGAGCATATTTTGAGTTTGAAATGAGATGAAATTACGGGACATGTATGCCACCCTAAGTGCTTTTTTTTAGCAATACCATGAATACTCAACTCTGAGGAATATTCTTATAGAGAGTAGTGTTTGTCTTTGTTGGTGCTGTCACGCTGTCGGGTAACAGCAGGGAAGTGCAGTGGAGGGCCTCAGTGTGCACAGCCACTTAATTCTCTGATTACAGTCATTAAAAGGTGAAGTGGTTGTTGGTAGCGACACACCAGTATAATACCAGTTAAGGGTCCAGGGTGGGGTGATCATCAAAATATTGTTTTTGTACAGTGTGTGCCTCTTGGGCACCAACAAGTACACTTGGACACATCAACTGAAAGGACAGGGATGACAGATGTTGAATGGTACACTGGCAGCAGTTGGAGAGCTCCACCGTTCCCTCGAGCTGCCCAACTTCCAGCGGCCTCAATCAAAACAGGATGCCTCAAGGCCTTTGCAGCATTAGCACAGTAATTACTGGGGTAATTAGCCTGATGATGTGGCCCACGTGGAGTCAGGGGAGGGCATGGCGATGGGAACTCCTCCAAGCTGTTTTCCTTCCAGTGATATCATCCTCACTGTCTTTATCTGTGCTTTCCCCTCTTTCTTTAATTCTATTTTTTTCTGTGTTTGCCCCATTCACCAACTCTCTCTTTCCATTAAGATAATGAGAAGTGGAACAACAACTGCTTTGGCATTGAATAGTCCTGTGGTCACTTTGCTAATCACTCCTAATTAGCTTGATGAACTCAACTGACTCCATAATACATTTGCCAAGGTACTTAAGAAAAGTTTCACTACTCTAAATATGTATATGTCCCTGCTGATTTGCCATAGTACTAGCAGCTACAACAAATCTTACTTACATGGATACCCTGTCTATTAAGAGATTAGAGTTTTGCTCATATTTAAGTGTTTGTAGCCACATTTCTAGACGTGTGGACGGCCAATCTGTGGACTTTTTCATTTACATTAAGCTTATTTTTATTCCTGCAACTCACAAATAAGCTTAACTGAAATCCCAAATTGCCATCGTGAAGAATCAACCCGCTGTAAGGACTGCGAGGAGGACTGAAAACAATGTGCTCTGTCAGTGCTGATAAAGTGGCCTGGTGAAAAAGCAGTTACTCTCCTTCCATCACATCTGCTCCTGGTATCACGACTCTGCCACTGTGGCACTTTTCGATCTCAACGCCTGCCTTTTAAATTCCACCTTTGGGCGCTTTTTGTCTGCTGTATGATATCTGTAATCTCCAGGAGGGGTTTTTGTGCTTTGTGTTTCAGTTTATTTTTTGGTGTACCTATTCTCTCCCAGTAAACCTCATGTAGCACACTGTGGGTCCGTATCATCTTGCTGCAGTACACACAGCCATATGTTTAAGGGTTAGGGATGTGCACTATTAGTTGACTAGTAGATTTAATGCTAAACCATAGCTAGTTGGCACCAGAAATACTGTCTGTTAAACTTAACAACTTTATCAACTTTAACTATATTTTTGGGGGCTTTTTGCCCTTATTTGATATTTGATAGAACAGATATAGTGTAAAGGGGGAGAATGACATGCAGCTAAGGGCCGTGGGTTGGAATTGAACCTGCAGCCACTGCGGTAAGGATACAGCCTTTGTACATGGGGTGCCTGCTTTACCAGGTGAACTAATGTGCACCCTGAAAACTATTATTATTTTATTCATGTACCTGTTTGAATGTCATTTTAATACAGACTCTTTGGACTGATTTATTTTTAATCAAAGGACAGGCTGTTTGCTCTGTGATTGGTTTCACCCTGTGAAAATTGAGTTGTAATCAAACACCTTTCCTAAAGAATATTGTTTTAAGTAAATGGTATGTCTTAACTTTTATTTAGTGAGTTGTCATGTTTTGTAGGAGAATATGACATTTTCATAATGCTCGACGCAAGTTGCCACACATTTCAGCAGCTTTTATATACAATTTGGATATTAAAAAATGTGATTAATGATTTTGAATAATGATAATGATAATAATAATTCTGCATTTTATTTATAGGTGCCTTTCAAAGCACTCAAGGACACCTTACAAGACACAATTAAAAAGCAGCAATGTATCCATAGATCATAAAATTCAAACAATTTTGTAATATACAATAAAAGTTAATAAGATGACTAGACAGAAACTGTAATTATAAATGTTAAGTATAAAATCATCAGCATAAAATCATCATCAGTGCAGGTCACCATATATGTGTGTCTCCCTTGAATCAGACTGAATATGCCAGCTTGAAAAGGAGCGTTTCTAGACGCGATTTAAAAGCGGAAAGGGAGTTAATATTGCGAATGTCATAGAGAGTGAATGTAGCTTTTATAATATACGCAACACTTAATCACACAATATTTAACTTTATTGATTAAATTGTGCTCAATTTTCACTATTTTCTGAGTGTTTTTTTACTTTAAGACTGGTCGACTAGTCTAAGTTTAAACTTCCATTTAAAAGTCACAGAAAATAGTTGTTAGGAACATCCCAAGTCAAGGTAAATGTCTTCTCTGGTTAATAAGATAACAGATTTTATATCCTCATTGACAAACTAACTAACATAACTTTCGAGACTTTTTAAAAGCCCTGCAAACTCACACAGATTTGCTCTCATTCTAGCTGATTCGTCATTTGCTCAGGGTGAATAAAATACATGTTCTAATATTAAATTAAGAAAGGTGTAAGACTCAGGAGTCAGGAGGTGCACACACTCACACAGTTCCCAGAGTAGGTCTAATCAGCCAAAAATACCAAGGTGTACCAAGCACATGTAGGTGCCTTCACACACACACACACACACACACACACACACACACACACAGAGTCATATCAGTGTAGTGGCTCACTTACCAGTCCAGCCTACAATCTGTCACCTGGGTCTTCATTATATATTCTGCATACAGAGTCCAAACCCCTGGTTAATATTCATTCATTCACTCATGTATGCTTCATGCTCCTCAGCTGGATGCCTCTGTCAGCTTTGTTCATCCCTGTACCGGCCACATGGTGGCAGCATAATGCCATGCAATATCAGTCCCGCCTTACAATCCCTCACCTCGCTGATCTCAGTGCTGTGTCTTGTGAGTGTGTGAATGTGTGTGTGTGGCTGAACTGTTACCTGGGTGGTGCTTGAGGTTTTCTCTCCGGTGACTCATTCATCCTGAGATGACTAACACACAGACACCGCAGTGGACAGTCATAACTGCCATCGGAGCCAAGGTTTGGGCTGCCGACGGCCTGCTAACATTATCTATGGAGACTTTTATTGGAATGCACAGCAGCAGGCGAAAAACAGGAGAGAGAAGCCAGACCCTTGGCTGCTTTGTCGAAATAAAACAGTGGTGTTTTTGTTTGCTCAGCATTCCTATGCCGAACACCGGTCTGACAATCAGGGCTGTGAACTGGTGGCTCAGCAGGCTGAGACCCATAAAGTAATGAAGTCACAGTTTTTAGTCTGGTTCATGAGCTTTCCTGCATCTCTCTTCTTTTTCTTCTGCATCACCCCTACTGTATTACAGACGGGAAAAATGATTATTGCGAGTAAA
This sequence comes from Epinephelus lanceolatus, assembly GCF_041903045.1. Taxonomy (NCBI): domain Eukaryota; kingdom Metazoa; phylum Chordata; class Actinopteri; order Perciformes; family Serranidae; genus Epinephelus; species Epinephelus lanceolatus. Next base: position 17,918,236 of record NC_135754.1, on the reverse strand, counting down.
CAAACAAAGACGAATGGGGTTTGGTGGAGTGTCTCTTGATATAAACTGATTTTCAGCACATCATTTTTCATTAACTGCATCAGTGGCTAAAATCAATTTAGGACACCAAAGCCAGTGGTGAAAGTTAGTTGTAGTTCAGAACCAAAGTTAGGTTCAGAAAAATGCACAGCTCTAATGGTCTGGCTTGGAAAGGCGCATTTATGGTTAGGCTGGTTTACGGTTGGCTTTTTTTTCTCTACACACTCATATGCACTTACTCGAATACCCATACACACAACTCACATCATCACACATAATTCATCACCATTTTCAGCCATCGTCTCCCTCTCTGTGCAGTGTACTATTTTCCATCCTGTCCTGTTATTTCGCCCTGTGTTTCTAAAAGGTTGTTGCTCTGGTTTAATGGACGAGAGTTTGATCCAAAGGAGGAGAACCACATTCTGGTTATTTAACTTAAAAAAAAAAAAACAGGGAGAAAAATACCACTGGTTTGAATGTGCTTGTTCAGTGAGACCTCTCTTTGACACATGTGCACGCACACACGCTCACCCAAAACAGACCAAGAATGGCATGGGAATGTTTTCTGCAGCCACTTTGGTTGCCGCTGGTAACCAGTGAAATGGTGTTCATTAACTATGTAGATTCAGAATTGCTCCTCTCCTGATCTGTCTCTTTCTAGCTCTCCATCACTCGCCCCCCCCCCCGCCTTTCTTTCTCCACTCTGCGTCTTTTCTCCCGCAGTTGGGGCTGGGGTTTGGGTTTTTTACTGACATGGGAGCTCTTGCAGAGGATTACTGTGGAGTCAGTTGTACGCTAATGATGATGTATAATAATCTCTGCTCTCTCTCCTCCGCTCTCCACGTTGACTGTTTCAACTGAGAAATCAGACTTCTTAACCACAGGACATATTTGGGGCAGTGGAATTACACGCTGTGCTTGCTCGATTTGTATTCTCTTGTTGTATTTACCCTGGCTTCACCCTCTTACAGCGTGCACAGGCTTGACCGCTCTCCTCTGCATAGAGAAATGCACCAACCTACTTGGCCATCCAGGATGTGCCCTAGTCTTTCCGTGATCGTCATTCTCCAGCAGCGCTACGATTTCCGTGACAACTTGGCACAGCGAGACCCAGACATTGGGTGACAAACTTGATGATGTGCAACACCATGCCTCAGGCTTTTACCCTTAACGACCAACAACCCCAGCTGACTCTCCGGTTGTCTTCAGGTGATGATGACCTGGATGGAAGGAGTCTCTCACCTCACCACTTCCCCTGTGTTATATCATTCTCTCCTTTAATGTGTCATGCAGGGTGTGAGGTGGCAGAGGCTGACTGAGCAGTTGGAGCCTCCAGTGGTGCTCAAAGCTCTCTTATGATACCTATTTTAAACCATAGAGGAGCTTTTCCCCCTTGAAATTCCCATTAGCTGTCTTAAAATTCAGGGAAAGGTTTTCCTCGCTGTATGACATCATCCTCCTCCAAGACTTTAATGCTCATACTGTGTAAATTATTAAAACCCAAGACATCAAGAGCTTGACATTTCAATATTTTCTAAAGTTCTGATTCAACGGGGCTCATGCTCTTCCATCCAGAGCCACCGGAGGAATCGCACCGTTTGTCTCTTTTGTGTGCTCGAGCAAACTATATGGAACACGCAGTCTCTCCGCAGCTGTTGGTCTGTTATGGTGATGGGGCTCTTGGCAAGCCCTTTTCCAAACAGAGGCTCACACACTGGCTATGCGAAGGCATTTCACATGCCTGTGAGCTCGCAGACTTTAGATCCCTGGAGCCATTTGAGCACACTCCACCCATCTTTGGAGGTCGTGTTCAGTAAAGCATCGGTAGATGATGATACAGTGATACAGTACCTGTTTGGGCCTTTGACCTGTTGCTGTGCTGCTAATATTTCTGGGATTGTTCTATATTTTGTAGTTCCTGGTGGTCAGGTGTGGTAGTGTAGCGTCCATCCCAATACAGAGGAGATCTACCCTTCGTTACGCGTCATTCTCCAGGCCCCTGAACAAATCGACGATGCTCTGCAGCCCATTGAAAAGGGCACAGAATTGATATTGGTCAAGCCTAAAGGGCTCATTGGAGAGCTTTGTCTGTCTTCACGGAAATACTGTCAGGCTGCAATATGTAACCTTCATACTTGAATACTCCTGTCTGTTAGATTTGTCTAAATCTCTGTCTTGTATCGTATTATCGCTGTCTCTTTCACCGCTCCTCTCTCTTATTCGGCGATATTCTTAAAGGTCAGCCATTTGTCCGAACATGGTTGCTTGCATTTTGTCTCTTTACCTCTTCCCCCTCTTCTCAAAATGTTTATTCGCTTGAGTACCCACTATTTTTGACGGGGGCAAATCCATCTCTCCTTTACATACTCCTCCCTGCATGTCTGGTCTTCCTTCCTTTACATCTCTCCTCTCACTTCTGTCACACCTCTCTGCTCCTGCCCCTCTCTCGCCATCTGCCTTTCCATCCTCCCTCTCCAATCTCCCACCTCTATCTCTTCCCCCCCCCCCCCCCCCCCCCCCTTCCTCCCCTCCACTGACCTGCCCTTAATTGGTCTGCTTCAGTTGCACCTACAGGATCCAACCAGCTGTCAAACAGATCCCTGCCTGTTGAGGTTAACCTTAAGTGGGCCTGAGTCGGGGCCAGAGCCCGGGGTTTTGAGTGGTTCTCAGGGTCTAGGGCCTCGGGCACAAAAGGAGGGCCAAAAGCATTTCTTTGAGAGCACCAAATCTCCTGTCTCCTCTTCTCCCTTTCCCCGGGCCTCCCTTCCTCCATCCCTACCTCCCTCCATCCCTCCTTCTCTCTCCCTCTACCCCCTCCAGACTCTCTGTCTGCGCTGACACCGCCTTTAATAAGGGGGAGCGGGGTGCACTGTTTATTTGTGTGGTGCGAGGTTAAAAACTTCCCCCTTAATTGACATTCCGGTAACACTTTCCAATAATGGGGCGAGCAATTTCCTTGAAATTGATGTGTGTCCACCGCAAGGAAAAACACTGCTTCTAGCTTTCACTGACCCATGGATGATCTACACTTGCGCCACGTCTTTGTTTGTGTGTGTGCGTGTGTGTGTCAGCGTGAGAAATTGCATGAATGGTCTTTCGTTGGCGGTCGCAATCGTGTTTGTGTGTGTGTAACAAGGCAAGCATGCATCATACTCATACTGCGTCTCCGCTGCTAATATGTGTGTCAGTGTGTTCATTCATATGAGTGTGTGCATGTTTTTGCTGTGTTTTGATTTACACTGAGTGCGTGCATACATTTGTGTCGCAGTATGTGTAGTTGTGCTTGCTACGCGCGTGTTTACGTGTCTGTAATTATCTTGTTTTCAGAGCTTTTGTTAGCCTAGTTATTGCTTGCGTGCCCTATATTTCTGTACCCGGTGAGGTGGACATAAATAAACAATTCAAATATTTTCATTTTCATTTAACCCACACGCCAATGAGTGACAGTCGCACCACGTCAAAACGCTAAAACAAATCCACAGTAGAAAGCCTATTTTGCCCTCTTGCTCAGTCAATGTCTGTCTGTGAGAAACTATGCAAACACAAACATCTCCCTCTGCTGCAGACTGCATCCTTGGCCTAAACGGTGACCACTGGATAGGACTTGTGGTGTAATGACGGTTGATGTTAAACGTGTGTGTGTGCATGTGTGTGTGTGTGTGTGTGTGTGTGAGGGGGAGAGTGAGAGAGAGATGGGGAGAGAGCGTAAGAGACAGCGTGTGTCAATAAGTAGATGAGTAAGTGTGATAAATGTGTAAGTATGAATGTGTGTGTGTGTGTGTGTGTGTGTGTCAGTGTGCGAGCGTGTGTCTGTGTGTGGCTGCAGGCAGACGCTGGCTGGTTCCTGGCCTTGTCATTCTGTCTCCCACACGCTCTCTGATGTGGTTTGAGGCTGCGGCTTTCACTATGGAGGGGGATAGCCACCGCACACACTCACACTGTTCTCACATCTCTGTGGAAACACACATTGCGCGCTGGTATGCAGTCACATTCTCAGAAATGCAGACGCACATGCTGAAGCGACGCGCACACACGCACACACGAACGCACAGCTCAACCCCTGAAGGATGTAACAACACAACAGCGGCTTGCCAAAGTGTCTGAATGGACGCCGGAGCGCGCTCGTAGACTAACACACACACAGCGCTAGACGCCATCCGTGGTGCTGGTGGGCTCCCACAATAAGCGGTTAGTTAAATAATATCAAAGACAGATGTTGGCTCTGGTCCCATCATACTTTGTGTGTGTGTGTGTGTTTATGGTGTGTGTGTGTGTGTGTGTGTGTGATTGAGAAAGGGAGTACTGATATGCAGATCCTTGGGAACACATGTTTCCTTGGAAATTATTACATGTGTGTAGATAATTGTCACTCATTTGTAGCATTAAAGAATGTATGGAAAATACAAATAACTCTTAAGTCTAACTATAAATAGCTAACTATAAATATTTCTGGGGAAAAAAAATCCCTGTTCTTATTTTTTATGACACTCTGTCATCACACTATATTGTTCTTATTTTTTTTTTAACAGTGTCTGCATTGTGAGAAATAAGAATACAGGAAGAAGCGATGCAGCAGGAAATAAGATAAAGAAATGCTTATTTACAAGGCTCCCTACATCAATAAATAGATGATTGTACAAGTTGTAAATCATCAGTTATACACACAGTAAACAAATGATCAGTTTATTGAATAATTACTAAGAACTATCTCTTGATATATTATTTTAATGATTTTTTTTAATGCCGTGAAAACAAGCAGACACATTTATTTATCGCTGCTGAAGTTTGGGTGAACACCTTACATTTATTACCTTCCGTGATATAGTACATCATGAGGAGAGCTCAGCTGGCAAAATGACAGGGCATCTGACACACACACACACACACACACACACATGCACGCACGCATGCACGCACACAAATATAAAGTAAATCCATGCACACACACTGTAGAAAAACCACTGTCTCTCTTGTACTTGTATACACAAACCAAAGAGGTTCTCTCTCTCACACACTCCACGCACACACACACACACACACACACACACATACACACCCACACTGACAGTGAGCCTCAGCAGATACTCTGTGTTACTGACCCCTCCTGGTAACACAGTGAATTGGATATTTTGGCACGACACATGTATGTTTACACTGATCTCTGATCATGTCCCCCAATGACAGAGTTCACATCTACTTATCAGTGAAATATGCTCTGCATCATGGGAAGGGACAGGGAGTGGAGGGGGAGGAGACAGTGCCTCCCTCACTTCTGCTCATCATCCATTCATCCATCAATTGATTAACCACCTGACTGTTGTTTTCTCTTTCCACCTGTCCAATAATCGGGCTTTACACTCACTCAAGTCCTCTGTGTGTCTGTGTCCTGTATCATTGCACAGGTTTGCATATGTGTTTGAGTTTGTGCTTACATGTCCATAATCATCAGCTTTCTTTTCTGTAATGACATGTTGATTAGAGACTGCCGGTGTTGTGAGGTGGTTTGCAAACTGTAACACTTTCTAAGGTGGCTTAGCTTTGTCAGGTCTGGTCTGTTTAAGGTGGACTTAAATCATTTACTGGAACTTGTGTTTATTGAGGGCGACAGTCATGTTGTCATTATATTAATATTAGGGCTGTGGCAGTGGTGGAATCTGTCCTGCTGTGATTAAAGGTGGCTCAACAGTGCCACAGGTGGTATTACAGCCATTTTTGGTTGTTTTTGTGAATGACTTCATTTATCCTGATTTTAGAGCTTTGTAAATAAGCTTTATCGTTCGGCTGTTTAGGTATGTTGTTGCATTTTAAATGACAGAGATGACACAGTTTTAAGAGAGATGAAATACTTATTGATTGTTAAATGCATAACACAGAGAGGCAATGAAACGCAACAAGGGATGCAGTGTTTTTTCAGCTGGGACGCATCCGGTTGCTTTGATACCAAATACTCTTATCGGCACATGGTAGAGTAGCTTCTTTCTCTGGATGAAGGCTGAAGCTCGTGGGGAGAGAGGACAAACCTACTGATCTGTGTGGGTTCAGTACTAATTTTCCTCCCTTCTTGTTGTTTAGCAATGTGACAGTTGTTATTTCTAGTATTCGTAGGGCTGCTCAATTATGGAAAAAATCCTAATCACGATTATTTTGGTCAAAATTGAAATCACGATTATACAAACGATTATGCGGTGCACGTGATCTCTATCTCTACATGGTCGCGCGTTTACAATTCTCCTCTGCGCATGGTGGAGTTCGGCCCCGATGTGCGCTCGCACACACACATACACACACACACACACACACACACACACACACACACAGACCAACCTCTCTCGCTCTCCCTCTGCCATTTTCCGCACACTGTTTTTGAAATCTTCCGCGATCACCGGCCCGTCACATTATCCGTAGTCCACCTACTTGACTGGCTTGTGGAGTGAATAGAGGAGAGGATGGGAGGGGCGGTATTGCGCATGTGCGGCTTCTGTAGTAGAGAAAATAACATCTCCAGGCATCCGTGACCAAAAATCGTTGACTCTCGATTTCATTAATTTTGAAATCGTTTGACCTCAAAATCGTAATCACCATCACCAGACGATTAATTGCACAGCCTTAGGTATTTGTTCCAACAGATGTGCAAGGCTCAGCACAGAATAGATGCTCAGTGCCTCTTCACACTGCTGTCGTTGGTAGTGTAGTGTAAATATGCGGCACTCCCATAAAAAAAAACAAATCATAGTGGGTTGTGGCATCCCCTGCAGTTGACCTGTCATTAGTGGGTTGCAATACTGTAGTTATCGCAACAGCTCCAATTGTTATGAGACTAGATATCATCTTAGATTTTGGATATCATAGTAGTGTAAGTGTTATCGTTTGCTGGTTTTAAAGGCTGCATTACAGTAAAGTGATGTAATTTTCCGACCACACCAGACTGTTGTAGGTGTTTTAATATTTGCCATCACCCACTTAGTCATTATATCCACATTAGTGATGATGTTTTAGCAGAAATCTCATTGTGTAGTTTGTGAAAGCACTAATTATCAACCCTACAATATTGTGCTATTTAATTTCCCAGCCCTAACATCTGTGTCATTATCTCATCTATAGCTTCTCACCATTTCCAACTACTGCCAATCTACTGATTTTGAAACAAAATGCTAAGTTACTTCCTAAATGATGAACTAGCTTGTTTATCACGGCATTCTTCAGCTCACCCGTCACCTCACCGCTATAAAGTGATTCTTGCTCATCAATAACAGCTGGTGCCAACCCCAAAGCCGTGTGTATCTCTCAGAGGGCTCTTGAGGGGCCCTGTCGTCCCTCATTTTTTCTGCCAGCCTGTCTCTTTAAGGTGGTGTTTGTTTATGCCGAAGCTCAGCTCAGTGAGACCTGTGCAGGCTCAGTGCTGGGCTCCTTTCATAGGGGCTCCATTTTGTTCTTAATAAAATGGCACTCAGTGGCCGGGGGACTGGCAGGCACCCAGCTCCCTGGGAAACCAAAGAATGCCGGCCTTCATTTAGCGACAAACAGCTACTGCCTGAGGAGGCTAGTTCTCCACTCTGCTCCTCAATACTACTGCTGCTGAGGCCTGTGTGTGTGCATGTGTGTGTGTGTGTGTGTGTCACTGTGGAATGGGGCCACGGTTGAAGGAGTCAGGTATGGCGGCTCCTTACATAGCTTTTCTCTTGTTGACGTTTGCTCGCACCATTCTGTCTTTTCAGCTCGCTGTCTCTCCGTCCGCGTCCCCGTCTTGGCTGCCCACTCGAAAACATGCAGCACCACTTCTCCTCGTCCCCTGCCTCTCTCTCTCTCTCGCCCTCGCTCTCTCCATCACTCGGAGTGAATGGTGGGAACAGAGCAGCCATTAAGATGCATATTTAGAAGGACTTAACCCCCCTCCTCCTTCTCCTCCCATCTCCCATACACTCTCATAACACACACATACAAATACTGTAAGTCACTAAGAGTGCCTGTCACCAGGGACACATGCATCATTACACACACTCACACACACACACATACACACTGAGGCAAACTTGTTGGAAAGCTCCTTGTTATTGGCTGTCCAAGCTCCGGCAGGAATTTTCTCTATCCCCCCATCCACTTCACCTCTTCCTTTCTCCTTTCTTCATTTTCATTTTCTCAACTTGTATTTGTGTTGACAGCACAAGGGAAGGATTTGATCACATGACAGTTTCAGTGGCAAGGTTTAAACACCACACCATATCCTGGCATTGACCAGAAGAGATAAAGTGAGAGGTGACAACGAAATGTGTGTCCCACGGACTGGGAAAGTTTTAGGGATCTGATAACGGGGCTACCCGAGCCCTATTATTGACAAGACGAGGGGAAGTGGATACCAGCAAAAAAATCTATTTGCTGCCAAAACAGTAATGATACGCTGAGCGAATGATGTGGAGAAAATCTGTGGGATAGCAGATAAGAAATCGAGGACGTGAGAAAGGAGAGTGATAGGTGCATTTGACAGATCTTGGGTGGATGAGATGAAAACAAATGTATTCCCTCATTAATTCCCTGTATAGACAGTCAGGAGAGGTGAAAATATGCAAACAGACTGACACATAAAGTGTGGAACATTAATGAGAGTGAGGTGGGGGTGATAGACACATGTGAACCCAAAGAGCAAAAGCAAATTGACAGCAGGGAACAGAGGATGGGGGGAAGAAGAGGAGACAAGGACAGAGGAGCTACGAGGGAGGAGACGAGTGGAGAGCTCTGTTTTGTCTGTCGTCTCCTCCTAATGCGACACATATGAGAGGCCTCGGAAACAATGAGTCACCCCAGAATGGGACTGTCGCCACTATCGGGCCCGAGCAGGGCTCTCTGTGCAAGACGATTATGTCGGCGCTTTTCATTTCAGCCTCTGACATGTCCCCTGCGATAGGGAGAATTCTCACTGTTTTCGCTCCCTCCGCTGCCACATCATGGCTCTGGTTCAGCGAGCACAACTGTGAGGCAGAATGAGGTGATGCGGGGTTGTTGAATGTGTATTTTTCTTGCCTGGTCACACAAGAAAAATTCACACACAGGTATATAAATCTCCGCAAAGCACATGTATATCTACACAAACACACTGATCTCTATAATCATTGGGTAAGCTGCATTGTTCTTTGGCGTCGCCATAGCAGAGATGCGCCAGCTGTGAGATCATCTCATGGGATACAGAGTGTGTGTGTGTGTGTGTGTGTGTGTGTGTGGCTGAAGGTGTGGAGAGGTGGAGTGCCCTGCAGTGACAGCCACTGATGTATAGATGGGCAGGTGGGAGTTGGACAAAGAGGGAGGATGCTTGTAAACCCACTGTATGGAGTTGTCTGTTCTCTCCTCCTCCAGCTGCTGCACTCTTTCATTATACAGCATTGCAAAACAAAGCCTCTCACTCGCCATTATTGTCCCACTCACACACACACACACATACATACCAACACACACAGTCAATCCCTGTCAAGTTTTCACTCCTTTCCCCCCCAGTTTTGGAGTGTTTTTGTGCTTCAGACCGTCTGACTGACTGACTGACTGACTGACTGATTGACAGTGAAAGCCCTGTTTATTGCTTTTTTTTAGTTTAAAACTGACACACATTGTTCCAGCACCGTAAAATAATCACTTACTGTTAACCCTGTGCGCCTTCGTGTTAGCCGCAGCAGGCCGTCACCGCGGTGATTGATTGGCAGGCCTAGCTGCTTGTACAGCCGCTTATGTGGGGAGGTAAAGCAATCAAGAGCAAGTTGCAGAGCGCTGGTGGTGGCCTTTTTTTTCCGAGGGGCCAATTAGAGGGGAGATTTCCCAACAGATTGCTGTAGCTCCATCTGTGTCTGGGGCTGTGCTTTGGTTTGATCCCGTGAAATTAGCTTGAAACAATAGGGCCGAGCCATCCACTCCGTCTCTATCTGCAATCTGTCAGTTCTCTTTGTCCCTTGACTTCTTTTCCTATCCATTCCTTTCTGTCTCTGCTGTGTGCTGCCTCTTCACCTTCACTTGTCCCTTTTTCATTTCTCCGCCACCTTTCTGTCTTTCTCTATTTCCTATTCATACTCTCTAATCTCTCCTGTCCGCTCCCTCTCTCCCTCCAGACACACAACCCTTCTTGGATGCTCTAAAGTTCTGTGGATGGAGATGAGTGGAGTGGAAACAACTATTTTTATTGAGGGTTATCGGGCCAAAGCCATTATGGATTGTAAAGCCCACTTCTGTAGGCAGTGATTATGTTGCAAGCAGTACCTTAAGAGGACTGGTGTACTGGGCACATTTCAAACAATAACAATTTCTCAACTTTTGCACCACCATTTAACTTTTTCCATATTAAACAACCAGCCACCTTTAACCGACTGGAATTTCCTTTCTTTCTTTTTATTTTATTTAATGGAAAATACTCTGTGGGGTTGCTAGGCAATAGCTCATTCAGTCCGCAGACAACGCGCGGGTCAAGAGGCCAGATGGATGAGTGGAGTAAACAAGAAAAAAGACAACAGGGAGAGGAGGAGGTGAGAGCAAGGAGAGGTTAGGATGAAAAAAAAAATGCCAGGCTAAGAGAGAGAAGAGCACCGAGGGATGAGGGAGGATATGGAGAGGATGAAGTGAAGAGGAAAGAGGGATTTGGGTTGTGAAATGAAAGATGGGGTAGGATGAATCAGGGTGGTCCGTGTGAGCGAGCATGTGAGACCCAGAGAATAAGACACTGTAAAACAATTTTGAGGTGTTGTCAAACTTAAGATACTTTTCTAGGGGAAACAGTGTGATCTCTCTACAGTTTGCACCTCTTGGAGAATACTCACAAGTTCTTCACTCAGTGGAAAATATTTGGAAAACAGTTTAAGCCCTTTACATCTCGTGATGATTGACTTGGTGGTAAACCATTGAGTACAGCCTTGGACAAAACAAACAACGAACATATTTTTAGCTCGAATGTTTGTTGGTGGCATCTGTGGGCAGTAACATACAGAGAAGATTTAAGAGAATGACATGACAGTGATGGTAATTTGTAGCACTGTAGAAAAGGCAATCATGAAACTTTATAGGATTGTTGTTCAGTCCCAAAACACCCTTTGCTCTTATTACTTAGCCCTTACCCCTCTGTTTTGTGCGTTCACCGCTGGAGGTAAGATGTCCCAATTTTTGCTAGGATAGAGAGGTAGGGTGAAGTGTAAAGGCCAAAGCACACTAGTGGCGAACAGCGTGCATCAAAAAATACGGCCTGTTATTTTCTATGTACAACCCGACACCGGCAGCAGCTAGACACATGTCGGCGCTTCTAGACGCGCTGCCCCGCAGCGCTTTAGGCCGCTATTCTATTTCCAGTCTTGGTGCCCCCAGAATAAATGCATTTCCCCCCATCTCACTCTTTGCTATTTACATACCTGCTCCTGTATCAGCTCTTTTTCTCTGCTCCTATGGCAGCTCGACTCCTCTCCTCACCACTGATGTATAAAGACAACTCTGTTGCTGTTGCTGTCTTGAGTGTGTGACAAAGAATGGATGAAGAAAGACTTGTTGTTGAGGTCAAGACATATTCCTAGCTAAATGACCCACAATCCAGACATTATGAAGACCATGGCCAAAAAAAAAAAAGTCTCTGTTCAGTTTAAAGCTAGACTGCTGCATATTTGCTCAAAGATTGTGGGTCAAGTGCTTGACTCAAGTTTCTGAACTGCATATGCTAAAAGAAGGTTGTTTCTGGCAGGTAATATTGCGTCCCTCTTACACGTTATTTGAAGAATATCAGCTTTTGCCATAAAGGAGAAGATTTAGAATCCCAAAGGCTCGACTGAACAGGTCGAGGAACTCTTTTGTGCCTAGACTCTCAACCTGTTAAATCCAAGTATGGCTTCTAAGTAACCTGGGTTGAACACCGAATGTAATAGGTAATGAGTAATATGTTGCACTGTGTCTACTTTTCGTAATGTCTGTTATGAGTTGTAGTGTTTTTTGTATCATTTCATTGGTTAATATTTGCTTTGTATTTTGGTATTTATGTGTATTCATGTGGAACAGTTGACATCCCCGGATGCCAGACAATTTTCAGATTTTTTTTTTCCTGACAATTAGGCAAAATCAGATCCAATTAAAATCCAAATCAAATTTCAATGTATTATGGTCCTTTTCTTTATAATAAGCATAACAAAAATAACCGCTAGTAGTATGCTGATGTGCTAGCTAGCTAACCTACATTGTCATTGCTGTTTTGTGCATGGCAGTCCTGCATTTTGATCTAATTCTATGTTGCATTTGTTTACGAAAACACCATTTATAACTACTGGTGATGTATTAGGATCTTGAAGGGGGATATTTTTAACAGCTACCCCCTGTAACTCTGTTCCAAGGCCCAAGGAGGCACTTGAAAACGAAGGGTAGAGGTAATAAAAGAAATGGGATTGGGCCAATATCTCTGTTGTATCCTGTATTTTCCACTACATAATCAAGTGAAATATCATGTAAAAGGAAATAAAATCCATCCTTTGGTGTTAAAGTTCACCCCTCTGTGTGTTATTGCCTGAAACAAGAGGTGTTTTTTTGGAGTTGCGTGCTGAAAAGGTTGAGAAACACTCATCTAGATGATGGATTGGCTGGCAAACTCTTTTCCCCCTGATGACTTTGTGAGATGTTGAATTCCTCCGGTTTATTGCAGATTTCAGTGCGGATGCCAAGCCTTTAAAGCTGCACTAATGACCTAACACACACATATACATGCATGCTGGACACTTGCGTAACAACACACACACCTGTATTTACTTATGTGCGCGCGCACTTTCTCTTTTCTCTAAACGCACACCCACACATGTCCTCATTATATTTTCTTCACACCAGTGCGTGAGCTACCAACTCAGATGCACTTCCCCATCAAAGGCGTCCCAACATATAAACACACTAAACCCACACACATTCTCTCCCTCTCCTCAGTTTTCCCCTTATCTTTTTTTTTTGCCAGCGGCTTTTATAGAAGATCAGACTAACAGCAGATACCTGCATCCATTAGGGCTTTCCAGTCACTCAACAGCAGTATTGTGATACAGGAGAGCAGGCAAGGGGACACGCTTGTTGCTCAGTGGCAGCCTGAGGGAGCACTGCGTCCGTCTTGACAGATATCTCTCCTCTAATGTCCCCCAAGAGAGGCCTACCTGCCCCCTTGGTGACTGATGCACAGAGGGAGACAAGAGGGACATTGGGGGGGAATCTCCTGAAAGATTGTTCCATAAATTCAAGACGTACTTTGTAAGTGTAGCCTTCTGTCTTTTTCTGTGTGTGCTCGTGTGTGTGTATCCATGACTTGCAAGTGAAGTCACACTTTTGTGGATGCCACACTCAGTTTGGTGACTAAAAAACAGCCATGGTTGTTTTATTGTCCCCTTATGATTGGATGATAGAGGGAATGAAATGAAAAGTTATGTCAGGGATTCCCGCAGAGTTTTTATAGTAGAGGCATCATGCCTTTCCTGAAATAAAGAGCAGCCCCCGCTAACATCAGAAGAAATTATTGGGTTTCTATTAGATGTAATATTGGGTTTATTAAGCTTCTGGAAAAGAGACCAATGGCACCACATCACACAGCAAAGGCCACATGAGGCCACGCACAAGTCTGAAGAGTTCTTGTTTCAGTTTAGTTCTGGTTTAAGTCTTCTTCATGGCAATTGGTCTGATGACAATTTAGTCTGTTGGAGCAACGGCCAGTATGTAGGTGGTTCCCATGTAGCCAGCGCGTACTCAAATAATGTATATCCAGGCCAAGACTTCCTCTTCCATTTGCTGGTAATTGTTTACAGTCTGATTAGCAACTTGAGACGTGAGGCGGACGACATTTTGGTTAGTCTCTATTAACGATATCTGCATATGAATGCAGATAAAGCTAAAGGAAAACAAAAAAGGTTGTCAGATGATCACCAGTGGCTTCCGAGATTGCATTTCGGCTAGTGCGCTCTGCCTGGTTTGCTCTCAACACAGACTGTTTATCTGCATGGAACCAAAACCCAGTCAATACTACATGGACTACAAACGGAAACCAGAACGCTTTCACCACGAAAATCTTGCCGTGATTCTGCATACATACTACGCAGGTATCTGTTTACAGAGAATATGTTCAGACACATAGACTTTATAACAAGATGGACAGTAGGACAGCTCCCAAAATGTGACACCTGTAGTATCAAACCCCGCCTCCTTCATGTCAGCAGATTCGACATGAGCCAAACAAAAAAGTGGTCTCTGTCATTTTAGGTTTTTCTAATCGTGCTGTTGTAAGTTCTAGTGTTAAAATTTGGTTTTAATTAGTTATTTGATGCTATAAAAGGTGGTCTGACATCATGATTGACAGGTGTGTGCCAATCAGTTTGCTCACTGTTGTTGGCACTGCTCTTGATCGGCAGGATCGCTGGCTCCAAATGACGTCACCAGCCCACAAATGCAATACCCATATCCGTGAAATTTAGGCTTCATTTTTGTACAATGGGACGAAGCAGAGAGATGTTGTCCAGCTTTATATACAGTCATTGATCCGGCATCACATTGGAATGCTATTTCTTAATTTTGCTCATTTTCTATCCACTATACATTTTTGATACCTTATATTTGATATTGAAAAGTCCACTCTGATCACTATGGTCATTTTATTGTAGCCAGGACAAACAAAGTATGAGAGATCCCTATATGACACAGTGGGTCTATGTGAGGGAGGAGACAGACACATTAAAATGCACCTTACGGCTTCCTGCCACAAGTCAATAGCACCCCCCTGATATGTCTTGTAGCAGTTTAATGACAATACAACAGGATGCAACACCAACCTGAACAAAAAGAATAGGTGAAGATTCCTTGGCCCCTCACGCTCTAATTTGCTGGCTGACTGCAGAAAGACAACACTATCTCTTAAATGCGGGGAGGGTCAGAGGTCACTGTATTGCATTTGTAAGGTCAGCGGTCGAGGTCACGCTCAGCTCTGGGCCTTCCTGCCGCAGACAGCCGGGTCATGCCACCTACATAGACTCCAATTATCCCTGCCAGCTAATAACCGCTCAGCTTGTTCTGTTGCACAGCACACGAAATTCCCTGTTACACAATGGATGTCTTTGCCGTGTGCATACTTGTATCTCTTTTAACACATGCAGACACACCGACCTGCGCCGAGGGCACACGGACGTCTCAGACGAAAAGGCAGCCAACAAAATGAACCAATTTAAATCAGAAGAATTCAAAGCAGAACAATGCACTTCAGAGTGATTCTTGACAGCTCGCAAAGTGGTACAAAGCAGGAGACTGTGTCCTGATTGTTAAAGTTATATGCATTGTTAAACTATGTATTGTTAGAATCAATTTGAATTCAGTTATCACCCCTGAAAAGGTGTCATTTCTCCCATGCTATACTATAAATACAATCCCCTGCTTCCATTAGAGCTTACTGTTATAAATATGACCATTATTTTGCTCTCTCTTGCCTTCCACTTTGGATGTGCTCAGTCCTGCTTTTCCTTCCTGTTGTCTCAAGTGTTTATATGACCCCTACGAGGTACCGCAGCACAGGCCAGTTTTTTCCCTGTGCATTTAAACCAGTTCTGTGGTATTGCTGTTTATGTTGTAAATTAACTTTGCATTAGCAGTTGTTAATTGATGTTCAGCGTCAAGTGAAAGTGACCCTTAAATGGATCAGTGAGTGGACCAGAATGTGGGGTCACTCCATTTCTGACAGTGGTCACCGGGTCAGGCCAGTGCGACCACACCTCAATGCCAGCGGAATGTTCATTTTGCAGGGTTTTCCTTGGTTTTCATTACAAGCCCAGAAAGCTGAACTCATTCTTTGCCGGGGGGACCTTTTGTCATCTAATGTCAAAAACAGTCGACCAAAACAGAGCTTCCTGATAGACGTTATTGAATTGTTCCGCAGGTGGGAAATCCTTGAAGCATTATAGATTGACTCTTCTTAAGAACCCAGACTCTCCCATCAGTTTAGTATGGAGAACAATATATTTAGTGGTATGAATGTTTACGCCAAACCACTTCCATACCAAGCAGACACATTTTTTATTTAGTTTATTTAAGGCTTTATGTACACATTGGAATGAAAATGCTGAATTTTAGACAGAGCAATCTATCGGATAGCCTTCCTACACATACACAGCCTCAGCCTCACCAGTCATCCTGCCAAACCCACATGTAAGAAAAAAATACATAATGCAAGAGAGATAGAGAAGGCCAGAGAGAGGAGATATTTTGAGGTGTATCCTGGCTGTCTGGCTCTGGCTAATGCCCTCTTCAGTGAGGTGGAATGGCACATAAGCTCCCATTAATACAGGAATGAGTTGAATTTAGCTCCGTCTGCCTGCACGGCTGGCCTGGCCAGCCCCCCTGGCTTTCCATGAAGTGTGGGGCGCAACACTTACTGAAAAGCTCTGCGCTGCGCTCCGGCATGCCACACCCTCCTGACACCCCCAGCGCTCTCCTTTGTTCTCTAACTATAGCCGCAGCCGTGCCAAGGCCCCCCGACTTAAATATTCCACTATAAAACAAGTGATAATGAACATGAAAAGCACCCAGTGCTGGTAGTTGACTGAGCCGCTAAGCACATTCAGCCGTGTGCATACACGCATACGCAATCTGTGTTACATGTATGTGCAAAGATACATAAAAGGTATACGCACACACTCATGCAACACAGGTGCACTGATACACACGAGTGTATAATACGCACATATAACCCCACTCCCCTTTCTGCTTATACACTCTGAGTGTAGAATCAAAAAGGAAAGTGTGGAGAGAGGGGATGAGAGGTGTAGAGACCTGGGAGTGGAAAATGATTGATCCGTTTTAAGGGTCCTATAAATCCACCAGCTGATGTGGGTATAAATGGGGGCATGCATGTCTTTCCTACCTGGCAACCCGTCTCAGCATCACAACAGGGATATTTATACTGTCCATCCTACTGTAAGACCTTGACAAACCCCTCACATGTCAGGAATGGACAAGGAAATTAGCATACATGGCTTTTTTTTCTTACTTTCATAGTCGGTTATGTTCTGCTTCGTTAGTTGATATGAAGTATGTTTGTTGGTAAGAATTAATGTGCTGTGTCATGAATGTTACTATTATTGTCTGTGTGTTTGAGTGTGAGTGTGGCTATTGATGAGTGGCAAGGGCTTTTACAGTAAACTGTATGTAACTAACTGTGGAGCGTCTGTACCAAGGGAGGCTCCATGTAAAGGTTGCCTGTCTCTGGAGCTCCCTGGAGTGCCCAGGCAGCCAGGCACCTTTGACCAGGACTAGGCCCCCTCAGGCCTTTCGCACACACAGGCACACACACACATACACACACCTCTCTGTGGGCCCCCCACTCTCCCTGGGGTGAGATGAGCCCACCAAGGCCCCCTCCTGGAGCTGTTCCCCTCAGCAGCCCTGGATCTCCACCTCTCTTACCAACCGCTCCACACAGACGTGGCCAAAAGCCAGGGGACGCCACTGTCGGGATCAGGGGTTGAGGCTGGTGGAAGATATGTGTGTCCGTGCATTTGTGCGTAAGTGTGCACGTGCCTGTATACGTGCATGTGCGAGTGCGTTTTTGCGTGTGTGTATATGCGCAGAAGGGGGGTCTATCCCCAGACACAAGTTGCTCAGTTTTTTGGAAAGTCTCTGGCCCACCCAAGAGGAAAGAGTAGGAGGAGGAGGTGGGGGGGGGAGGGGACCGAGGCCTTGGGGGAACAAAGCCTTATTTCAAACTTGCCGAAAACAGGGGTCTTTATGCTGTGATGCTGGGGCCCCCTCCTATGTAGGGAGATGTTATCGCAAAGATGCAATATCCACCTCGGCATAGGGCCGGGGGGGCGGCTGCATAGGCCTCCAGTGTTACACTAAGTACCCTGGGGCACTGACCTCACTAATGAAGTCTCCCTTGGCTGCTGCTACCCACTACTGTACCCTCCTTTGTCTTTCACACGGGGATCTCTCACTCTATTTGTCTGTCTGCCTTTCTGTCAGCCTGCCTGGCTGGCTGCTAACAACAGCTGTGTGTGTGTGACCGTTATAGCCATATTTTGTCTACTTTGATAGTTTGTTTATACAGCTTATTGTTGGTCTGTTTTGTCCTTGTGTGGTGCTGTTTGTTTGTTTTGTGTGCCGCCTTGATTTGCACCGTGATCCTTTTCTTTGAGTTTGAACGTCTGTCTTCCTTTGCCATTTGTCTATCTGCACGGCTGTCTCCATAGCTCGCTTTGAAGTGTCTCCCTGATTTACTGTCCGGCTGTCTCTTGTAGTCCTTTTGACTTTGAAGCTTTCAGTTATCTAACCATCGAAGCCTCCTCTTTCACTCACTGTGACTTTTATATGTGGCCTTGAGTTGCATTTAAAAATGTTACACCAAGCTCTTCAGGGATTCCACAAGTGGGAAAAGGGAAATTTGATTTTGCGAGATGGGGATCGGGAGAAAAGCACAATTAAAGTGGACGCCCTGCATTCCTGTGTGGAGCCAGTGGCCTGGGGATAGGATTTGCTCAGTTTTCCTGACAGCTTGGAAATCCCACCACTCCACAGCCTGATCCTCGTCTCAGCTTGCATCTTCTGTCCCAACCCAAAATTTAAAGATCGAAAATGATATTCATTAAGAGGAGAGCCAGAAGAGGGCTGTGAGGAATTTGTGTGAGCTGCGGAGACGTCGGGGACTTGGAGGCTGTGAGACTTGTTGACAGCTTGATTTCACTGTAAAAACACATTAATAATTGTGATATTTTTGTAGGGAGGGAGTCACGGGAGGGAGTGGCAGTTAGCAGTCGTTTGTTACAACTGTTTCTTAAGCTCAGCCATCTTATCCTAAGCTTGTCAATGGTAGAATCTAAACTCTACCATAACACTATTCTGATGTAGCTGGATCTTTTATCCCAGTGAGTTTTATACAGTCATCACATTGGATGGATCCTCCAGCCTCCTGTTGATGCTGCTAAGCTGTCACTGGTCTCCGAATCCACCAATCAGCCAAGGGGTGTGGCAACCCTTCTTTGAGGCACCGAGCAGAGAGAGCAGGTCTCTCTGCAATTCCACAATGCCCAGCCCCTAGAGAGCCAAAGTGGAAAGTTTGCTTTAGCACCCGCTGGGTTTGAAGATGAAAGAGCTTTGGGATGACATGGGTCTATGGTCGGGGGATGAGGGGGAGCACTGAGCGTGGGGTGGGGAAGCTTATATCTCTTTATCCCGTCTGGCGTGCTGTGGCTGGGCTCGACCCACATCAGCTGTCCACTTTTCTCCGGCTGCCAGTCGCCGTGCAGTCCAAAGCTGGCCTGTCTGCTGATGGATTACCTGGTCAAAATGAGTGTACCCCTTCATCCCCTTTTGCTCTGAATATACGGCTCGCCCTACCCTGCCTGAAAGCCCTCACCTGAGCACCCCTGCATGGCCCTGGGGTGCAGTTATAAAAAGATGAAGGGGTCTGGAGCTTGGGTCGGGCGGGGCTGGACTAGAGCATTGGCAGGGGTTTGTGGAGGGGGACTGCTGTAGCTGTGTTTATGGGGGCTAGTCAGGATTAGTTGGCGGCTGGTGGTTATTGATTCAATTTGAGATGCTTTTTTATCTGCAAGCCGCCTAAGGCCAGCGCACATGCTAGCTTCCTCCAATGGGCCCTAATCCCTGCTGGTTATAAAAGGAATATGCCTTTGGTGGCGGAGGAGATGCTCCGAATGCCTGCGCTGCAGCAGAGGAGGCATCTGTCATGTGTGTGTTTGGTTGAGCCGGCACTGGGATCAGGGGGGCTCGGCATGTTGGCTGCAGGTTTTAGCCGGTGCTGAGAGCTAGAGTAGGGAATGAGTCGGCGTACTTTTGGTATGCACCCACAATTTGCACTGCTGGCGGTATCCATGTCTCCAGCATTAACATGCATGCATGTTGTCGTTTAATTTGCAGCTCAGGAGAGCCACGAGCCACATTCTTTACCTCAGCCTCACAAGTGTGTGATCAGGCAGTCCACTAGATTGTTGTTTTGTGATTTAAGTAGAAAGTTAACTGAAACTTTAGTGATTGCATGCAGTGAAGAGTGAAGAGATGTGACTCCATATCATTTATTACGCTTCTCAATCTTATTGCAAAAGGACAAATTGCCTGATATGTTTACAAAAGTGTAAGAATGAGTGAAATGGAAGAAAATGAGTGACATGCACCAGAAGAGAGTGAGGGGCAGAGACCAGAGGTTAATGAGAAGACCAACAGAGGCTGATGGATGATGAAAGAGTGATTCAGCTCTTTTTCTCCTCCCCTCCCTCACTTGTGTGTTTATTCTGAGATTGTCATTTGTCATTGGTGGACGGCCTTTCTTTCCCTCCTGCGACAGCCAGCTCCAAATCATGCGCAGACAGATGGAGGGGCCAGCAACTCAAATAGAGATGGGATGGGGGGGTGGGGAGGGGACCAAGGCCAGCATCCCACGTTTGATGTCTCTCCCTTGGGCCTCATCCGCTCTGTCGCCCCCCCTGGATGGTGCTGACAGATGGAACTTCGAGACACGAACCCACCGGGGACAGTGACACAGAAGTATGAAACAGAAGGAGGGATGAGTGTGAAAGATGAATGGCTTGATGAATGGAAGTTGATGTTTGAAACAATGTGAAAGGCAACAGCATCTCGCCATTTCGGCCTTTCATCATGCTCGATGCATGACTCAGATTTCATGTGCCACAGAGAGCATTGTGTTAATCGATAACACATTTTCACTTATAGGAGTAGCCGTCAAGAAAGAATGTCACTGAACTCAGAGGTTCAGTGCCCAAGTCATCAGGTACCTGTGTTATTGGTGCTCATCTGGCCTTGTAATTGGAATAAGGCACTTAAAATGCACTTTAATGAGTTAAAAGATTGTGTTAAATAACTAGTAATATTGTGTTTATAGTAGTGTAGTAGCTCCGGTAGTAGAAATGGTAGTAAATATATGCTGCTACAGTGTTGGTTGCTCCTGTTAAAAAGAGTTGATAGTTCTACAGGTAACCACTAGAGGCTGACAAACAGCTGTGACCAGCCTCTGCTTGCCACAGCTCATGACTACTGTATTGCAATGCCACACTAATTAAAAGCAAACAATGAAATGATGCACACACATTAACATTCATTTGCATCCACTCAGGCAAGCATTTTTAATTTCTACTCTGCAACAATTTCAGCCTTGACTGGCAGCCTTATTGTATTATCAGCATGTCTCAGATATGACAAGAGGCAGGACTGTTTATTAATTTGTTGTTAGGACAATACACATTCACAGTGTATAGTTGTGTCGCTCCATAATCTTAAATGTGTTGTTAAATAGCGGCCAGAAACTGGAATCACTTTACGTTTCTGCTCAACACAATTAACAGGATTTCCTGGATACATGAAAAGGTATGATGTAAGGTGATTGCATTCATCAAATCAACCTACTTATCCTCGGTAGTTGTCAGAAGAACTTTGCTCAGTTTTCTCTTTCCATTCATGCCCGCGCTGCCAAAGAAGTGCCAGCATCATGCCGGTATGAATGGATAATTGTTGTTGTGTCTACCTCTTGCCCAATATGGAATTTGAGAAGCTGGATGCAGTGCAGGGGGACAGCGCCAGTGCCAACCATCTGGGGCTTTCACCTGCCACCCTGCCCATGAGCCAAGCAGGAGACCTGGATGTTACAGCAGCCTGAGGTAGTGGTGTCAGCTGCCTGGAACAATTCAGCCATTCTCATTTCCAGCAAGCTAGGTGCAGGAAACTTGCTTTTGGTTTGCTTCGTGGCTCACATGTCAAGTTTACAAGGAATTAAACATGGAGAAACTCACATTTTATCAACTGTGATGTATGAAATCTGTTTTTTTTTTGTTTTGTTTTTTTTTTGCATCAAACTCGACATGCATAGTTTTTGCTGAGTAGAGATGCTGTTTTTTCTACTCCTTTTTTTTCCAAACAGGACCAAACAAGGTCCCTGAGTTACCACCTCTACCAGTCTTTCTACTCACAACCACCTTGCAACCCAAGTTGTATTTGCTTACTCTACTCGAAGCACTCCCTTTTGTTCTTTTTGGCGGCACCTGTGGCAACAAGTGGTAATTACAGGTGTGGAGGAATACATGCAACATGGGGGTTTCCTTCTGTTTACTTGCAATGCTAGCAGTGAGCAGGAAAAAACAGTACGCCATTTCACACACCTGAGTTGAAGAGCGAGTCTTTTGAATTAGTTCCCTCTCTGGCGGACCAACCACTGATAGGTGGTGGAAAAAGGAAGACGTGTGCAATGCTTGTGATTTTTCCTGGGAAGGTTGTCACAGACACCCAGTTCATAATACTGCAAATGCAAGTGCTTTCGTTAGCGGGCTGTAGACTCAATCACAATTATATTACCTCATTCAGTGAAACCAAAATTTCAAGATTATTACTTACTACTCTAGGGCATGCTATCATATATAAAATTATAAGTAAATGCATCTCGATAGACACACCCAAACAGCTTACTCAACGGACCCTGATATAGGCCTGACATTTTACAGGCTGGAAGTATATTTCTATCATATTTTACATAGTAAGAAAAGATTGTGCCCCCTTGCTCATGCGGTGGAAATTGGGAAGCCTGGCAGCTGTGTCCATGTTCGGGCCAAGGGGCAGGTCAAGTTTAGCTCCCCTGGCCTTTGCAGCCCAGAGCTCATTTAGCCCCCCTGTATTATGTACTGTATTTGTCTGGCCTTTCTGATTGCTGCTGCAAGCCTTACGGAATGTGGAGCACTTATGCACAGTTGTCATTGCAGTCTCATTACAGAGGCTGCATTCGATGGGGACATGTAGGTGTATGTGTGTCACATCCAGTGCGCCTATGACGGGACAAGAGCTTGTGTCACCGAGTTCAAGTGTTCTGTACGTATAAACTCAAGTCTTGTTGAAAGGTTGCAGAAGTTTGATACAGTGCAGTATCTTGTTCTTTCTTTTTATCGTACCAGGTCTGTTTAAACCGAGACCTGTCAAAATCAGACAGATTCCCATCTTGCCCATAGACATTGCTAGTTTTGGAAGTCATGGATCCAAAACATGCAATGAAACATGGTATTACACTTATGTTAAAAGTGCTGCATGGGGTATCATCGAGATCAAGACATACAGTGAGTTGTCGGGATGTTTATTGAATGAACTTTACTTGCAAAGATTGTTGGTTGTGTTGGGGTGAAGTCCTCTTCCTCGACCTTTACACATGTACTCCACACCCTCACCCAGGCAGTATGCACTAAGTAGTACTCTAGTGATGATGCAAGACCAGGCCTTTCCCTCCTCCCCTCTCCTCCCCACCCTTTCCTCGCCTCACTCTTTCCTCGCTCAAGAACCCCCACCCCACCTTAAACCCCTCCTCCTGAACTGACATGGCACCCACCAGGCCGGGGACCAGGCTGGGGATTCTGAGGTGGCGCCCAGACTCGGATTATTTACAAGAGCTGTAGCGCTGCAGAGACTGTGGTATTTCTTCTTTCAAATGCCTGGGATGGAAAGGCATGTTATGGGGAACACAGAATCTCTTAGGCCAGTTTCTCTCGCATACTCTTTCTCCTCCTCCTTTCTGTTGCTTTCTCAGGCTGTTTTTTTGCAGAGTAGTCACACTGTCATAGTCTGAGTCAGTTGTGCAGTCTCACATGCTGGTAATCATGGAAAACACTTTGCATTTTAACACACAACTGCAACTAACCAGTGTCTGTTTTGAGATTAAGAAGGAGCATGTTCTAAAGTTCGGTGCGGCAAGATACTGCACTTCATTAATTTGCAATGAGATGCATTCTTCACATCAGTGTTAGCTGCTCCTGGGTTCCACCAGTCCTCCTGGTATGACTTCTCTGGCCTTTTGTGACAAAGCAAAATGTTCTCAGACTCTGTGACTGCTACTGGGCAAGACACCTGAGCCAGCCTGCATAAATGCTTCTGCAGGGGATGGTGAGCGTGGTATGGTAGTGGGGTGCAGATAGGGGAAATTGCATGGATGCGATCCGGCATTGATGCCATGTTCCACATGCCCAGAATAGCCAGCCGTTCACGGATATCTCAGTACGCACAAACACTGTAAATTAGAGGCCTGCAGGTGGCAAAAAGGGTCGTGAAGGGAATGGGGTTGGTGGGGGTGGGGGGGGCACCGGGGCTGGGAGGGAGAGGGTTGATGGGATTTGAGGCTAACTGTGGGGTGGGGGGTTGTTTCTAGGGAGTGTGAGGCAGTGTGGAGTCAGCAGGGGTCAGGTTTGCTGTCTTGGGTATCAGCATCCGGACACCAACGCCAAAACAGCACAAACTGGAGAAACGATTAGACGAAAGGGAGAAGGGGGAGAGATGAAAAGACATCCAGTGTGGGTCACGCTGTTTCACGGCTACTGTAGCCCCCCGGAGAGATGAAGACATGGCAGAAAGGGAACGGAAGGGGGGCTGGAGAATGAGACAGCAAAGAGGAAGGAGAAAGCCTTGGCGTCAGTCGGGGGATTGGGGAGGGGTATGTTATGACATGGAAATCCCAGCCTGTTGGTCATGCTGGTCTGCACGAGGGGGCTTTGAGCAGCAGTAAGGCCTCAGAGTCCAGCCTGGCTGCCTCCTACCTGGTGCTGCTTGGAGCCAGGATACAAGGAATGAACCTGTCACCAACTCCTGCTTGTAAACAAACCAAATACCGTGGGAAAGATGAGGTGTGAAGCAGAGGATGCTGCTGTCTCCATGCCCTGTCTCTCTCTCCCTCCTGCTCATCAACCCCCAACTTTTTCCTCTTGTGTCAGCGAGAAATCAAATACCACCCCCTTCCTTCACTGATGTCCTGAACCCGTGAACTTTCTGAAAAGCATGCGCCGTTTTATTTGTTTGCCACGTGAACTATTGAGGTGAGCCAAAAGCTGGAGCTCAGCTCTTCATGCCTGAAAGAGACCCTCAGAACGACTCTTCAATTTAAGAGCTCATTAGCCACACAAAAAGATCCAATTCCTTCCTGCCAATCCTAATGATATGGATATTAATAACTTAATATAGTTTCTGTAGTTTCAACATTTCACCATGTGCCCCATGTTTTTATTGGTTCTTCCCAGTTGGGGATAAATATAGATTGCTGTCCTCAGTTCCAGATAGTTTACTCTTTTAATAATAAACTAATGTACCAGAATAGGCAAAATTGTAGGTCTCTATGGTAACCACAGGCTTTGCATACGAGATATAGAGAACATGGTCATCAGCAGCCAGGCAGGCAGACGTTTTTAAACCTTGACATTTTTGGAGCGATACCATTACAAGTTAGTCCAAGACTTCCCATATCCAACCCAGCCATGAAACCCACTCTCAATGTTCTTTCCAGTTTTGGATACATGTCTTTCCCCCCTCCTCCTCCTTCTCATCGTCCTCTCCAAGACAGGTCCCACAAACACAGCCTGTCATTTTTAATAAATGCTTGAAACTAAGCACTGGGTTTTGTCTTGGTAGATCTAGAAATGACTAAGCAATGGCTGGTTGCAAAGACTCTCTGGAGAGGCCCTAGGGTGAGGGAATGGAGCTGGAAGGAGGAGCTGGCCCCCGAGACGCCTGCAAGCCGTCGGGATACACACTGGCCCGGCCACAAAAATGAGCCTCTGGCCAGTGTTGGCCGCCCCTCTGGCTTTACACAAATACACTCTCACTGACACACGCACACACACCAGTGGAAAAGTGTGCCTGGAGGTGGCTGAGGAGCATGTAGAGAGGAAGAAAGATGATGGGAGAATTTGGGAATAGAGGGGAGAAGCGGAGGGTTGGGGCGTTGTAAATTCATTCATATTTCTCCCCCCCTCCCCGTACGAGCAAGCCAAACCTCACTGGGTGAATCAGTGTTCCTCGTAAACAAGCCACAAGCACACAATGGCGCCTCCAACTCTGGAGAGTCAGAGAGAAAGAAATGAGAAAACAGAAGAAGAAGAAAAGAAAGACAGGGAGTAGGCATGCCAACCTTTAGACTGACATACCGGTGAGGGGAACACACTCAGCGTAGGAACACGCAGAAAAACAAAAATAAAGGAGGCTCATGAAAGGATTGTAAATGACCCTGACTCCCATCAATCAGTTGTGCTTGTGGATGTCATTTTAGTGTCAGTGCCATTTTTGTTGATTTAATCTTCATGCACTGTATTTTGAGGCTTTAAAATGCAATTAAGTAGGCTTGCCTTTGGTTTACAACACTTTTTCATATGTGACAGAAGCACACCTATTCTCACGAGAGTCCAATTAAGCAACATAAACATGCACTGAAATAATATATACAGCGTAATTGTTTCGTATATTGCAACATTTGATACATAATTCATGAGCCAAGCCAAATCAACGGCTCGCATAGAGTCATACACCTTCCTTACCATCGTATTTTAGTCCTCGAGCTCTACCGTGATTGCACACAAAAGCAACAGGACCCTCTTAGGACTAATGTATTCAGATTACAGGCAATTATGGCTTATTACCATTTTGTGGGGGAAGCGGGGCTCATTTGCAGTATTTGTTCAGTGAATGTCTAATAGCGGGAAAAGGGGAGGGAGCCTCGCGCTTCCTGCTGTGCGAGCTGTGATGCTGTAGGAGAACTGTAGCGTAGCGCAAATATTAACGACTCATTTCCCCCTCACCTGGAAGACGAAAGTGGAGCTAATCCAGATACATCAGCGCTAATAGCCCAAATAAATCACTTGCGAGCTCACTATGCGGCTTGTTGTCTTTTGGAGGAACAGATATGGAAAGCCAAGCCATGGTCTGGTACTCATGAAAGGAGTATAATTTACATGTTTGAACTTCTTTTAAGCTATCTCTTTGTTGCTACAAAGTATATGCTCTGATTAAACATCTATGTGTTTGGTTCAGTTCTCGACATGTCAACAAACACCACGCCATCAACTTTTGTGTCACATTCCTTTGGCACAACTCGCAATCTCTGTTCCTTTGCCGCAATTATACACACATGCTCAAAAGACCCCCCTTTCTCTTCACTCTTTCACTTCTGATTCTCTGTCTTTCAGCGCAGCGATTCTGTGAGTAATCATAGTGCTGTGTGTCTTTGTAGTGGTGAGTGGTGAGGCTAAGTGAGGTCAATATTTAGATTTTAAGCTGACATGGCTGCGCGCTATTTACACAAGAAATGCTGTCATCTTAGATATTAAAATTTGAGAAATCTTTACGCCAATCAAATTGCTGAATAATCAAATGTTAAATATGTGGCCTCAGGGACTAGTTTTATTGCTTGCCCAGCTTAGCGTAAGCAGGCCAAAATCAATGTCACTCTCGTCCAATTTACTGAAAAACAAAAACAGCCTAAGCGCGAGTGTTAAGTGGCTTTTGGAAAGTTTGGGTACCAAGAGGATTTGAGGCAGATTTCTTCCACTGACAAGAACCCTTTAATATGAAGACCTTAAAGGAATACTTCACCCACAAAATGACCATTTTTGTATCAGTAAGTCAAGCCGTGTTACTTTGACTTTGTTTGGAAAACTTTGTTTTTCTCTCATGCCTCCACAGAAAACGGCAAACATATTGATTCATCCATTGATTGGGGACCAGTTTAATATCAGCAAAACTACTTCAGTTTAGAAACTCTCACCAACTCATGCAGTATAATTGAGGTCTCATTTATCCAGTAGTATGCTCAGTACCTCCCAAACACTTTAGACTTATCTATCTTCAAAATCAGACAGTAAAATTGATGTGTTTTGGAAGTACTGACTGGAAAATGAGACTTGTGTGAGAGATTTTAATTGCATGTCTTGATATAGTTTTTCTGTTGTTAAACGTGGTCCCCAACTGTAAGCCTAAAGGACTAGATGTTGCCCCCCATCTCCTGCTACTATTGCACCAGAGCATTATTCAGCCAGTCCTGTTGTATTGTTCCACCTGCTTTTTTAACATGCTATCAGGGCCAGAGTGCTGTTTTCAAATGCTAACTGAAAGCTAGCTAACGTTAGCTACTTCATCAGCAAATCTGTCTGGTTGGCCAGCGCTGAAATTTGACCAAAGCCGGCACTGGGTATCCAGCTACATCTACTGGGACATCTGGAGATGCGTGGAAGATGTCGGTGTCGGGGCTGAAGGCCAAACTGTTTTTGGAAAACTAACAGGGCCAAACTCACATGCATCACCAATACAGCTGCCAGGATAACTGTTCTCCCCACACCCGACCTCACAGAGTTAAACGTCAGGGCCATTGCACGCATTGCTGCCTCAATAGAACAGGACATCACACACCCACTTAATCACCACCTCATCCCACTGCCCTTTGAGTGCAGGTACAGAGGACTGAAATGCAGAAGGGCTCACTATAGGGAAGAGCCTGATCCCCGCAGCCATAGCTACCTTAATTTATAGGCCTCGCTGAAGAGGTCTGAGTGTGCACTCCTGCCTGTGTCATTACTGTGATGTTGTCCATGTTGTTACTGTGTGCTGTGTGTTTGCTGTTGTCTGATTATGTACAGTGCTGGGAAAAAGAATCTCCCCTCGAGGACAATAAAGTCTAACGTCTATTCAATCAGCAAATCAATATATTTGACGTTTTCTTCATGAGTACATGGTAACATGGTGCTACAAAATTATAATTTTTTTGGGTGAAGTATTCCTTTAATCAGAAGCAGACTCCCCCCTTTAGCAATACGTCTCACAGTGCTGGTAATTTGCCTCGCCGACGCACCAAAAAACTGCCAAATGACACTGTCACCTACTGGCTAATACGCCGTGCTGTCAAGCTCAGCATCCTTCCAGTGAAACCTTTTGCCACACCAAATGTGGAGCATGAAAGGGTTGCTGTGTAGCGCCGTTGCTTTCCTCTGGACTCTCCAGTTTTGTTGCTGTGTGATGGGAGTCTGTGGCGGTATATTTAGGTGTACGGTTTGGGACAGGAAGAGGGGAAGCGCTGAGGTTATTTGATTGCTTCATTATGGTCATATATATGGCCATATATTTATGTATACTTTGTTATGTATGTCATTACATGTACACCAGTGAGTGTTTGTTTGTTTGTGTGCATGTGCCTGTGTGTGTGTGTGTGTGTGT
Source organism: Epinephelus lanceolatus (assembly GCF_041903045.1). Lineage (NCBI taxonomy): Eukaryota > Metazoa > Chordata > Actinopteri > Perciformes > Serranidae > Epinephelus > Epinephelus lanceolatus. The sequence continues at coordinate 17,889,253 of NC_135754.1, read as the reverse complement.
GTGTGTGTGTGTGTGTGTGTGTGTGTGTCTGAGTAAAGAGGGCTCAGTGTTTGGACCACCCTGTGAGCTGGGCTGAGTGACAGCATGGGCCTCAAGACTCATGCAGTACACACACACACATACACACACGCTCAAGAACATACAGTACTCAAACACACACGTCAGCAAGCTCATTTTTCAACATGTTTTCTACTCTATTAATGTCTCATGACCAAATACATATCAAGCTCCAAAGCAAACATGCTGTATTAAAATGAAATAAATCACTTTGGGATCAGGAGAGAACACACACTCTCTGGTACCACCCAGTAGTATCACAGCAAATGTACCTGCTGTTTTAACCCCCCCCCCATACCCCATATTTCTCAACACCTGATCTGAAAAGACAGGTCAAACATTATTAAGGTGCTTTAGAAATAATATTATTTCTCTTTCTTGGTGAACTTGAGGAATAAAGTAAATTTGGTGATGACATAAAGCTAAATTGAAATGAATTGTTACTTATTTTCAGACCGTTCCGACTGTAATTTCCCATTAGTCACCAGTTGTTTCTCTTTATTACGCCGTTTCCATGTAATGAATAGAGGCATGAGTCCAGTTATCCACCACAATGAAGTGCTAGCCTTGCTAACAGTGTATATTTAGGCCCCCGGTCAGAAATTCAAAACAGGTCAGGCTGTGATGAGGTCATTCATATCAAAGGCTTATTTTTCTTCTTAACATTTCTTATTATTTCTTGGACAAATGTCTGCCTGATCCCCTGCTATCATTTAAAGCGCGCACGCGCACACACACACACACATACTCAGACTTACTGGTGGTTTTGATATACTTAAGCAGACTTTGTATAGTCTGACATTAATTTCATCAACGCTTATACAAGTGCAGTACAATAATGTTGCCATATATTTTGTGTGGGTGTGTGAGTGTGGCAGTTTTTTCTTTCTATCTAAATCCAAAGCTTCTGATTTTATCCACCTGAGCCAAGACTAGTGAAGAAAATGTCCCTTTTGCAATGTCAGTGAACCGCAAATTTGCAACATATTCAAGAGTACCAACACATTTTTTGCAGTCCTAGCTGCCATGCCTGTTAGGTGACCTTGTACTTTTTAATATTGACCAGTCAGCTACCCCTTTTCGACAGTCCTGGGTAGGCTTGGCTTGGCTTGGTTTGACTCGTTAGCCTAGCACAGCAGGGATTTGCATTGCCATTACAACAGGGATACCTTCTTAAGGTGTGTCTTAAACTGATAATGGCTTGTCTTGAGTGATGACATTTTAAAGCAGAGTGCTGAGCCACAGCTAAAGTTCCCAGGTTTTTTTTGCTGCATGTGTATTCCACAGCAAGGCAGGTGAAAGAAGTTTACCTGTTGGAGGTGAGCTGTTTGCAGAGGTGCAGTAAGAGCCTTTGGTCTGCAGCTCTTTGTCTAATATCTCAGTGTGGCTGTTTCTGCTTTACTTACTCCCAGTTCCGCCAAATTATATTGTTATGTATGCACTTTTATAGTGAAGCAGCAAAATAAGGGAAGGTGGGCGTCGTCAGTGGTTGGCTGCGGTCGGCGAGATGCTTGAGGGCGAGCATGGCTTTTGGATCTACTCCTGAGAAGGTACATCTCCGGCGGAGCTTTGCGTGACACGCCGCATCAAAATTGATATTGGAAAGGCAAATCGGTGCAGCATGACTTTACTCAACGCAGCTAACAATGAAAAAAGGGTATGGCATCCTGCTATCCATTGCACTGTGGTCGAATAATAAACTGGACGACCTCTGTGCCAGCATCTGTTTTCAACTGGATATCAGGAACTGTAAGCCTTTGTTTCACCAAGCCTGGCTAAATCCTGAACAGCGCCGTCCAGCCGCGTCACAGTCTTTCTATATGCTGATCTAGACTCACAAGTCAGTCTTTAGACACTTTGCTTAACTAAAGACTGATGATTTTCTCCCTGATTTTACGTTTAGATGGGCGGATACAATTTCAGAGTTTAAAAAAACTCCCTACGTTGCAGAACCAATAGTAAATCCGCAGGGCGGTCCTTCATTTCCACAATCTTGTGGACTGAGCACACGTTTGATAAAACGGAGTTAAATCTCTCGGCATCCATTTTCAAGCTCGGACGAGAAAAGGGGGAACACACATTTCCGGGAGGGCGTGTCATTTTAAAAAATGCAAGAGGCGTTGCTTTGTTGCCGGCCGTTTTCTCCGGTGTGTTAAGCACACTTTAGAAAGGAGTGTCCCCAGACTATCAGAAGGCAGAGATCTCTGATTGTCTGGTGGTGAGACTAATGCTGATCTGACAAAGTAAAGGACTTTGGTGAGAGAAGGGGAGGGGCGTGTGCTTATATAAGGATTGGTGTGACAGTGAGAGTGTGGGGTGCTGTCCCATTCCTGCTTACCTTGAGCCACAAGAGGAATAAACACTCTGGATAACTGTCAGGCACCATTTATGATTTTATACGACAACTAAATGATTGAAGTCTAGGATACATCCAAATATAATGCCAAAATCCATAGCTAATCAAACAGCACTACACCATTTCCTTTACGTCAGAAGTGCAACATAAGACATTTCCTATACTTTAAACTGTGATACTTCTTTATTTTACTTTACCTAGAAGAAGCTCAGTATTTAGAGAGAGCTAAATCCCGAGTAGGTTCCTATGAAACTTTTCTTGCAGTCAAATGGTCACCTTCCATTCTGGCCAGTACCTTGTCCCCTGGATGTCTGGATAGGAAATAAAGGTTGGAAACTTTGATACTCTATTGGAATTGTTAAAAATCTCTGGATCCATGACCATGACCATGACATCATTGAAGAACCATTAGCTGTCATACTAAGGCCTTGGAAGTCCAAAAAATATGCTGTTATCTGGTAGTTATCAAGAGGAAGAAAATGGTATTAAAAAAATCTTATAATCCCATCTGATGCTCTGATTGCCAAATTCCAATAACAGCTATAAATTACTTGACTGTGGTTTAGATGAAGCAGTGTGATAAATCCTTCAGTTTGACCTCTTAACCTCTTCTGTTGTTAGATGATAACTGTACTGATACTGATACTGAGTCGGAGTCTCATTGCTTATACAGTGGTTTAATAATATAACTGCATAGCGGAAGTCCTAAAAATAAGACTGCTGAGAGGCAGCTAATCTAGCAACTGATAAACCAGCCGTCTCAAATGAGAGGCGGCGTTGGTAAATGAGGAGCCGATGGGAGCTTTCTCTTATTACTCTCTAACTCATACAGTAGATCCTTGCTATGGGGCTGTCCCTCTGTTTCTGCAAACACATAAAACATCAGACAGTATTGGGAGAAAGCTCCCCAGTTTGACTATCATGGTCATAATTCATGTTTTTTAAGATGGGCAAGGGTCTTACAAATCTTTTATAACATCTGCATGTGAGTGTTTATGCTTTTCCTTATTTTCTGTCTTATACTGTGTAATGTTACAATGCCAGATGGACTTAATAAACATGGCCAAATAATGAGGTAAATGTATGTAAAAGTAATTCCTGTGAGCAAAAACCTCAGACTCAGACCGCTCTGAATACTGTTTTCAACATTTTTTTTCTACTTTTGCAACTGACGCAAGCTGTGCGAGCTGACGTCAGCTTGTGACAGTTTTCTTTATATGGTCTTTACATGGTCGTCTGCTTCAGCAATGCTACATGCTAAAGTCAGGTAAACTAGAATATATCTGGTTCTGAAGATTTTGGTTTAGAAGCTTGTATTGCTGAGTTTTTGCAGTAGAAAGTGCCACCATTCTCCGTTACAGTCATTCCACCGGCTGCACTGACCGTGCAGTGACGCCTAGATACAGAAGACCCAGAAACGCTGACCAATCAGAGCAGACTGTTTTTTTTAGGAGGGGGCCTTAAAGAGACAGCATTAAACCTGCTCTAGTAGAATTCCCAAATCATAGATTGTGTAAATATAATGTACATAGTCACCTTGATGCCCTCATTGGTTTATGGACTCCGGTTTTGAAACCTCGAGTTTGGCTTTTTGGCTGTCACCATCTTGGATTTTTGATGTCAGAATTGACCATATTTGGATGAGAGGGTGGAGCCTAGAGAAGGGAGGGGTCGACCTGACTGGGGGCATGAGGTAACGCCTTGGAGACAGCCCGTGATTCAAAGAGGTCACGCCCTTAACTATGCATAACTTTGAGCCTCAATAAAATGTTAATGGGTGAGTTATCTAAAAAATGTACCCCCTGTACAGTTGTCATGAAGGAAAAAAATAGCTATTAAGTTCAAAACCACTTTTTGTACCAGGCTGTAAATGTTTATTTCTGCTATAAAGTTGCCAGCCTCAAGTGGCCATTTGAGAAACTGCAGTTTATGGCACTTGGAGCCCTGGAGGTTACTGCTGGGTAGATACAGACTATTTTATGGAGATATTGCTGTCCTTTGCATCAGTGCACTTTACTGCCAGTAATTAAACAGAGATCTAAATACTTACCGCAGTATTGTGATAGATGTATGACTCAATCTGAAAAGAGCTTTGCAAAGTGCAGCGGAACGGGCAGCTGTTTGCAGTAGCAGAAAGGGAAGGAAGGAGAGACACTGGCTCACTGGTTGGCTTGCGGACTGACTGGGGACATCAAAGAGGACGAAGCCAACGCTGAGCCGAGCTCGCTCCCAATGATTAAAAGCAGGGGCCACAGTAACGTCTGGATGGGCCATTTAAAACTAATGAGGGAAAATAAATAGAGCCACGGCCATTGGCATGTGTAGGTGGAGTAAATGTGTGTGTGTGTGTGTGTGTGTGTGTGTGTGTGTGTGTGTGTGTCTGTGTTTCCATCTGTGTCTGTCTGACTATCTTTGCGCAACAAACAACACAATGTGTGTGCAGGTTACTGGTAATACCTCAGTTTGTTGAACCATCTGAAATGTTAGAACTTTATGAATTATGTGAATCGTGTGATGCACAGTGGAATTTTCACTGTATAATTTGACAGGTGAAGTCAGCCTCCTTCCTGATGTACTCATATATCTATTCTTAACACCACGATTGATCTGTACGCTCATTCCCGACTATTATCGCAGTCATGTTTTACATCAAAATTGACTCACCCTGTGTTACTGAGAGCGACTGTTTATAGTATTGCCGACGGTACACTCTGAAAGATGTAGGCAGGAGGCATTTGATTTTATGAATGAGTCATGCTACTCTGGATCATTTGTGACACACACAAATAGGAACATGTGCACAGAGTGAGGCGGAAGACAAGTAGGTGGAAGTGAAGTGCCGACACCGGCACGTCAATTAAAGGACAATCTGTGGGGTGGGACAACAAAACCATGATTCATCCAAGGTGAAGGTTGTCTATAAGTAATTTGGTACGTCATAAATGACATCAGTACTTGGTACATTGTGTTAGTCATCTTAATTACCTAGATTTATTTTTCAAATACAGCTCAACCTTGTGAAAGAAAGTTCTAAGAACTTCTTTTTCTGCGCTTCCGTAACCAATCTAGAAATTTTGCTATTCTGCTTCTGTTTCTTTTACTACTGTAGTTTTCAGTTTCTTCCTCAATAATTTATTCTGCCTTTTGTCGTTTTCTCTAATTTGCAGTTCTCTTCGTCTTTGTCTTTCTTTCCCCTTGTTGTCATCATCTTTTCCATGTTCAAAGTGCAGCTTAAGCAAAGGCACAGACTGCACAGCTCCTACAACAAGCCATCGTTTTCTTTGTTGACAATCCAAGTGCTTGGCTGGATGATGGTACGATAAAGCCAACCCATCTTAACGGATTCCAGGCCCCTTTCACAATGTTAGTGTCAGAGTTGAGTTATTTCTCAATCCACTGCTCTTCCAAGATCTAATGGGCAATTATCTGTGGAGGAGAAGTTAATGGGTGTCCCATTTCACAAAGTCCCCAGTTATTTATGTCAATGAGCGCCATTGTGTGGAAACGTGGCAGACCCGTGCTAACCGCTCGACTTGTTTAGATTTTCTCTATGGAATCCCACACCCATTGTAAGCCAGCGCTAACCGCAAGACCAGTGTGTGTGTGCATATGTCTGTATGTCAGTGTGTGTTTTATACATGTGTAAAGTCCAGTCTAAGATGTAGAATATCAGTGTGTGCATGTGAGTGTGTATAGATCAATGTAACGTATATAAATGCAGACATGATGAAAGTATACGCTGACCACCCCGATACACACAAACCCATATAAACAGACATCCCGCCTCCCACATACACCACACACACACTCACCCCAGACACTTACACAAGCAGCGCCGTAGACCTACCACCACATACTCAGACACCCCCCTACACACATGCACACACACTCAAGAGACCCACAGCCACATATGCAGGCATCCCCCCATACACACACACACACACACAGAACCAGAGACCCACCACCAACATCAACACCCACAGGCTCAGGCTTGGTGACATCATGGCTTGGATGACAGCACGTCTTCCAGCCCCATTAGTCTGATTGTAGGTGGCTCCGCCGCAGTGATTTATGGGTAAATATCCATAGTCTCTCTCTGCTGTGTTGATTTATAAGCCATGTTTTGGTCCCTTTGGTCCCCAGACCACAAGACTTGGGAGGGGGAATCCTGTACAAATAATGACATTGTAAAACTGGAGACAGAGAGAGCAAGAAGACCCGCCCTATCACCCTCTCATCACCCAGCGCTGTTGACATGTTTTGATTGGTCAGTGCAATCAGGAAGCAAGGCACATGCACTTGTCATGCCAACTACAACCTTCTTTCTCAGTCATCTTGTAGTTTCCTCTCTTTGCATGCATCTGCCCACCTGTGAATGCGTAGCTAGCTGCCTCATGTTGCATCTGTCTTCTCGTTAGCCCTCCCAGTCTTTCGGTTCATTTATTTTCCTATTGATGTCATGTATCTGTTTGTCAGCTTTCCTTTTGTCATCTGTTTTTTTTCCATCTTTTTTCTTTGCCTCAGAAGTGTCTGAGTTTTTAAGAGCCCTATTAATTCTGTCCAACACCAGAGTGGAAAATGGATTAGCTCAAGAAAGAAAGAAAGAAGTACCCTTTTCCCACCAAAATTATGTGCGTGCGGGTTTTTTAAATGCGGGAAACCAATTAAAAACAGCCAATAGACTGCTTTCCCATGCTTGTAGTGAACCTGCAGTGAACACAGCTCTGCAGTAAATGAGTATGCCTTTCTGTTTTTTTGTTTTTCCGGTGCGTCACTTTCAACATCATGGACAGGCCAGAAAACGGGGTTAGTAAACAGTAGGAAGCAACATGGATGTTACAGTTACTTCTGCTTACTTCTTTTTTTATTACTCTTACTTATTCAATCTCTCTTTTAAATTCAGTCCTGACTTAGTTTGGATTGATGTTTGAGTGCTGCTTAGACGGAGATGGATGATATTTTCTGCTCGTCTTTGCATCACTGCCGATCATAGCTGATCGGAGCTAGAACCAATAAATACCCATGACCACTGAAAACCTATTTGTCCAGAGAGAAAATGCTGATTGTAGCCTTTCCCAAGTAAGGAAGAAAAACACATGCTTATCCTGTTCATTTTTGTTTATATATTCATTAAGAGTATTACAGTTTGTATTCTGTAAAAAAAAAAAAAATTAAAATCATTTTAACCTTTCGTCTTAAGAAAACTTCATGCAAACCTAGAAATATCCTGTGGTGATTTTAAGTTTTGCCCAGCACAGACTGTAGTTTTCAATTTTTTGTAAACTTTTGGAATAACAATAAACTCTGGGTATACTTATACCCAGAACTACTATACATATCAGTCTGTTCGGCCTCCTTAAACCATCTTCCCCTTCTTTCTCCCATATGACTCGATTTTTTTCTACTGAAATTGTTTCATTTTCTTTATATCTCTTGCTCTCTTTCACCTTCTCACCTTTCTTTTTCTCTCCGCCAACCCAGATGCGTAGGAGGCCCCCAATTGACCGCTCTGAGCTGCTGTTTATAATTGAGTTGTGCTTTGTTACCACAGCACGCAGAATGCTGCCCTCAGTCCAAACAAATCTGGCAATCGATTAAGCAGTAAAAAATGCACTGACCCCACTGGCCACTTTTTTGCAAGATGGACACAGTGTGGACTTGTATCTCAAATCTGTTGTAATCTCTTGTCTAAGTGGTACTGTGAAATATAATAAGCACTCTGTCTCTGTTTTATATTAATGAATATACTTGGAGACAGATTTGTTTGTTTTTATTGCTTTTATTGCTTTGCTTTTCCATCATAATGTATTTGTCTAGCAAGTCAGTGGAACACTTTCCTATTACAATAATTTACTGTATATATTAGAATGTTCACTATCGCAGTAATTGTCTAACAGTAGTTTAGTGGTTATATATACACTAGCACATTAATAAGCTGCAGTTTTTCTTGCTACCAATGGTAGGATTATGATATTGTTGTTGATGGGAGGCTTAGCAGTGCACAGGTTGTATCCTGAAGCCAGCTGTCACACTTCCTCCCAGGAGCCCGTATAAGAAGGATACACTGAAAGGCCACCGGGAACCCATTGAGAGCCCTTCAAGGAGGTTGTGTGTGGATACGTGCATGTATGAGAATGAGTGGTGTGTGGGTGTGTGTGGGTGCGCATTTGGTTGTATCAGGATGTGTGCGTAATTGTGTGTGAATTATAATTAGAAAAGCTTCTCCTGACTGACAGATGTCAGGACAACCTGTTGCGGCCCCTCAGAGGTGCATGCTGGGTGCTCGCATCTCCTCTAGTCTCAGGCGCAGAAATTGGCAGGTGGATTTTATTGTTGCGGAAAGCAAGGGTGGATGGAGGGATGGATAGACACAGGTAGAAATGAAGCGGATACAAAAAGAAAGTATGACAGTATTTCCTGTGTATCTTTTCAGAGCAATGCCAGCATGTTTGACATTTCCACCAGCTATGAGTAATGTTCCCTATACCGCTCCGTGCTCAGGCTGCACAGTGCTCACTCAGTGGACAATGAGGTGGCAGAGATTTGTGTGTGCCCACAGCCAGACATTGAAAACACACAGTGAGTCATAATACGCCATGCCAACACCATACACACACATACTGTCTTTCATACATGCACATATACCCACCCACAGCGGTTACCCACAGTCACACTAAAGGTCGCCAGCCACCAAGCACAATGTAGATTTCGTGACTAAATTGATTTATATTTATGTCCACCAGAGCTGAAAGTCTGAGCGGGTTGGCCATTACTGTGAAAGGAGGCATGATTTGCATACTGGTCATAACCAGGGCTCTCCAGGAGTGCTGTTGGCATGCTGGTTTTCATCTGTCTAATCATCCTTTTAAATTGATACTCAATGTGTAGGTCAAGAACTCATTGTTACATGTCCAGCAGCCTGCTTTTGATGCACCTTGAGGTGCCTGACACCAGACACTTGCTAAGAAATGTTTACAGCATTATTTTCAGCACCTACTATAAAATATAGTGAACCTTTTACTTTATCTGAATTAGGGTTGGGTACTGAACTCTGTACTTTTAAGGGTACTAAAATAGGGTTGTATTACCCATTACTGATTTACGTTTAACCCATCAGTGCTAAATGTTGGTACCTGAGAACTCATTGGAGGACGCGGAAGTGCAGCAAAGTGCTCCAAAGCCTGGAGTCCAGCCACAAAGTTGCCTGGCTGGTAATAGAGCTCTGTGGAGCTGTTTCCTTCTACCTCAGACAAGAGGGGGAAGTGCTTCGAAGTACCCCAAAGATGGAGCTTGGTTTCACATGGTTCCTAACATCAGTCTCCTGTGGGAATGTCCTGTGCTGTTTGACCCATCCACCACCTCAACCTACATCCTTATGTGTCGTTGCTGTCTTAATATGTCTTCCTTCTTAACTCAGCGCATTGGTCATGTGATGGCAGTCTTGTGATATACACAAATTACTGGCTCGTGATTACGTGGGATACAATTTTTCAATTTCGGTGCATTACTTTTTGTAGGTATATGCACCAAGAGTGCATGAGAAAAGCCTGACAATAGATGATGACAATTAATGGGTCCCTTTGCCTTATCAGAGTCCCACTCCCACATCTTATGTAAGACTTTTTCCAAGGATATCACAGGTCAGTAGGTCTAATGTGAGTCAGCTTTATGTGGGAAACATCAGTTCAGGGTATTGACAGTAATAGGGGCTGTCAGACTCTGTACTCTGACACAGAAATGTAGCCCATTCAGCAGTGGGCGTAATCTTTTTTTGATGTGGGAAAACACAATTATGTTTCTATCTAATGTAGATATGTCTGATCATTGACATGAAGAAGAAACTGATCTCAGCCACTCTGCCGGTGGGCAGCATTAATGTGTAGTAGAAATCTTGAGAGAGGCATTACTAAATATTTAAGCAATGACATATTGGAATCATCTAATGTCAGTTTTTAACGTCACCCACTCTACGCCGATGACTAGCTGCTATTCTTGCCTAATCAAAGACATCACACATTGTGACTAATTTTGTTCGTGCAGGCTTTATGTAAATGCCATATTAAGCTTCCATCAATCTGACAAGTGCAACAGTGGCGTGGGTTTCCATTCAAAGTACATCTTTTAAATACATAACATAGTACACACACAAGCTAATTTGAGCTGTTTGTCATCTGTAGACACCTGTGTACATCAAAGACAAGCAGGGAGACGTGGGCTCAAAAAGATAATTAGCTAGCTGTTTACTCTCTGCTGACTCTAGATCTGAATGTCAGTCCAATCATAATTGCAAAACAGTGCTGTAGTCTAAATTGAGTAAAAGCTAATACCAACCCATCCAAATTTTTTGAATTATTCGTTGCACAAGCAGAAAAAGTGACAGTGCTTTCAGAAGTGTGTGTACAGAAATGCTAATTACTTGTCCATTGGAAGTATTATAGCAAATTCTCCAAGTGCAGTATTGCTATGGCTTAAGTGCTCCAAGCTGCACAAGGTCCCAAAGTAAAAATAAGGAAGTGCACCTGCTATGTGAGGTCCCATCTTCTCCATCCATCCATGCCTCTCATCTGCACAACATCTTCCCCTCCTGTAAACCTCTCCCCTCCTCCCCGCCGATCATTCTCCTCAGGCTACTGTGTCTATAATGAGCATTTCCTCCTACCCCCCACGCCACCTATTCTCTCACTTTCTCCCCCCCTCCTCTCCTGTCCTCCCCTTCTCACTGTGTGCAGAATTGGAGAAGCTTATCGCCTAGCAACCACAATTAAAGTACAACAAGTCAGTGGCGGTAGCAGCCACCATCGGAGCAAGCTTCACAAACCTTCGTGTGACCAACGGCTTTAGACAGAAAGAGAGGAGAACAGAGAGAGTTTGGTAGGGAGGGAGGGAAAACGGAGCTAGAGAGTTGAAGTTGGACAGGTGAACAGCAATTAGAGCCACCAGTGGAAGACTGTGGTGAGGACTTTGGGGTTTGAAAAGAAGAGAGAAAAAGAAGACAGGGAGAGTGGAGTAACGTTCTCCGACTGGGTTCACTGGGCTGGACTCGACAGGTATGTGTGTGTGCTGGAATTAATGGACAGAAAGTGAAGGTATTCTGCAAATATGATGGTGTTTTAAATCTTGTTTTACTGTTTGTATATTTTTGTTTGCTTGTGAGTCAGTATTTAAAGAAACACATGTTAAGCGGATTATGCTTTTGTGGCATTTGGCAGGAATACAGCGTATATTGTCTCTGCAATTTCACAGCTGTGAGGGAATGCCAAGTTTTTTCTTTGGTACCTGCTGTAGAGGTATGCATTCTTACACCTGCTTCCACACTTACACTGAGAAAGATGCAAACTTAAGCTTGTTTGTAAAACTGGAGTCTGATTAATGATTATTATGCTATATGATTATTATAAGAGCCATATAATGTCCCTTTTTGCTTTAGTTTTGAAATGCAATTGCACAGAATTTGCAAATATGTTATATGTGTGATGTGTAAAGCCAGCCAATTGTGACCCATACGTTTCTCACTATCATTTCGATAATTGACTAAGGTGTTAAGAATAGCTCTATTAGCTGTCAGGTGTGATGTCTCCTGCTACAGTTGTCAAGGGAAATGTGCTTTTTCTTGGCTCAGGGGAATAAACGATGATGCATGGGGAGGGAAAGGTTTTGTACGAGCTGAGATTGCACCTGAGCTGTTTGCCCTGATTTGATTTTTGCTTTCATTTTTGTACAGTTGTCAGGGATGCTTTCTGTGTATAAATGCAGACAGATGTGAGAGGACACAGATGGCAAGTTGCAGGAACACCGTGAGCAAGTTTGTGAAAGGCTGGTGTACAAACTGGCAAAATATAATTCGGAGGCAATTCATTTCTACATTTTGGTAGATATGATTGACTGATGATGGAATCTACATGGAAAAGGCGTTTTAGTTGAAGCTCGCCTCCATAACTTCACACACTGAATATTTCTATTTGACTAAATATATTGTGCATGACACATTGTCACATGGGGAATGATTCTGTTACTGTTCATTGGTCATAAGTGTTTCTTTTGATCGTAAATTTCAGGCTCTCCTAAATAAATCCTTAATACCCTCCAGGATGCTATCAAGTGAAAGCAGCCCTGTTGCCAGGAGAAAATGTTGGCATTGTACGTTTCTGCAAACCACCAATAGGTTACATAAGTAAGTTTTATATGTATCATAATGTTTCTAGTGACGTAGTGTATGGGCTGACTTTGTCATCCAGAGATGATGGGGATGGTGGATGGCTTGTTACCTTGGTAAGACTGCAGATCACTATTCGAGACCAACAAAAAAGAAAAGCGGTTGTGTTGTAGCAAGCCATTACCTTTTAGGCTCCAGATATGGTTTGTAGCATCCCATTAACCACAGTGTTGTTGAGACTTTAAGTTTCAGTGTATCTACTACATGAAATAAGTCCAAATGTAATGTATCCAGGGTTTGCAGAAATGTAAGACACTGTACTACGTGCGTTGAAAAGGAAACGCTTTTGTCATGGTGATTGCCCAAATAATTGCCCTAATGGCGCGGCTATGGCTCAGGAGGTAGATTGGTCGTTCAACAATCTGAGTGTCCTTGGCCATTGCAGTCTACATGTTGAAGAACCTCAACTGCATGTGAGTGTGATGATGCGGATGAGTAGGTGGCACCTTGTATGGTAGCAATGGTAATGTGGGTGAACTGGTGAATGGTGCTTGTGTTGTGAAGCGCTATGAGTAGAAAAACGCCTTTAAAATGCAGTCCATTCACCAAATTTCCAGGACGATGCCTCTTATCATGTGATGTGAATTGTGAATTGTTAAGTTGGGCATTTTATATGACAAGAGGTACAGAGGCTGTCATTTCCCAAATATCAGTTATCAATTAATCCGCTGCAATCCTGCAGTTGCTTATAACGTCATAGTGATGGTATTCCTGTAAAGAATAATAGTTTCAGCCTAAAGAAATTAAGTCTCAGCCTAATGCTCTGATGCAGTCATTACTTCAGCCTGAATGGTACGCTCTATTGTGCTCCTTCACCCCCCACAGACTTATCTTTCAAATGAAAGACACCCACCTGCCCTCATCCCCATGGCAGAGTGGCACTACCTGAGGGCACTGTGGGGGAGCTGGGAGGTGAAAGGTCAGTCACTCTGTATGGTCTATCCTCTCCCCACCGGGAGGATGAAACTCATACGCAGTCTTAAACGCATAGAGAAGTCAATCGCTGGACAAAATGTCACTGTGCTGCACACTTAAAAGCACACACACACACACACACACACACACACACACACACACACACACACACACACTCAAAACGCCAGAGTAAAGGAGTCACTTGCTGGTCAAAATGTCATTGCACTGCTCACATGAAAGCACAAACACACACACACACAGTGACACTCAAAACAACAGTTTTCTCTGATGTTCAGTTTTAGATTCAAAGGGAGCGAATGCCTTTTCCTCACTTCTTTTTCAAGGGTACACTCGATGTACAGCACCACTCAAGTCGCTGAACAGCAGCAGATCCAGAGTCCATTAGTTGCTCCGCTGATGAAATTGGTGACATTAGGCCCTATTTTCATGGCAGCGCAACAGAAAGTACAAGCAGTGCTTGCTACATTTGGTATGTTCCTGACCTTGCAATTCACTTTCTCACATCTGTGTCATGTTTCAGTAACATTCATCTGACAATTTTATCGGAATACAACAAAATACTGAAATGCAAAGAAATAACAAGCATCCAACAATATGACATCCTGAAGAAGCATCTCTCCATTTGTTCAGCTATGGTCATCATCCGTCACTGTGGTTGGTAGGGCTCTACCCGACTCAATATTATGTCAATCAAGTCAAATTTGGCTGTTCGGCAGGATGTTCAGGGTGATGTCCAGGTAATATATTAAACAAGCCAAGTCAGCCCTACGAGTTAATGCATGCTAACCCTTATTGGGCAGAACCTCTCTTTCTCCAGGCAGCCGCCTTTGTCTCACCAAGACTAACCATGGGCTCTCCTCAGAAGTACACTGCACACTGACGCACAAGAGGGAGGGAAAAAACTGCTCGATTTGAGTCTTGGTCCACTGAGTGGTCTCTAATTTTTAGGGGATAGCCCTAGTGGTTGACATGTCTGTTTCAGAGTGATGAGACCAGTGACGTGATTGGCTGTTAGGATATTTAATAATCACCGCATCCTCTGACTTATATATTGATTCCAGCCAGCCCTTTTGCACTTTGCATTGCTGCACCTACATAAACTAAAATAGCAGGTGTGCTTGAAAACGCCCACACTGTCTGTGTGCCCAAAACCTATTGCTCTGCACTTGTGATATGACATAGGATACAGTTAGAACACATGCTTCCTGCACCCAACCCCCGGCAACAGTACTTGGCTATGAGGCAATTTGGACAGAGTAGCTACAGTTGGAAATGCAGGTCATGTAATGCAAGGTGGCCCAAAACGACTTGATTTCCCAAACACAATCAGTACAAAAGACTGTAAAATGATGAATGGGGTGCCACCTTGAAATTTGGTATCCAGTTCTCTGAATACACCCATACTTGTACAGCTGTCTCACAAAGGATTCTGGGTTCAAACTTGACCATGCTGTGACCTTCTATGTACGATCGGCAACCTGTCTACAGTGTACTCTGTTGCTGGCCGAATTCATGCTAGGGCTGCAACTAACAATTATTTTAATCATCGATTAATTGGTTGATTATTTTCTTGTTCTTTGGTGTCTAAAATGTCAGAAAATGCTGAAAAACACCATCAGTGTTTTCCAAAGCCCAAGATAATATCCACAAATGTCATGTTTTGTAAACAACTCGAATATATTCAGTTTACTGTAACAGAGGAGTTAAACAGTCTTTAATTAGGAAAATATAGTGTTTTGAAGTCAGTGAACATATTCTTGAGGTCTATGTGAGCCTTGACACCACTGTAATATTTTGTAATGCACTGTTCTTCAAATTTATTTTAGTAATAGCATGGCTGTCTGAATTAATTTCCTTGCCAAATGTGAAAATGCAAAACAGCAAAAGAATTTCACTCCAAAAATGTCCTCAGCCTCGGGCCAGTTATGTACCCGTGAATGTGTCATGTGCATGTCTTATGTGCGCACTACTGTCTGTCTAAAAATGTGTCACTGCTGAGAGCTATACACCTCTAGAGTACGCGGAGAGCAGGGGGATATAATGTGTGTGTGTGCAGATGTTTGTATAGGTGTGTTTTTGTGTCAATGCGTGTGCTGTGCATGTATGCCTAGTAAGTTGGCTCTGCCGGAGGGATTTTTGCACCTGGAGTTTCTGGACAGTTGTCTTTTTCATTAGGGAAATGGCCTTTAACCTTGCCTCTCTTTCTGTACTTTCCTCACACTCACGTTTTGCTCCTAAAGATAGATGCACAGGTGCTTGCACACTGTCACCACATCTTGATAACTGCATGTGAATAAAGTAAATCCACCGGATAAGTGTTTGTAATTGTAGCTGGAGCGCTAATTATTTTTCACCAGAGACAAGGTCATTACCCATGTAATTGTCTCTCACAGAGTGGCATTGATCATTTGATTGGTGTTGCCTTGAAGGTAGATGTCCAGATTCGTGGGTGAGTTGGGACATACATGTAGGTCACCTCGACTGTAATAAACCAAACACAATTAAGGATTGTGTTTGGCAGGATATCTCTGTCTTTGTGTTTGTGTAATTGTAATTGTTGTTAGGGTTCATTAACTTGCTGATGCTTTGATTGAAGATTCGCCTTTATTGTGAAATTACCACGTCACATCTGTGTCACTATTCACCATGTCTTCGAGTATACCTCCATCCTAAGCATTTAAACAGTGCTAATAGCCCAGCACCAGGCTGACAAGAAAAACACAGTAAGGATATTCACTGATATCGTCTCATATTGATCGCAGGCCGCTGAACTGAATCTAATCGAAATCGTTTTGTGGCAGGCTTCATAATATCAGCAAATTGTGCAAAAAAAAAAAAAAAAATCAATTGAAATGATAACATATTGTAACGTATCGTAATGAAACCTGTAATTTACACCCTTACTATTTATACCCTCTGCTTTTTCAGTATGCTCCATAAGTGAGTGCTTAAGTATGGAGGACCACAACATGCCACCAGTATTAGATGGTGATTGTAATGTCTCTTTTCTTCTCTTATTTCCAGAGTCTGGGCTCTGCAGACCGAAAGGAGAATCAGAACAAGAAGTAAGTCCCATCCATCTTTGTATTCCTCTCTTTTGTAGATATTTGATGTCATAAAAACAGCAAAAGAGACCATGGACAAGATTGCAAATCAGTGGTTGTTGCCACTGTGGTAAGAGACCATGGTTGCAACAGCAACAACTAAACGCAACAGTAAAGTTCATATTAGTTGTCATTCTTTCCTGTTGTAACAACCTGCGAGTTTGCTTATACTGTACTTATCTAGGGTTATGTAAGACCTGTGTTGCCATGAAAACAGAGCACATGGGCTTACTGACCTCATTTACATAAATAATTATGTCTCATTGTGGTTCAAGAAGAACATCAAGTATCGATCGAAAGTTTTTCAAGTAACACAAAGCCAAGAATTTGACCTGATTCATACGTATTTAGATGCCTGTGTGTGTGTGTGTGTGTGTGTGTGTGTGTGTGTGTGTGTGATTGTGTGTGTGCTTGAAAAGTAAGTTAAGCCTGTCTAAGCCTGACCCCTAATCCTTTCCATAACAGTAATGCTTCTCAGTCAATAGCATGGCACCATTTGGATCGATCAGAGTAAGATTTAATTTGCTACCTGGAACAAAAGCACTCAGAGGTTTTAAACCCGCTTTCAGTAACTCCAAAAATAAAATTATGAGAGAAACCTAGTTATTGTGTGAAGGAAAATTGACTGTAGTGTTTTTTTTTCAGTAACTGATGTCGACAATGACATCTTCTATGGGTTTGTGATTCACACCGAGGAACTTTTTTGCTTGATAAGACATTGTTAACCACTCAGCCTGGTATCAACAAAATAAAAGAAGATTAGGAGACAGAACTTTATTTCCCCAGTTTTGTATTTTATCATAGTTTAGTGAGAAGCCTTTTGGTTTACTGATCTGATACCATTATATTTCCCATTACTGCTATTTGCTGTCATTGCAAACTCTACACTGACTCTATACAAACAAACAAATCATTACTGTGAATATGTTTTGTCTGTAACCTGTGCGCTACTATGTTTGGGCCATTGACTGTAAGAATAAAAGACATAGCTACAGTGACGTCACCCATTGGTTTGTGAACTCCTGTTCTCTATTCGTTTCGATGTGTCACTATGGGATATGCCTCCCTGCTTATTCCATAGTGAGACATCTTACTTATGCTACTCTGAGAACCAGGGTTACGCAAGTAATCTAAAGTTTTGAACCTATAAGTTCTATACCTCGGCCATCGCCATCTTGGTTTTTTTGGAGCCAGAAGTGACCGTATTTGGATGAGAGGCTGGTGCTGTGAAGGAGCGAGAGGTGGATGGGTGGATCTGACTGAGAAGCTGAGGACCCCACCTGCAGACAGCCTGTCACTCAAAGCAGACCGCCCCTAATTATGTATAACTTTAAGCCATAAGTACCAGGCTGTAAGCATGTTTACTTCTAAAGTAAAGGTGGGCATATTAACATGGGAGTCTCGGGACATTGACTGGCTTCAGCCTCAAGTGGACATTCAAAGAACTGCAGTTTTTGGCACCTCAGTTTTCAGCCCCGGTGGTTGCCACTTGTTTGGGGCCACTAATAGAAAAAAAACAATACTTTAATAGAGTGCAGGAGGGATGATGTTTATTTGTAGGTCAACCTGTAAGTTAACACTGCCCTTGTTCCCTCGACAAAAAGACGTTTTTTTCTGTTGGATGTTGGATTATTGCAGAAAATAAGCTCTGTGGTAAACAACTTTTATGATACTAAAATCATAAAATAATCCTCACAACTGACCACCACTTATGATTTTTGAAACGTAATTGCAATCTCCAGAACTACACCACCAAAGCCATGTTTGTGTTCGCCTTTGATGATGTTCTGTAGTCTCATTTAGCCACTTGTTAGAAACCGCCATTTTTAAGACATGCGCAGGCTTCAGAATGATCTAGTATTTATTCAAGTATTTTATGTTGTAGAACAAAACGAGAAGTCTTTTTAGACTGTGTTAACCACAGACCTTATTTCAGGCATCTAACCAAAAACCCATTTAAAATGTCGACTTCAAGATGAGGGAACAGGGAGTGCTAGAATGCTAATTCATGTCCGGGTTTTAGGACTCATTCCTGCACCACTCTGAGACCCAACATCTGAGATGCACTGCAGATCACTGTGAGTTAATGGGCACATAGTGAAAGACAAGTGGGGCGGGAACTTAAATCAAACTAAATTAGCTGTATATTTTAGTTGCCCAGCAACCAAAGCCATGGACACTCATACTTATCATCACAACATACCTGTCTCCTGTCTGTTTCCTCCTGTCAGCAGTGCAGCCAGTACACCCTATGAACCTAGAGTTCCTCTTTATGAATGGATTCTTCAAATGACCAAGAAGGAGGTTATCCAATTTTCCTCTCTTTATCCCGGTCCAAAACATTTCAGGATGCCTTACTTTGGACCAATTAGCAAATTAACCCATTACAAGATTTTCTGTCTTGCTGTCTTCCTTTGAAAGCCACACCACTGCTTTGAATCGAAGCTTCAGTGAGTGTCACATTTGTTTGGTTGTTTCCTTCAGTACATTCAGCTAGGTATTCTCAAAACTATTGATTGTTTATCTTTGTACAGGCCAGTCTCGAGTGTGATAATGTGTTTACTTGGGTAAAACACTGCTTTCAGCTGCCTATGCTCGCATGGTTACATAGCAACAGGCCTTTGCTATCTAAACATGGAGGATTGTATGAGTGCGTGTACAGTGTGTGTGTGTGTGTGTGATGTCCTCAAGACACCCCATTGTGCTTGGATCTTTATAAACAAAAAATGGTGGGACACAATCAGGCTGAATCGAAGAAGCGTTCTTTTGCTGGCTGAAAATGTTTCTTAATAGTAAAAATCACTATAGTTGTCCTTTGTCTGTGTGCCTGTGTGTGAGTGTATGATGTGTGTTTGAGGCTGAACTCTCTTTTGTCCATGCTGCTAAGTCACTGACAGTTGGACATGTGCTGCATCCTAGATGTAATGTATACTTTTTTGTCATATCGGATGTGTCTGATGTGCCAGGTGTGCTGGCACAGTGAGCACTCAGTGTGCCAGAATGGGAGACATCTGTTGCCAGGAGACGAGCAGCTATTTTCGAGAAGCAGTATAGCCATCATGGGATGTCAAGTAGCAGGAGTCTTCCCCAGAAGAAGAGGGAGAGAGAAGAGTGTTCAGTACTCCACCATAGATTTTATGTTACTATATAGAATGCCAGCAGAAACATGAATGGCCATACACATATACAGTGGGGTATATGGGAAACAGTATGCACACACATGTGTACATGGTTTCCATCTCAAACTAATCATTACCAGGAGAAACAAATGACAACGTACAGGCGAAAGTGTGTGTTGTTTTCCTGTGTGAGTCTGTGATCTTTAATATCCCATCTGTATTATCCTTTCCTACGTCATATGAACAATCACTTCCTCTCTGTTCTGGCTCTTATTCTGCCTTCTGCTCAGCTTTCCATTGCGAAGATGATAAGTAGTTTTAAAGGTCTATCCTAAATCACAAACATTTAGCCTGATAATGTCAAAATATTTGATAAAGCTTTGTATTGTCAGTCATTTTCAACATCTCAGTGCAGATAAATCTTTGCTTATTTCTGCTCCATAAGGTGAACTAATGTGTTGGGCATCTTAGGTTCATCCATTTTCTAACTCTTGACCAGCGTGTCAAGGATTTGAGCTGCTCCTCTTCTTACCTTTGGATGGAATATTGCTAAACTCTGGCTCATTGTTCCTCCAGATGGAGATGATCATTCATGCCTTTATTTTGTCCCACTTGGATCACTGCAGTTCTCTTTTTCATGCCTTAGCAGGTAATCACTGGATCATTTACAGGTGGCTCAGACTCCATCTGCAAGGCTTATTACCAGGTGTGCTAAAAGGTCTCACATTACACCTATTTTGATATATTTCCTTCCACTTGACTCAGAGGAAAAGAGGATTCCTGCACGAAGCAGAGCAAAAAAAAGGAAGCACTTTACAAGAGGGATGCATTTTACTGCGTTTGGCAGAGATTTTTACTGAACAGGTTTCAATGCATTTTTAAGACATTAGAGGTTTTATCAAGCTCCAAGTTGTCTTTTTATCTCTCACTTTTTGCTATTGCTCATAAATTTATTAAGTCAGAGTTTACGTTCTTGATTTTAACGCTTAAATTACCTTGGTCAGTGGGCTTCCTAATTGTGCTGTAGTCCAACTTTAAAACCAGTGTTTCCTCCTAGACTGTCTCTCCTTGGCCTTACGGACACTGTCTGTAGTGATTTCAAAAATATCAATTTATTGATACATATTGATTCTTAATATCTAAAATTATTTCAGTACTTATTTTCCTTTTACTTTCTTGGTCTCTCTTTTCACCAACAGAAAGTTGACCCACACTGCTGCAGTTCCCTTATAGCCCCGCCTCCTCTTACTCACTCACAATGCTGTCTTATCATTATTTGCCTTACAAGTACCAGTTGCCCGTAGACCCTTTTAGGGCTGACGTCACAGTGACATTAGTTTGTTAGCTGGAGGCAAAACTCGCCACCACAGGGCTGTAGGCTACATAGCAGTCTTGATATGTTGTCTCGTTGTGTTATTGGGAGCCAGAATAGAAGGAGTCATGGCTCAAAACTTAAATTTTATCACATACCAGCTGCCTCTGCGTCCGCAAGCCCTGTGCGCGCAAAGCTCAGACTTTACGACCACGCGGACTCCGCTCCGCGCACCAGTGACTCGTAAATTCAGTCTGATGCTCTGCACTAAAATGAGAACCTTGTTGGACGAAGAAACGGAGCGTTACATTTCTACATGAATTAATGAACAATTAGGTTGGTCACACATTCACTCCGCTTGGCCCTCTGCTGCTACGTCTCCCCAGATAACTCCTCCAGATAACCGCTACTGGATAACCGAACGGTACATTTTTACAGGACTCCACATTAGCCAGAGTGCACCTCTGTACTCAGAATGAGTATTTCCGAATGCACCACTTGTATCATCATCCATCATTGAAAAAAATCAAGCCAACAGCACTTGCTAGCTAGCGATAACTAATGTCTGTGGAGAACTGTTTGGCCTTCATCTTAGCCCCGTCCACCAAAAGACGTCATACTGTTTACTAACAGCTTCTGTGACATGGTTTTGTTGGTTTTTGTTGTTGCTTTTTACTTTTGTGAATGGATGACAATCTCAGAGGCTTTTGAACGTGTGCACTACCACACAAATAATATTCTTTCCATTCATTTAAAAACATGTTGTTTTTATGTTATAGCCTCGTTAGGGTTATTTTTTAACACAAATTTTAAACTATATGCCTTCAATGACAATTTTCACTGTGGTATCGAAAATGGTATCAAATACCGATGTTTTAAGGTATTGTATCAAAGTTGGAAGTCCGCAGTTTGCACTTGTTTTATACACACTCATAATCTTACTACATTTTATTCACTTTACCTTTTGCAGCGCTTGCTCATGAAAAAATTGACTCTGTATAGAAAAAACCTGACTTTCTTAACCGAACTTGTCTTTCCTACTCATGCTGGGTGCAGACAGTACAGGAAGGAAGGAATAATGGAAGGATGGGGCACTGGGGGTGTCTTGGAGGCTGGGGGATGCTTTGCGTTTTTCATGGAGCAAAGGGATTTAGGTACGGATGTCAGGGAAGAGAGAACTTGATTAGACTAATTTATTCACGGGAGCAAGCCATGTAATTGTTCTCATATGGGGGTGACGTACTGTAGGTGTGCGTGTGTCTATGTGTGTAAGAGGGGATATTTGCTCCTTAGCATTTCTTCTTTGTGCCTGACTTAGTTTGTTTAGATAATAAAAGCATATTCTAGTTCAGAGTAATGTATCTGTTCAACTGTAAAGTAACTTCTGACACCCCACATAGGAGGTGTATGGAAAATGTTGTATATTGGACATAGTGATGAATATTAAGGGGCTTCCTTAAGTGGTTTTGCAGAGACAGTCCAATAGATGAAGAATAACTTTAGGAAGTCCTTTGTCTTCTAATGTTACATCGTTGCAAATCTGCATTAACAGTTTCTAAAAGCTGTCACTGAAATCATTTTGCTTTCTAGTGGGGGATAGTTTGTTTTCTTACCGCCACGTTCCCCCACAGTTGAAGGACTTTACCTCCCGGCAGTAGCTGCTTGTTGCCGTGGTTACAGGTGACACAGGAGCAAAAGCCCTGCAGCATTTTAATTCATGGGGACATCACAGGTTTTATGTATTTCATTCAATGTTCAGTACACAAAGTCCTGAATGGGGCTGATCAAACAGAGTGTCTTATGTCTCAGATCAGAGGGCAGGAAATGAGAGAGGAAAAGAAGAATACATCAATGGACGAATGAGCTACATCTTATCTACCAAACACACGTAAAGATGCACGCATGCCAGTGAGCATGAACATGAAACAGTGTTTTTTTTCTCGCCCTGCGTGTTTTGCATCAGTTGGAAATAAGCAGAGAGAGAAGACCCACCACATCACTCTATCTCGTTCCCCAGAGGGACAATCCAAGGCAAATTCTAGCAGAAAGATAATAAGGACTGAGGGTTCCCGCTGTCTGACCGACGTGAAACACATTCCTTCATTTTTCCAGACTTTTTTCTTTTCACCTCATTTTTTTTTCCAAGGTTTTGAAATCCCAGTGTAAATACATATTGAGGAGTATTTACAATAGTGGTAATGGTGGTGGGAGAGGGAGCTAACTCAGCGGGCCATAGGAGACTGCTGCTGGCTGACTATCTGAGTGTGTGAATATTTGTACAGTTAATCTGGTGTGTGTGTGTGTGTGTGTGTGTGTGTGTGTGTGCGTGTGTGTGTGTGCGCACATGTTCCTACCAGCAAAGTGTGTTTGTACCCATAAACTGTTGATCAAGTGAGTGGAAGAAACATCGAGAGTGTGTATTTGTTTGAATATTAGCAGCATTTGCCCTTCTTTCTGTGTGTGTGTGGGTGTGTGTGTGGGCGTGTGTGTGTGTGTGAGTGTGTGCTTTTTTGATGTGGCTTGGCTGCAGTGATGTTGGGTTGTTTGAGAACTTCCCAAGACCAGGCTGCCAGGCCAAAGAACTGAGCGGGCAGAGACAGCCATTGTTTTGGTAAGGCATCCTGGTCATGATTGTGTGTGTGTGTGTGTGTGTGTGTGTGTGTGAGAGGGAGGGAGGGAGAGAGCGAGAGAGAGAGATGCAAAGGGAGAAGGCAAGTTTAATTTGGAGTACTTGCTATGCTCAGTGCTATTCTAGCAGTGCATAGCCTTTTCCATTCTGGCTTTAAATACAAGAGCATGCACACTCACACAAACACACACACACACCATGTAACAACGTAACATGCGAACACTCCATCCTCGCAACCACATGAGCTGAGGGAGTTCTCAGGGAAAATGTCTTTCTATTATGTTGCACAACAAACTGAAGCTTTTACCAAACCTCTCCCTCTACATTTGAAACCACACATCAAAATCTGATCAGCTTTCCCAAAAACATCTCAACACTTTGGATGCTCGTACTTTGCTGGCTTACAATTGGACAAATATAATTTTGGGATTAAACAGCTTTTTGGTACAAACAAGCCAAGTCAGCATTTCAACCGCGAACATCATCTTAAGGTCACTTGAAGACATTCTGAATTGGAGTTTTCCTTGGGGAGGGAGATCTTACCAGGTGACCCTGAACCCAGAATTGTCCTACACTTAACCTTATAAAATGCTACTGGCACTGCTCAGTGGGAGCCATTATGGTAGCCAACTGAAGGTTCTGTGTTTCCTGCATTTCTAAATTCCCAGTACAGAAGCCCCCTCCTTTGTAAGACATGACTTATGAAGTTGTAAGCCTGGAGTGTCTACCTCTTCCATGAATAAGACAGTCCACAGCATCATCTCACAGAGGCTGTAACGAAAGCAGTATTCAGGCATTCCTTTTACCCGTCAAACACTGGACAACAGGTCCAACGCAAAAAAAAAACATATTGGTTTCGACCAGTTAATACCCCTTAAATGTCTTTTAAACCTCAATTACTTATAACTGGATTCTCCTAACTAATATAATCGCCTGCTCACCAAAGCAGAGCAGTGTCCAAGCCACATAGGACCCAGGTTGAGAGGACGGGTCACGAAGCCAGGCTGGATGATGCATATTGACTCATTCAAATTGGCCGCCAATGCCAATTTAACCCACGTCATTCCGTCTGTCTGAAAGAGGTATTTGTTTGTGTGTATGTGTATGTGTGTGTGTTTCCCTGCTCCAATGCCCAACATTAACTTTCTCCTCTTAATGCTTAACCTTTACTCTTTTCCAAACCTTAACCAAAACCTAATCCTAGTAACTTAAATCATAAACCCAAGCTTTAACTGTTAATTAGCTCTTTAACTGGACAAGTGCTCAGGGATTTTGCTCAACTTCTATCCTTAAGATAGATCTTTGGTTCTCACAAGAATAGCAATGCAAGAAACCCGCACACATCTCTCTCCCTCCTCGAGGTTCCCTTCTCCTTTCCAGCATAAATAATCCCCTCAGTCTGCTGGCACGACCCTGATTGGAATCTCGACGCCGTGCTCAATTGTGGGCTGATGGGGAAAAGTGGGGTGCCCTGTGCGTGTGTGTGTGTGTGTTTAAAGCTGTTTCAAGGCCATAAACATAATACCAGAGGGGTGTCCACCTCCGTCAGGCCAGGCCTCTAAAAACCTCGGTGTAGAACTTAAGGCTGGCACACAGCTCCACAACCGTGGACTCACAGAAGCTTTTCGGACTCATTCACTTAAATGATAGCGATTTACTGCAAATTGCAAAGAGAAGAACTCAAGCTGGAATACATGCACCCTCTCATATTGCCTTTTATTCACCATTTAGCTAGTCAGGCAGTGAGCCACGAGCCCTTACAGGCCGGCAGCAGCGCTGCAATACTGAGTGTACCAATACAGGGGGTTAAGATCCAGGCTCCACAAGGTTTTATCAGCTTTTCTGTGTCCTAGAGGAGACCAGCTGGAGTCTTATGTGGAGTTTTATGAGGAGATTCTGTGCAGACTTATTAGTGGGTTACAATGTCATGTGATGATGTGCGATTGTTGTCAGGTTTGGCAGATTTCTGACAAGGCTTTCAGGTTCAATGAGATAAATCCAGCCTCCCCAGACACTTGAACATGACTATGTATGTATGTCTTTCCTGGACTGTCTCCCGCTAATAAATCAGAGCTGATGCCTCAGCTCACCTTGGATTTGAAGTACATTAACTGATGGTGTGTGTGCCTTCCTACTGTGGGTGTGCAGTGTGTATGTCCGCTGGTACACACTGCTGTATGTTCAACTGGGTGTTACCACATCTATCCAGTGTCATAGCTATTAAATTACCCCAGATCAGTTTCCTCCAAATCACATTATTATCTCATCCCACCTAACTGAAGGCGAGTGGAAAAAGACAACTGTCCTGTGGTACCGCTCGCTTTGCCCCTCCCGTCTTAGTGGTACTGTACTCCAGCTACAGGCTCTAATAGTTTGCTGGCTTCCACGCGCTTGTCAGCTCAATTCAAGATTAATTTGAGTGCAGATCCATCATCCGTATGTCTCACTGTGTTGAGTCAGCCTTATGGCACACATCAAACGCAGAGAGGGGGACACAGAGGGAATGGTATCAAGCCAACCGAAAGTGAAAAAAGGCATCGAATTCCTCCCTCATTTTTGTCTCCCTGACAAATTCTGTATGTGCCGATTCTGTGGAAAACAGGAGTGAGAGAGAGCGATGTAATAAAAAGGGAGAAAAAAGAAGATGAAACGATGAGTGTGACTCAGAGACGTTGCAAATGAGGGGATGGAGGGAAAGGAGCCGAGATGGAAATATCTGTGTTTACCGTAGTGGGTGGATGGGCAGCATATGAGAGTATGTGCGTAGGGTGATAACAGAGTCCCTTCGTTTGGCACGTAGCAGTGTGATTAGATCATTAGCGCTTGAAGTTGAGGCAGTTATTGTTAAGACTTATTTGTCAAGGCAGTGAGCTGGCTGTTTAATGCCTCCCCTCTCATCTGGACCCATGCGGCTGCACGAAGAATTATCCCTCTCATCGACATGTTTGCTCCGTGTCACGCATTGTATGATTTTGATGCATTATTTCAGACAATTTTATAGTAGTAAGAAGCAAGCCAAATTCATTAGACTCCAGAGTGCATCAGGTATTATGCAACAGCCTGCTATGATATTGCGTCTCGTTTGTCGACCCCCACTGCTACCGACGATTAAATATTACGCTTTGAGCAATTCAGATAATGTAATCGTATCACAACTGAAGGAGAAGCTTGTTAGCTTGAAGAAATATCAGTATGTTTTATTGGTGAGACCTCAGTCCAAGTGAAATAAAAGCGGCCTCCACCATGTAGAGAGACGTACACACAGACATGGGTTTGGATGGAGATGGTGAGTGGAAAACAAGGCTTTCTTTGAGCAGATTTTAATTAGCAATGTTCATAGCTTGGCTGCGTTCTTTTATGATTGGACCACTGAAAGCCTTTTTGTTTGCCTAATGAAACACATTGAGGGGTATGTTCCTGAATTAAACCCGTGTTTGTGTATGTGTGCATGCGCATGCCAGCAAGCATGTGTGCCTGCATCCATTTCATTTGCATGTATCTGTTTTATGGGTGGGTGCCCACATTCTTTCTGGTGTATTAGAGTTCTATTGGCAGGGATAAGAAGCCATAGCAGGAGACAGAGATGAAAGAAATCCCTGCGTTTTGTTTTCCCTTCTCTCCAAAATAGTTGTTTTAGGTAGGCGGCCATTGCCCATAATTGCTGAAACAGGGTCAGATATTTGTCTGTCCTGCTTATGATTTACTATCGTGTCTGTGCCTTAGTAATCTGAAATAAGATCTGTGGTTAAGAGCAGCCCAATCTCAGACAGACCGCATAGATTGTGTAATGCATAGCGTTCTGCTGGTTTCAGTGGGATCCCTTTATAAACACGTCTCACACAGAACCCTCTGTATGATCTGAGAAGCTTTGCACAGCATGCTTTCCATATTTTTTTCCAATTAATCTATATTTGGATTTAACGTATGTAGGACTGCAGCTAACAATTTACATTGTCAGTTAACATGTTGATTATTTTCTTAATTAATGGAATAGTTGTTTGGTCTATAAGATGTCAGAAAATGGTGAAAAATGTTGATCAGTGTTTCCTAAAGCCCAAGATGACGTTTTCGAATGTCTTGTTTTGTCCACAACTCAAAGATACTCAGTTTCCTGTCACAGAGCAGTAGAGAAACTAAAAAAATCACGTTTAAGAGGCTGGAATCAAAGACATTTTGACCTTTTGTCTTTCTTCATTCATTCATTCTAAAAAAATACTCAAACCATTCAATGGTACAACAATAAGGCCTTTAAAGTTATTTAATAGTCTCAAATTTGAATTTGTGAGGTCTCAACTGCTACAAACATTTAATCTAATTTAAGTTATCCATTTTTTTATTTCTTTTTGTAGAAATGCGTGAAGCCTTTTTATGTAAAAGTCGACATTTCTAATGTTACAAATCTTTAAAAAAAACTATTATACTGTCATTTTACTTCACTCTTGCACTTACCTGTCAGCAAAATGTAGACTGACTTTACTCACTCTACTCATTCTCACTCTTACCTCTGCACAAGACCACATATGTAGTTCTTGCCTGCAATGCTAACTTGCGATGCTTAGAAAAGTAAAACATGATTTGTCCAAAAATCTGTCCTAAATTTGGTTAAATTGCATCTTGAACGGGTCTTAAAAAGCATTAAATTTAACCGTCTGATACCTGTAGACACCCTGTTATAGTTGACAACTAATTGATTAATCAATTACTCTTTGAAGCTCTAAATGTATGGTGCCAACCAGGAGGGCTGGAATGTAAACCATAGTAATTTAGAATTTAAATTATGGCAAAATAAAACAATAAATCAATTATAACCAACACATTGAGGAATGGGGCTTTGTTAATATATTTATAATATTCATAATTCCGTTGTAACAATAATAAAAATGAGTCCTGTAGGTCAGTGTTAAACATCTTTGAGCTGCACTGTTTTTTTTTGTTTTTTTTTCCAGAATTCCACACAGTCTTAACTCTGCTCTCAAATAGCAGTGGGTTACTGAGGCTATGAGCGGGGGTCAAAGTGCACAGACGATAGCTTTGTGTACTGTGAGCAAGAACAATCAGTTCTTTAGCAGAATGTGTTCTGCACATGAATACCTCTGAACAGTTAATTGCTGCCATGGCAACAGAACAGAGAGGGAAAGTGACATTAGGTGAGCTGTTTGCGAGAAAGCGATCCTTCGCAGTGACAGTGTGAAAGTGTGTGTATGCGAGCGCAGGTCAACGTTTTCTCCGTATCACCACACAAGCCATTCAGCGCTGACAAAAGCACTCTTGTCCTGCAGGATTGGGGAAAGTTACTAATGCTGGCAAGATCATAATCTAAGTCACATTGCAGTGAGGCAGTGGTGGGCTTTCACATTGGAGGGATATATTAGGAACACTTATCGTATCTTGTAGACACTGTGTCTATAAAACATGTGATTTTATGTAACCAACCACTGTGAAAATAAAGTATCCTGTTTTGTTTCTTTCTGTGTGGTTAACATTGTAATAAAAATAGTTATCTTTACTTGTTGGGTATATTTTAAGAGTCTACAGTCACGCTACAAGCTCTCTGTTGCTGTACTTGAGCAACAGCAGTGTTATGAGCTAAATGCTAATGTTAACATAAAAACATGCTCGCAATGACAAGCTAACATACTGATGTTTATGGAGTATTGTTTACCGTGTGTAGCACCTTAGTGGTAGCATGATCATGACCATGACGCAGACTGGCCAATCATCACGTAGCACTGGGTCAGCTCAGACCAGGGTCCGACAACAACACAGCTGTCCTCTATTGACTCTAATGCAATCGTTTCAGATTACCTTCATTTTCAAGCTGGTTTTGTGTATTAATGATACTCGTTACATCTCACTTAAAATCAGGAATGGTCAACCTTAACAACAGATACCAGTAAAATAACTTTAAAAATGACATCCCATGTAAAATTAAGAATAAAGATAAGTTCTCAGAAGGTGTTTTTACATTGTATTTCTGTAATTACCAGCCTTATACATCAGAGACAAATAGAAAAGAGATGGAAAAAGAAAGCTTCCACTGCATAGCTGCTGTCCAGTGTGCTCACATGCTGTGCAGCTTCGCTCAGCAAGAGATCGGCGTCCATTCTCCATGTGGTCTGAATGGCTTAATAGCCTTTGTCTGCGTTCATTGAGAGCAAGGAAAGGTTGCAGATATGTGAGATTGGAAACAACTAGGGACGGGCACATACAGGTATGCCTACATTGGCTCTGTAGGATGTTTCAGGGCAGACTGGCAGGTGCCTAAGCATTGGCTGCCTCTCACAGTATGTATGCACTTTCCTGGTGGTGGTATAGGTGAAAAGCTTTGTCGGTTGTGAGTGTATGGGATCACATGGCTTCAAGGTCACATCGTTGCCTCTGTACTATAAGGAAAAACAATCAATCACTGGTTTCTTAAGCCGTAATCAACACCAGGAAAATGAAAGAGAAAATATAATTCTGATGAGAGGATAATCGACTGGGATATCCTGAGTGGGCCTCCAAGGGGATTGCATCATCACAGTGTGCCTGCTGTGATGATGTTATCGGGGACAGCTGCATGGGGCGGAGCCAGGGGTCGAGGCTCTCAGGGAGCCAAGAGGCAGCCAGTTGCCAGCAGATCCCCTCCGCTGAGACCCACCTGCTTCGCATGTCCATTTGTCCTCTAAACCCCTCAAAGGGATTCCCTGAGTCCTCTTCTATGTCCACTGGCCCCCGTGTCTTTGAAGTCATGATCCTGTGTGTTTTCATGGCATTGAAGTCATTATCCTATGGTCGTGTTGTGTCATGCGTTTGATCCAAAAGTTTGTTTGAAGTTTTACAGGGAACTCTTAATGTAACTATTGGGCATAGGCCAAACATATTAGAGATATAAACCAAGGCAATTATTTACAACCAATGATGATCCAAACCAATCACCCCTGTAGTCTATTTATGAATCAGATATTCTCGGACCAGTGAAATACGCAGTTTATGGAAAGGGACATTAGCATCAATGGTTGGCAGTAGCTGGCGTGCACAGGGCAGTGCTACTAATTTAATTAAAAGCCCTTGAAGAAGAAGAAGCCCAGCCTAACTTAATACCATCAATTAGGGGTTGCTCCGCCATCTGACTAAAATCCCACACCCCGTTTGTGTGATTCATACAGGAAAATATGCCTCTTTGTCTTAGAGGTCAACCAACTCTTTGGAGAAGCTGGCGTAGGGTCAGGAAACAGTAGTTGAGGGTGTAGGAGTGGGAACGAAAGCAGTGGGACTGGGGGTTTGTTCTACTAGATAAGCCATAGCATGAGGTCATTTTGAATGAAAACTCATGTATTTTCATCTCAGCTTAGGGCAGCGTCTTTATAGTGCAACAACTGGTCTCATGATGAATATGTCTTTGTAGCATGAGAGAATATGCTACAAGGAGAAAATACTTCCCAGTTTTATATAGCTAGAAAAGCTTTTTGGAAAGTGTGATGGTAATGTCGGTGCTTTGATTTCATGCCCATGATTACTCTGTAAAAGGTTTATCTAATATTAAAATGTACTCTTCATTTGTCACTTTTTTGTTTTGTTTTTATAACTTGGTGTTCATAGAATGTTGATTTATGATGCCTGTCAAGGATGTGGACTCTGCCCGTTTTGAGAGAGGGATGAAATAGAATTTTGGCAATGAAGCAATCTTATTACGAGACGTTTTATTTTTATATCAGTTTGGAAAAGAGGAGAGAATGTTCCAAGCAAGGTAGCAGAAAGCTCAGCTGGCATGGATCTGTAACTTTAAGAAGGGCTTCACTTTAATTTCCAAGGTCACGGCAGTCTTTAACTCACACCTGTGGCAACGTTTAAAATTCTGCGATGCAATAAATGTCTCCATCCAATTGAATCATTCTCTCAGATCTGATCAGTCTCTTGTAGAAGCATTAGACTTGACAGGACACTCGCAGACTGTCTGTCCTCTTTCTGAAGTAAAGCACTCCCCTGGACAAGAGCATATGAATTACTTATTCAAGGTCCTGTCAGACCTCTGCATCAGGATGCCAAAACATTGAGCATGTGATACGACATTATGCCAATTTGGCAATTGAGTTACACGCAACTGGACGCATCACCACACTGTCATTCATCCATGTCACTGGTCAGTGATTAAAATAACGACGTGAGCTATTGTGTTCGATTTCATCAATCCCGTTTTATCAAAGCCTTATGTGAGCTGTTATTCCTGCAGCAACTTACATAAACTAACAACAGCAATGGCAGATACAAGCTTTGTTTTTGAGTGGCAGGGTGCACCCCAGTAGTCTGTGCTGTCCTCAATCAACCATCCCTGCAGCGTGTCTCCAGCAGAGCTCACCATGGAGACTAAAACACTTTTTGGCTCAGGTTGAGAGGAGATATATGTACGTGTGCGTGTACATGTGAGTCATTATTAAGGATGTTTTATCATTTCATAATGAAATGGAAACGACATGTGTGTTAGATTAGGTGAGCAAAGAATGCTGTGCAATGTTTGGGCATCATTTTATGTAACCCTCTGTCATTTTGAAAAAAAAAAGTTCATGGCAACACCAGTAGGAAAATCCTTCAATTACGTATTTTAGATTTTTGTTTTTTTTTCCCCTGCAGTGCTTTGTCTGTCCTTTTACTTATCCACAGATTTGTATTTTGTACACTTTGGGTACATTTATATAAACCCTTGTTTAAAGGAACAGTGTGTAAGATTTAGGGGGAATTAGTGACATCTAGTGGTGAGAATTGTAGACTGCAATAAGCTGTAACTTCTGGTTAGAATTCCTTCATTGTTCATTGGTCAGGCATTTTTAACTAGGAGCCAAACTATCCAAAGAGGCCTTCTCTCCAAAACAAGTGGACCAGGTGATTGAAACCAATGTGCTCACCTTTTTTTCTCTGATAAGTTAAGATCCAGCCATTAAGGAGGTTTTGACCGGCAGCCAATTATCCACATTGTCTCTTCCTTTGATGATTTGGTGATTTAAGCTGGTTAAAACACTGTATAAAACAGTTTCACATAAAATAAATAACACTTTAAACAAATTCTCTCGCTGCAGAGGGACTGCAAATTACAGTGGCCATCGCAAAAAGACAAATATATAGAGCCAGTGTTTGGTTTGTCCAGGTTGGGTTACTGTAGAAACATGGCGGAACATCATGGCAATCTCCATAGATGACGACCGGCTCGCTATATAAATGTAAACAGCTCACTCTAAGATAACGAAAGCGCAACAGTTTCTACTTTTAGGTGATTATACACTGAAGAAAAAAACATACTTATTATGTGATATTCCATTTTTGCCAATATATCCCCCTAAATCCTACTCACCGGACCTTTAACAAGTCTTGTGAATTTTTACATCACATACTCTTCCGTGCTCCGGCAAAGTTCTGCTGCGAGCCTGGCTTCTTGATAGAGAATATTATTACATTTTGATTAGTCCCCACTGTTACCACAGCAATATTGCAATGCTGAGTCTCATCAAATGTGTCCCGGGCTGGAACGGAAGAAATATTACATTTCCTGTTTTTAATTTTGAGCGAAAAGTTGAACTGGGACATTGGCAGCCCAGTAGAGGAGATTAAAATGTGTGTGACTTCACTTTTTTTTTCTGTGAAAAAGATTTGGAGAAAATTAGGCAGGAAGTATGCGGCTTTCCCTGAAACCTAATGTTTCCTCAGGGAACTGCAGCATTGTTACACTGTTTATCAACTTCATGGACTACATTTCCACCGAGTATTGTGATTTCTGCAAAACTGAGTGTAGTTTTAGGCATAAGAGGATCCATTTTACGGAGACATCCGTTTTCTCCAGTAATATTAACCTTAGCTGAGCATTTTTAGTTTTTGGCAGGGAGAATTTCCGTGGTACTGTAGAAGATAAACCCACAACACAAATGTCAGAGAGCTGAGAAAGAAGGCGCTGGTGTTAACTGCTCTTGAACTCATATGTAAGAATTAATAATGTATGAAAGGAAAATATGTTGGAACACAAAAGGTTTATAGAGGTTTGTCTATGTAGTGGGCCAGGAATCCATTGCATATCCCTAACCCCTAGCCCTAAGGTAACCCAAACCCTAACCCCCTCTAAAACATGAACTCTTTTTGATCAGTTTTTTCCTCCTTCTGTCCCCAAGGTCAGAATCAGGGATCTCCAAATTTACCCATCGCTTGTCCCTCAAGGAGCGTGTGGCCAAAACAGACAAGACTTCCACGGACAGACCTCAATCCTACAGAAGACGATCTCTCAGTGTCGACTGGTAAGACCATCTCTTAATCTGCATCATCAAATTCTTTTATGATTCCTAGAAAGTTGTGATAGTGTACTCTGCCTTCACTACATCAACCCTGAGACCTGTGTTCATGACTTTAAGGTTCTGAGACTGTGCAGATTATAAAATAAGTCTTCATAAATTGGTATCAGAAGCAGTGTTTTGAGCAGAATCTTTCCCTTGTTGCAACTGAAATCCAAAAGGTAACGCCTAACAAGAGACACAACTGCGACTGAGCCTTGCTATGATGTGTCTGTGTACAAAGTCAAGGCTGAGGTCAATGAGGATTGGGGGGCTGGTGTTTGGGGCGGGGGCAGAGAGTGAGCGGAGTGGTGATAGGGTCCTGCTCAGTCTCTGCGTCTGGGTTTCGTTGAAGAGCGCCAAGCAGCTCCAGTGGCGCCGGCTCATCTTGCTCTTGTAAAGCTCCAGTCCTCAGGCAGCCGATGAAAGGAGTTTGAAAGCTTTCCATCACGAGGCTGCCTTCCCGTCCCCACCCATGGGACTCCTTCCCAGTCTCCCCTCTTGTTGCACGGCCTCCACTCATTTATCTACCCATCCATCCTGCCGTCTGTCCATCTGGCATCCCCCCTGAGCTTCCTGCTATGTATTCTTGGCTCTTCTTTTAGACTTCTCTCACCATTGGGAAAATAGCCTCGGGTTAAAGCGGATCTTACACTTCCTTTGCACTTAATTTTGTCAAGTAAAAAAATGTCCAAACAGTCACAGGTCTAAACAGTTTCCAGGTTTCTAATGGCTGTGCGGGGACTACAGTAGCTTTTCAGTAGAGTTACTTTGTGGTTTGTGGAGTTACAGGTGTGAGATTCTCTGAGGTCCTGTCCAATCATGCTAGGGCCCGGTGTGAGGTCTTACAAGGTCTTTTGTCGGCCTTACGAGACCTACTGTGTGGTCTCGGACTGACGTTGCGATGTGTGGTCCGCCAGCAGAAATGTGGTGTTAAGTGTATGAGCGCTGTGAGTGTATGTGCAGTGTGAGGTCCTTTACTTTAACAGCTTCGTGTTTTTCTCCCATGTTGCTGGAGAGGGGACCTGGCCTTTAAAGTTCAGGCCCCGATTGATGTAGTCTGGTTTTAATGAAACACAGTGGGTAGATTGGACATGCTCATTTACGAGAGGGATGAGGGGGGGCTCGGCTACAGCTGGATTCTGACTTTCTCTGGGGCGAGCCGCCATTACGGGAGTGTGACTGGTCTTTTGTGACATAATAAACAAGGGACCCCAGGAGGAGAGATTCAAGGTTTAGGGCTGAGTCATGCTACTGGGAGGTGAAACAAGGTCGGTCCGGCTCCTGACAAGACCAGCACGGCTCCTCTGGAATGTACAGTCATCAACACTGTCAGAAGGAAAACACGTGTGCGTGTAGCATTGACTGAAAACACCCCATGAATCAGTTGCATTTTTGG
This sequence comes from Epinephelus lanceolatus, assembly GCF_041903045.1. Lineage (NCBI taxonomy): Eukaryota > Metazoa > Chordata > Actinopteri > Perciformes > Serranidae > Epinephelus > Epinephelus lanceolatus. The sequence goes on along the minus strand of NC_135754.1, from coordinate 17,853,839 downwards.
AATTGTTTGACATTTATTGCACTTCCTGTGGTCTGTCTAAGCAATCTGTGTTATTGTTTTGCTAACAACTACTTGTTATCACAGAGCTATATTCTCAAAGTAGTGTACTCATCCAGTTTATCGTGTTTGAATGTTGGAATAGAACATTTCTCTTCTGAGACTAATCAAGGCGCGTTTTGTATATGCTTAGAAATCAGAGTACAGTTCAGATAGATCTACAGTAGATAGGTACATGTTGTCTAAAAACTGTTAATGCTTCAGTGAATTCTTTGTGTCTTGAGACAGAAGCTGTTAAATGACTGGAATTTGTTTGCCTGTAATGAAAGTGAAATGTGGAAATGTAGCGTTACCCACCAATATACACTTTCAAATGAAGGTTTAATTATGTTTATCTGTGCACTGCCCCCCCTCCTCTGTTCACTTTAAATCAAAACCATTAAGAGTAAAGTGACACAAGGATCATATTAAATACCAAGCTGGAAACCTACCAGCAGCCCTCCGCAGTAAAATAGTCTCAGGTGGCTTAACTCTATAACTATCTATTTAGTGGACCATTGCCGTTTATGTCGATTCAAGTCAGATACCCAAACAAACTGTGACCATTAAGGGAATTGTAAGCCAAGGCAGCCCATATACAAGCTGGAAACAGGAGCCGTTTTGTAGCTTTATCAAAGTCTGTGAGAGCTGGCAGGGCCTTGGGAAAATAAAAGATAATGGGAGTGTTATTGTTATTGGTAATCATAGTAAATGGCCTCTAGGGTATGGGTGGAGTAAAGAAGTAGGAGGGGGTGAGAGGGGGCAGTAAAGGGGAAATAAGAGGATATATGCCGCCTCGTAAGATTGCTGAAAAAATATTGATACGTTTTTGTTTTTTTTCCCAGGAAACCATTAGTATAAGAAATTATAATCTACATCCGTGACATCTTTGGGAAAATATGGCCTTACGAGATTACTGTTATATAATTCTGAATAAAAAGCATTATGGGAACATTAAAGGGACAGTTCACATCAAGATAAAAGATACATATTTTTCCTCTTACCTGTAGTTCTGTTTATCAATCTAGATTGTTTCAGTGTGAATTGCTGAGTGTTAGAGATATCAGACGTAGAGATGTCTGCCTTCTTTCAAATATAATGGAACTTAATGGCACTTGCCAAAAAATACATTTGAAAAACTCAACGGCAATGTCTCTTTCCAGAAATCATGACCTGCTTACTCAGGATAATCCACAGATTTTGTTGTGAGCAGTTTCATGTGGGAATTACTACATTTTCACCAAATGAAACCTTCCAGCTGTATCACCACACACTGTAACCAGTGTCTGAAATCAGGTTTTTGACTCATTGGCCAAGGGGACTAGTAGATGAAAATCTACTGGCCAGGCATGTTTTTACTGTCTCAGAGAGAGTTTCATTGATGTGTTTATTGTGTTTGTTTCAGTTATAACTTTATAATCATTCAAGTTCATAAAGTTGTTAAAAAGTGATTAAAAATGTAATAAATAAGGTGTTAAAATGATAAAACGTTTGATAAAAAAAAATGGGTCTTAAAGGTACTTAAAAAAATGTTTGGCTAAAAATTGTATTTATATTTTATATCAGCACATTTCTGTTGTGTTTTGGACTGCTATCAGTGGGCACTACCTTGAGAGACTTTTTATATCTTTTATTTTGTTGTAGTTTTCACAGTGTCTGAAAAAAACAGAGAAAGAGAACAAAAATGTTCTTTTAAAAGACATCTGTATGAAGCAGGCCATTATTTCATTGGACCAGTGTAGCTACACAGGCCAAAATATTAAATTGCCTTTTTGTGTCACTGATACATTTATTTCAGTGCATTTATTGATCTAATAAGGTATAATGTTAAATTCAAACTTTGAAAAGAGGTGAGAGCAAAAGTTAAAGCCAGAGGTCTCTCTGGAAAGCAGGGATGCAAATTAGAAGTTCAAGGCTTTTATTGTGAAAGGTAAAAAAAAGGAAGGTGTGAAGCTGTTATATGCTGTTGTTGATAGTGTGGAAGGCAATAAAGAGTTTTGATCTTGGTTCAGACTACAGAGCCTCTGCGTTATAATATTACCTTCATGTGATAGTTTAGCAGAGTAGCTAATGCCCTGTAGTGCCACAAAACTAGAAGCACTTGAGATTGTTAGTTTTTCAGCCTGTGTAAAAACACATCCATGTGTATGTGTGTGTGTGTCTCCAACACTAACAACACAGGAGCAGTAGAGCAGTGCCCCCGAAAATAACATCAAAACATGGTAGAGACTCTCAGCATAGATTTTTTTTTTTTTTTGGTACAAACTAGGATGTAAATTTTGGTTTATTTTGGTTCACCCACATTAACCAGTAACTAACCAGTTAATGTTTAAGAAAAGAAAAAGACGGAAAATACAAGAGGCCCTTCCTTTTGGTCTGACACTTCATTGCCTCAGTGAACTTCAGCGCTGCATTTTAAAGCACCGTCCTTTCAGAATTGATGAAATTTCAGTTTTGTGATGTACATGTCTTGCCTTTTATTTTATTTTCTGTTGGCTTTGCTATCAGACAGCCGGCCAGCTGCATTATCATGTGTGAACATGCACACCACCCAGCCTCCAGTCTGCACTGGTTCCTTGGCTGCTCTGCACTTCACACCACCTGGGTCGGGTGGGAGCTAACATTAAGTAGCTGGTGGCGCCACTCATTTAGCAATTACAGCTGGTAATACTGTCTGGTTGTGCAATGCGTTGCTCCGGAAAACATTTTTTTCCACCCTCTGGTCGACCCTAAGCTAGCCTCCGAGGGTAAGCAGCTTCATTTTGAGCCGCAAAACACTTTTAGCATTGTTTGCTATGTTAGCATCACTAGCCGTGCTGACACTGCTAATGGTGTCAACAGACCTAACAGCTTACAATGCTTCAGAGGGTTTTTTATGGCTCAAAATTGAGCTGCATCAACCTTGGGTAAAATGGGAGGGTGGGCACAATGTTTCCACGGCAACACTGTCAGGTTAGTACAGCATTACTAGCGGTAATGGCCCACTGAGCAGCACCTCGGTCCTACCAGAGTCAAGTGTTGAGTAGTGCAGTAAACTGAAGAGTAGAACCTACAGACCGACATGTGTAACTGGTCAAAAATGTTCTCAGCCGCTAACCTATTAACGGTTAATCATTCACTTCCCTATTACAGAACTTCTCCCACCAGTGCGATGGATAGTGCTCATCAGATGGTAAATCTATCCACATTTAGTGCTTGGACAGTGTTAATTTCAGACCCTGGCTGCTACTTTCGCTAGCTCAGTGGTGCTGGGTAAGCTAGCATAAGATGCATGCTTTCTTCTGCATGGTGATGTGGTTGGCAGGTGTAGTTTGGTAGAAAGAAAAAAGGTCTATCAGGCTGCTAACAACAAGGTCTGTGGGTTATCATGATTAACTGGGTCATGATGTCTGGAAAGAGACATTGCTGTTGAGTTTTCCAATTGTATTTAATTGGCGCTTTGAGCACCACAAGCTGAGTGCCCACTAGTTCCATTATATTGGAGAGGAGGCAGACATCTCTATGGCTGGCCAACACTCTGCAACTCAAACCAGAACAATGTAGATTGATAAATACCACTTCACATAAGAGGAAAATATGTGTTTTTGAATTTGGGGTGACCTGTCCCTTTAAGTTCAATATCTAAACTTATACGCTCAGCCTAATTTAGGTCTGTTTCCCACTGCCGCATGTATTTACTGCCTTGTTTCCTGTGCATGACGTTGACACAGGAGACATCCAGCAGAGTCAGAGAGTCAATACTGGGGCTATAAAGGGACACTGGTTCTGTTCCAGCGTAGGGCCAGTAAATAAGTCTTTATTTCCATATCCTCTCATGGTGACAGAGAGGCAGTTCCAGCCCTTTGCCAAAACCCCTGAGTACAATGGAGAGGCAGCCATGTATGTCGGCCAAGCAGTTTTTATTTCCCTCAACAGTTCCCCCGCAGTACGCCTGGAGAGGAAACTCTATACATAAGTACTTAAACATCAACATGTACTGTAGCATGCAGCACTCAAACCATATCCACTTCATAAATAAAAGTTGAAATTTGAAGTTGCTACCACACCAGTTAAGTGTTTGATTGTGATGTGTGTGGTTATGCAGTATGCGCTGGAGGGTTTAAACCCTCTCCATCCCCTGAAGGCCTCTCTGCTCTGCCTGGTGCCACCCTGTCTTCAGGGATAACTCAGGAGCTGACAGCACTCTCAGGATGACGTCCTAATTTTGATGTGAAGAAGAGAGAGAGAAGCCAGCCTCCCATTCCCGTAGTCGATATATTAATACACACCCAAACACACACACACACACACGCATAGTGGTAAAAACTCATGTCTGCATGTCTGATTTTCTTCTTGATATTCATGCTCACACACATACATGAGCAAACACACATTGTAATAGTTAGCACTGTGTTGCGTTGGGTGTGTGAGGGGGAACGGGGGATACCAAGTGCTAATCCTTATGAATTGTGCACAAAGGGAATAAAAAGAACATAGAAAAAAATCACTAAAGTCTTAGTGGAAAGTGGAGGGCAATGCTCAAGGGGCCTGGGTGTAAAGTGGTTTTGGACAATGTGCCACTCGCCTCATTTGGTTCTAATTTGATTTAATATTCCCAGCTCTTTCTTTTTCATCCTCCCTTTAGATTGTTCTCCTCTTTTCTGTGGCTGAGAACTGTCAGTTCAAACAAGAGGGACAAATGAGGAGGTTAAAGATCCCTATAATTTGTCTTTACAAAAAAAATCAGCTCAGAACACACTGTTAAAGATCACAACAAAAGGAAAGTGTTCACTGCTTGTGCTGGAATGTCCAACATTTTACTTCTCCTCTCTGGCTGCATTTAAATGACATTATTCTGAGAATGTCTTAAACACTTAAAAGCGTTGACACACAGGATAGTGCCAAATGCTGTTTAAGTGAGATGTAGTTCAGATAATATATGAACTACGTGCAATATTGGGACAGAACATCCATTATTTGATTATTTTTATTACTTTTTTTGCTGTTATATGTACAATACATTAGAAATATTACAGTTATACACACATCACATGTAAGTAGGCTTTTAGAAACTGGAATCGTTTTCTCTGTGTGCAGGTGGACGTCTTGTCATCACAGAAAATATGCATCATTGTTTTCATCAGTGGTCTTCTGTCATATTTTCCATCCAGAGACTATTATTAATGCTTTAATGTTTCATGTCAACAAGGACAAGAAGTCCTAATGATGTTCAGAAAAAATATGGAAACTTGAACATCTGCGATTCCATGACAACTGAACAAACTTTGCTGGTGAAGATCGTGTCATACGACAGCTACAGTACCGTATAAATGGACCTTGTGGTGAGATTGTTCTTTTAACTATCTTGAGGGTGCTTTCACACCTGTAGTTCAATTCATTAGGTCTGGACAAAGGGGATAAAAATATAGGTTGCATTTTAGTTCTGGCCTGGTTCCTGTTCATTCTGGTATTTTACATACAAACCAAGAGGAGTAAACATGAAGTTACGCAGAAGAACCAAGTTTCGGAGCCATGTGGGGAAATCAAATTTTGATGAATGACAAAAGTTTATTCAGCACCTTGATGCTATATATAGCCTATATTTATGTTCTATGGTGCCACAAAGAGCTCACAAAGAAATAACCTATTGTAGGTGTTAAGAAGAAATGTTTTCATTTTAACCCAAACCATGATCTTTTAAATAAAACTTCAGGGCTATCTGGCTTAGAACCCTGAGGGCAAACTTCTGCTAACAGCCATAAAACATGGACTAACAACAAGATAATTTAACATAAGTATAACATTCAGCTCCATAATAACTCTCAAGGTTAATGGGCAAAACAACAGTTTTTTGCTAGTGACCCATTATTAGCTTAAGCATGTTTACGGTGCACAAATTCGCCTAGCAGCTAGCGGAGTTTTCCTCTACTCAAGCTTAATAAATGACATATTATTTATATTTTATCTTGCTCACTGCTGGTGTAAGTCTCTTAGCGGAGTGAGATACCTGGCCAGGTGTAATCTAAAGATGATGATATGGATTGATGTTCTCACTTTGCATTGATGATACTGAGTCATTGATCATTGAATCAATATCTCGATTCAGATAGATGGTTTGTTACACCCCTAATTATTAGACTGCAAATCAGTGGTATTAAATGAATAGTGATTAACAGAGACAGGACAAAACAGTAATGATTTGGGGCATATTACCATGGGATCCCTGTCACTCACTTTTTTGAATTGACTTAATGAACTGACAAAGTACACAGAGTTGGACAAGCACAGCAGTTTTAACAGCTTTTTACCTATTACAGCAGAAATACATGGGATACAGTTGCATCACGTCACGTAGGCGAAGCAGAGTGGAGTCTTTCACCCACTGTACTGTCTCCGTTCTTGCAGTGTGGGATTGCTGCCAGCTTGACTGTGTGTGTGTACTCAGTTCTGCCAAGTATAATGCAGCTGGTTACACAGGGATTAATTAACTGGATCAAGGTAAATATAGGTAGTATATTGCCTTATACAGATCAATTACAAGATGGTTTCCTGAACAGATTATATGAGCAGCAGACGGAATCATTAGCAGTTTAGCTTTTGAAATGATGGTAAAATCGCATACAGTATCTGCTATCACAAAACCCTGTGGTTGGCTTGTTTGCTTTCACACCACAAACAAATCACACAAGAGTCCTCTTGACAGTGGACTAAGGGGCCGTTTATACAACAACGATTTCAGTAAAAACGGAAGTCTGTCCTTTGCGTTTTGAAAAACTTCTGCGTTTATATGACAACGTTATTGAAACGATCCTCGTTCACACGGAGCCGCAAAATCTACTGGAAACGCTGTAGTATGCACGCCAGGCCAATGGGTGGCAGTGTAAATTTGCAAAGCAACACCACAGCATGACGCCATGCACCTGCGCTGAAGCGCTTTCCTCTCCAACGCTGTGATTACAAACCAAAACAAAGAAGACACACTGGCAAAATCATGCACAGATAACTTTGTCTGGATAGACGACGAGGTGGAGTTGCTACAGTAACAGATCTACACTTCACTTCAAATCAACAGGGTGAGCAGCGCAAACAGAGCTCGGCATTGTTGTTGTGACGGTCGGCATGCCTAGTGACTAGAACCGTAATGCGCAAGTGCGAAAAGTCTCCGTTTTCAGAGGAACTGCATATTGCACGTTTACATGACAACGGAGACGCTGCCATTTCCAAAACGTTGCGCTCTGGAACCTGTTTTCAAATCGTTGCGTTTTCAGGCACCCAAAACGCCGCTGTCGTGTAAACAATCGGCCAAAACGCAACTAAAGTTTACCGTTTTCAGTTGAAATCATTGTCGTATAAACGGGGCCTAAATCCCACCTTTCCAGGTGGTCCCAGATCAGTTGTTTGCTTTGCACAAGGGTTCAACTGGCAGCTTTCACACCTGCCTGAATGATCTGTACTAACCAGGCAAACTGACATGAGTTTGCTTTAACCAAACCAAACAGAGGGTTTGAAATCACCTTTATTGGCTCCTGCAAAAATATCATAAAAAAGCCTGTGCTGTCCGATGACACTAATCGAAACAAGTTTTTTATTGACAAACTCTTTGAGGATATGGGGAATTATTTTCCCCAGAACAAAACTGTTTATTCACGCTGTTTCAGCTGTCCTGTTAAGTTTGGACTTCAACTGCTTCTTGGCCTGTAATATTAATTTGTTGAGACTGAGTTGTTGGCAAGATGATAGACTATAGATTCCAGTCCACACGAGGGAGCAGATTTTCTGCTTACCTCCCTACTTTTGGATAGGCCCCGGGCTATTCTTTCTTACACACACACATACACACACACACACACACAGCAAACAGCAAACACAGAAACATATGAACCCACTCACATTCATGCCCGTTCACAAACACATGCACTCACATAAATTAAGTAGATTAAGTACACACATGCACAGATGCATATAAACACCTACGTGCACACTTTAGACATGCATGCACTCGCACACCCTCACACTGTGTTCTTAACTCTGGATGCTGTGGGCCGCACTAAGCGAGATTTATGAGGCTGGCTCCCTCTTGTCCTGTGTGTCTCCGACTTGATACTCTGGTTTCCACTCCAAACCTCAACTCAGCACACAGACACAGAGAGACAGGGGGTGGGGATGGAGGGCAGTGAGAGAGAGGGGGAATGAGGGAGGCTGAAAGGGAAGTGGGATGTCAGGGAAGACTGAAATAGGTAAGAAGAGGAGGAGAGAGAGAGTGAGAATGATTGAGACTGAAGCAGATGAAATGGCAGATTGAAAAGATGATGGAGAGAGACAGCTAGAGTGAGGGACGAAGAGCTCTGAAAACTGGACTGTGGAGTTGGAAGGAGAGAGGTTACGAAATAAAGAGTATGGGGGGAAGAAAGCCAGTTAATGTGTGAGTGTGTGTTTGTTTCTGTTTGCATGTGTGTGTGTGTGTGTGTGTGCAGAGACAGACAGCCAGTGGGTCAAAGGGTTAGCGTGGCTCCATGTGTTGCTTATAAGCTGATAAAAGACAACCAAATAAAGCTGGAGAAACTACACCCCTCTGCCTACTCTCTGTGAATGTATGTGTGTGTCTGTGTGTGTTTCTGTGTGTTTGTGAAGGTTGTATTCAGGGTCAGAGGCAGAAAGAAAATCGGCTGGGGACCCAAGAGAGTTGTGGTTTGAAACAGGTCTTGAAAGAAAATGGTTTACAGATTGAGATAGGAAGCTCAGGTAGTAAAGACCTCCACACCTACGTCAGTGTACTCCACATTAGAACAGAAGTGCTGTGAGAGCCAGTAAAGAGTTTCACTTACTGGTGTCAATCCAGAAGAAGTCTTTGCACTTCTTGCACTTTTTATTTATGATTTTTATGCCTCCGGATCGGTGAAAGCCATAGCCAGAGACATTATGTTTTTGGGTTGTATATGTAGGTATGTCTATGCCATACTTGAATGAATGCAAAATCACCTTGAGGGAATTTCTTCAAATTTGGCACAAACATCCACTTTGCCTCAAGAATGAACTGATTAGATTTTAGCAATCAAAGGTCACGGTCACTTTGACATCACAAAACATGTTTTTGGCCATAACTCAAGAATTCATACATTGATTATGACGAATTTTCACACAATTGTCTACAAGGGTTAAATATTGAAGTGGTGGCATTTTGTATCCAAAGGGTCAAAGCTCAAATTCATTGTGACATCAAAATGTTCTTTTCTATCATATCTCAGGAGCAGAGGGGGAGACATTTGGTCAGATAGCGAATTGGTGACTCTAATCTTGGGTGTCCATCTTTTAACATTGCTGATTGTATAGATCCTCTGTGCTGCAGGGTTGAAGATGTGTATGAAACATTCAGGTTTTAGAATATGTTTATTGACAGCAGCATCCATATTTGAGGCACTGTCTTCTGCCATGGCTACATATGAGTCTGGACAGACATGGATGTAAACTGTAGCTGCAACTTGACGGGTTCGTCGAGGCTTTCAGATGCCACAACCTTTGTTAATCAATCACTGGTAAAATTATTCTTTTTTGGGCTGCTGTCAGCTGTCACGTTAGCGTATGATTTACATGACCCACCTCCACCTGTCCACCCATAGCTTTTATCAGCTCCAGAGTGTGTCCGGATTCAAGTCTCATCCAAGGCTCAGTGTTCTTTAGATGTTCACCACCGCAAGTTTCTAGACTCCATCAGGGAGTTCCCATGCGGCTCCCTCCATAAAAGGTAGCAATTTTATTATAGCTTCCATTTGCCATTGACGTTTATTGATTTCATCAAGAGTTGTGCACACCTTTCTTTCATTTTTCCGATTGAAGTCAATGCTCAGTGGACGATAGATGAATTTCAGTCATGGGTGTTTGAGTGTCTACGTGTGTACCATGTTTGTGGGTGTGCATGAGTTTCCAGAAACAAGCTCTTGTATGTCTGCCATCCACTAAAGTGTACACACACACACTGATGTCAGATGAGTTTGTGTTGTCATTCAGAGACACACCGCCTGCCACCCTTTGTACTATAAGCATCCATCCATCTATCCGTCCAATCAGGGTTGTACATATTTGTGTGTGAGCATGCACGTTATCCTTTTTACAAAGGATTTATCATAGTCAGGAGACTAAACCGCACCCCTCACCCCCACCCACCCGACCACCTCCCTCCATCCCCATCCCAGATAAACAGCCGTGGGACTTTAAACATGGCGCCCGGCCGGCGTGTGACTGAGAGAATGGGCCAACTGGTGGCTTCAGTGGCCAGGGGTCGCCCCCGCCCCTCTCCTCTCCCTGGCTGGGTGGGTGGCATATGGCGGCCCAAGTAGGGACCCCTTTGGTGTCACACACACACACACACACACACACACACACACACACACACATTGAGAGACACACAGAAGGCCTGGAGCCACCCAGGCTGGGCCCACGATCGCCGTGGGAGACATGGTGTCACCAAGCTTCTGACAGAGGAGGGGTTTTGTGTATGTTTGTGTGTGTGTGATCCCACCTTGGAAGCCCCCCCCCCCCCTCCTGAGAACGTCGGCCGCTGCCCGCCACCACATCCCCATGGTGACTCCGCTGTTGTCTCTGCTCATCAAAATTAGAGAGATTTACCTCTGCATGCACACACAACACATGCACACACACAGAGCCAACAGGTGGCAGGCCTTGCTCGGCACAGCAGGCCCACTTCAAAGGTTAAACATACAGCGGACCGCCCACTCTTTCTCTGCCGTTCTCCCAAGGGAGAGCGGCAGAGAAAGTGAGAAGAAGAGGACAAGATAAAAGGGGAGACAGGGAAAAAAGACAGTGTAAATAGGGGAGAGATAAAGGGCAGCGGGAGCATGTTCATGTGGGAGAATGCAGCAAAGCATATACCTGGCGTCCAGAGTTTGCTCTGACTCCCCAATTATGCACACAGCTCACACTTAAAAGTGAGTATGAATGGAAAGCATAAGTAACAACAGGATGCCTACAGGGTTTTTCAGTTCACTTACTGTTTGACTAACTGTGACTAACAGCAGATGTGAACAAGCCAACATGGGTACCAGGGCTCTTAGCACAGACTTAAGCCAACCAATGTTCTGGGATTTTGCTGCATGCGTCACAAGCACTCAGATGAGAGAGATCAGAAGAGAAAGCCTGACTCGCTCAAAGCTAACAACAAATAAACATCACCTCAGAAAAACAGTGATATGAAGAACACCATCTCAGCACAGCCGGCTTATCAAAAAGAGGAAGTCGAGGCTATAGGGCGGACAGTGGATTACAAAAACCGGATGACTCAACAGTGGAAAAATATTGTCTAGATGGTGTAAATCTGGTGTAAACAACAGAGTCCATGGGCTTTATCCTGTCTGGTATCAGTTGTGCTGTCTGCTGCCTGTGGTGCAACAGGCTGTGATGTTTTCTCAGCACTTACGAGGCAGCTTATCAAAGGAACACCAATTAAATACCACGGTCCGTGTTTATAATCATGCTGATCAGGTACATTGCGTCCAGGCCAGTCTGCCACTTTTCAAATGCACATCTGGTAGGATAATCCATCTGCGTCTCACAATGTAGGCCCCTTGGAGATACAGTGAAAGGGGATGTTTTTAGCAAATGTATACCGCTGAAACATTAATACACTTGTGCACGCACCTGATACATCCCTCAATAAAATCACGTCCGTAAAATGTGGCCCGTAAGAGCCGTAAGAGTCACTCTGATTGTCTTCTCGGATGTAAAATCATGTGGATTTCCTACACAGGGCTGCACATGTGCGTACATATATCTCAGTCTATGAGCATGCGTGTGTATGTCTGCATTTGTTGTGTTGCCATGCCAACTTAGTATGCGTGAGGGGCTGCGGGTCATAGCGTTGGTGTGGCCTTGTGTTGCCTATAAGCTGATAAGAGCCAAACAGAGGGAACGGCTATATGAATTCTAGTAATAATGCCTCCACGATCCCCACCTCTTTCTCCCTCTCTTTCCCCCTCTCTGTCTCTCTCTCCCTCTCTCTCTGTGCGTCCAGCAGCCTGCCTGCTTCCAGCCTGTCTGGTGCCAAGACTCAGATTTCAGAATTTCCTTCTACAAGCCACATTTAGAGCAGCCAGCGTACTCTATGTGTGTGTGTGTGTGTGTGTGTGTGTGTGTGTGTGCAACTTTCTCCTCTCACTGTCTGCCTCTCTGACCCCCACCACCCTGTTTTCAGCGAGGCACTGTCCTTCTGGTGCCGCTCTTTGCCTTTTCTTCGTCACTCTCTCTCTATCCATCTACCCTACCTCCAGCCCTTTGTTTATTTTGCGGGGACTTGACCTACGCAGACAACCGATGCAATACATGTCATCTAATATAAATGGTCATTTGTGCCTGTGTGTAATAAACACGATTAGACACACACTTACATGCAGCGGAGATTTATGTGTTCTTGTGGCAGTAAACTAGCCACTGGTGAGAGGTTTGGAAAAAGGAGGAGGGGGATCCTGTCAGCACACAGCTGACCCAAAAGACCTTCTGACACACTGTGATGTGATGGCGTAGGATGGAGTTGGAGAAGGAGGTGGAGCAGAAGGAAGACAGAGAAAGGTGGTGGAAACTAGACAGAGAAAAGAGATTTTGGAGCATTGTTGTGAAAGGCGTCCTCTACACAGCTCCATGCCTTGAAGCTCTGCGGGACAAATATAGCTATCCAGGTGTCCATATATGGTTGCATTGTTGTTGCTTTAACATAACCGCACTGTCGTTTCTCACTATCAAAATATCTTCCTTTTGTGCCGCTGTAGCTAATCTGGGCCGCCGTCCATGTATCTTTCTCTGGCACCTACACGCTCATGCACATATGCACACACTCACGTAAACACATGTCTGTAGGTACCCCACTGTGCAACACAACGTGTAGCTTTAGACTCTTTGTGCCTGTGTGTGTCGTAAAGACATTTTCCATTGTTTATAGTTTACATTAACATTATCTATATTTATAGAAGCAGGAAGCTCGGGCCAAGAACATTTTTTCTGCTCACACTCAAGTTCCCATTTGTCTTAACCATTTCTACATTAGGAGGGCTGAACAATTCCCCGAGTTGCATCAACAAATGTGAAGAAGGCGTTACAACACAAGGCAGGCTGAGTTAGCGAAAACTAAAAACAAACTGTGTGTGAGTAAGACAACAAGAGAAATATAAAAACTTGACAAAAATGAGAAGAAACTGACAAAATGGAGCCAACAGAAAGGGACAAGTGTCTTGTAACTGTGGGCTGTTTCATTGCTAGTTCACCAAGATGCTCAGATTTGAATTGGGGTATCAAATCTTATTGACAGTTGAGTCAGATGTGTGTGTTCCCATGTGTGTGTGTGAGGTTATCCCTGTGCTGCTGACAACAGGTTGGATGGATTCCTCCTTTTTCACGGTTCTGATGGTGTCATTTATATGTTGCAACATAAACTGGGAGTTGTCAGACTAAGCAACATTTTCCACTCTCTGTTAGTTTGCAGATTTTCTTTGAAGTGTTTCTGAGATTTCCCTCTGCACACAACTGTTATGAGCTGTTATGTGCATACTTGTGGCTGCCCTTTAGCTCGCACAAAAATCTCAGAAATTCTGCGATGCCAGAGCCAACTTTTTTTTTTTTTTTTTTTTTTTTTTTTTTAAACATTTTCTTAAATCGCAGGTTTTTCCCATTTTGACTTTTAGTCAGTGCATGTCTAGACTCTGTCTGCGTATTTTATATGTAGTCTTTGTTTACATGTGACTCACTGTCTGGAAGACTAAGCTGTTTGTGTAAACAGGCCGATACAACTAATAAAGTCAATGCTGTGTGTGTATGCTTGCAGTTTGGGGGTGTTGATTGTTTGTCGGGCTGATGCAGTCTCACTGTAGCAGGCTGCGTGTATTTGATGTGGGATTGATCGGGGGCCAAACATGAAGGCTGGCTTTTGGTAGAGACTTTGGTTTCCCAGAACAACTGCTTCCTGTTTCCCAAACCTGGTAAAAGTGTAGGAAATTGTGTCACATAGTCTGTGTGTGTGTGTGTGTGTGTGTGTGTGTGTGTGTGCATTTGTGATGTTTTTGTGCTTTTGAATCTGAAGTCATTAATTCAGATCATTGGAACAGTGGTAGATCCATTGTAATACAGCCATTGTTGTTTTCAGCAATAGTTATTCCATGTATTTCCATTCTATACTGACCTCTCTATATAGTAGTATTTATTTTTAGTTGCAGTGTCTGCCATTCCTGTGCTGGATTAAACTTAACCATAGACTGTAAAAATAATGGACATAGCTACCGTGACATCACCCACTGGTTGGTAGACTCCCATTTTGAAGCTTCAGGTTCAGCATTTCAGCCGTTGCCATCTTGGTTTTGAAACCAGAAGATACCATATTTGGGTGAGAGACTGGCGCTGTAAAGGGGTGAAGGGTGGATCTGACTGAGAAGCCGAGGATACTGTCAGGAGACAGCCTGTCACTCAAAGTGGCCCGCCCTTAATTATGCGATAGCGACCCAAGCCGTCTTTTGTACCAGGCTGTAAACATGTTTATTCCTGGTGTAAAGTTGGACATTTTAACATGGGTGTCTGTGGGGATTGACTGGCTTCTGGAGCCTGCCTCAAGTGGCCATTCAAAGAACTGCAGTTTATGCCACTCCTGCGTTGGCTTCATTTTTAGCCCCAGAGGTTGCCACTTGACCTAAACCTGAGGGATTCACAGGAAATGATGCATGCATGCAATTCAGCTTAGCCATTTTAAAGGTTATCTCACCGACATCAGCCAGTATATAGAGTATACAGTATATAGAGATGGATGGCATGACGGCTCCCCAAAAGTGAAGCCAAAACATCTTGATGATAGTATCAGCCACGCCCCCTTCAAAACTCACAGTACAGGTCAAATTTTTTCTAAAGGTGGTTTCTGTCATTTAAGGTAGTTCTCAGTCACAGGAAACACAGTGTATTTGTAACAACCGTTGTTCATCAAATATGAATCTACAAAACATGATCATTGTCGACATTTACTGAAAGTAGACTGCGGCTGCAATTATAGCCGTCAGGGCCACTGATTGGATAAAAGCATACAGTCATCATAGTGGTCATCAGCTTGGATATAGTATGAATAAATGTGTTGCTGAAAGCTGTGTTAGAATGGCATTCATTTTTTATTATCATACATTCTCTCTCTGATACACTTTGTCTTTCTTTTTTTTTGTTTTATGATTGTCTTTCATATTTAGGGGGCATGTCATTGGGGAATGACATCCCAATCTCACATGTAGGATGCAGCATCTCTTTGAAAGTAAATACACACCCACACACACCCCACACCATGTTACACTCTCCCTAATGTCGTCAGAGAGTGATGGGGCACCGTCCTGCCGACAGAAAAAAGTTGTCTGTTCCATCTCAGGCAAATAACAATAAGCCCAGGGCTGGATTCCAATGGGCTTTCTCTTTGAAATGGGATACCAGCACACGCATTACAAATATATCTCTTGTTTTATCTTCCGGGCCAGGCCCATGGAAAAATTATTCCAAATACCTGCCGCGCTTTATCTGGAACCCTGGAATAGGTTAGGCCCAGCCGGGAACACGAGGATGTCTAAAATAAGGCCTCTATTACGGGATGGAGTGGAGATGGATGGGACGGAGCGGGAAGGGACGGGGATCGGGGGTATTTTAGGTGTATCGGCCCTGTGAAAAAGGGCTTGTTGCGGGGGCTTGGAGCTGCTTTAAAGTCTACTATGTGGGCCGCCGTCAGCTGTTGTACAAACTGCATGTGTTGGGGGAGGGCTTGTGTGAGTGTGTGTATGCTTGTGTGGGCTCACACGTCCATAGCCGAGCAGGAATATAAATAACATTTTTCCTACAGATGTTCTCACCTTGACAAATCTGTTCTTGGCCCGTGTGATACTTCTTGGCATATGGCATGATGGACCAACGTAACTCAACCTTTATTTACTTTCCCCCAACCTCTCCCAGCCCCATTGATTTTTAAGAACAACATTTACATTTGTGGTCTTTAACTGATGATGTTTTCCAGAGTGACTGATAATAAGCAAGCGTTTCTCAAGGACTTGAAGAGGACACGTAGCTTGAGACATACGCGCTGACTGCTGTGTGGATTCAAATCATGATTTTTTGTTCGGCAAATGCCAATAGATGTAACTGCTCCCTTTTAAATCAGATATTGTAATCATCTTTATCTCATTATTTTGGAGCATAAATGACTAAATGTTATATAACCTGCTTACTCATAACCTAATTACTGTCTAACAGTTTGCATTGAAACCTTGTCAAGAAACGGTATCAAAATTAATTGAGTATGGAGGCTTCTACTGGGATGCAATGCTAGAATAACTGTCTATTTCAGAAAGATTATTTGATTATAGCTGTACTGCTATACAAAGGGGATTCAGAGTAGACTCAAGGCAAGAAGAGAGGTGTTAGGGAGAACAGGACGAGGGAAGAAAAGAGTGTTGGAGGTGATGGGAGAGAAATGAGAGGCAATAAGGAGATAAAGGGTAAAGCCAAGAGCGAGGGGAAAGAACGTGGCAGAGAAACAGAGAGGGGAAGAGATGATAAGTGAAACAAGTTCATAAGATGTTAGAAGACTGGGACAAGAAAGCTGTTGAAAGTGCGCTCCTTGAGGAATTCAATTATCTCTCCGCCTTTGTTTGGTGGGACCCGTCACAGAGTCTGTCACCATCGCCTGTGGAGCCCTGATGACATTTCCTTCAGCAGTCGAGTGTGTGTGAACACCACGTACCAGACTCCTCGTAGAAACACACTGCCATCTACATAGTTCCCATGGCAGAATGGAGAGGGCCAGCATAGTTGTCATACCAATGATGCCAAGGCACCAGTGGAGAGAGATGCTGATCTTTTTGAGACACATCAGAAAGATATGACATCACAGAACAGCACTGGCAAACCGAACCTACCAGGCTAGCATCGCCAGTGCAGGATGACTCACATGGCATCTGTGAGTGAGGACTGATAATGCCAACATGGTGCCCATCTGGCAGATCAGTGTAATTTATCACCATGCCATAGATCAGTGGTTCTCAGCCAGGTGTTTGGACCCCCTTTCCCAGGGGGCTGAAGATCATTTTTTGGGGGGTTGTGATAATAATGGGATTAAAAAAGAATTTTTGAACTATGTAAATGCTTTTGTTTCTAATAAACCACAAAAGCTAAAAAGGCAAAATAATTATTAAATCAGCTGTTCTTTTTTCTACATATACACCCTATGACAGAGGGGTCATGAGTGGACATGTCAACATCTAACGTCTAATTACATAATGACCAGCTGGGTTTATTCCTCCGCCATCAAACAGCAGAAACTCTTTTTGACTTATATTAAGACACATTTAATTAGTCAAATTTAATTAAATTAGGCAAGTCACAGTTTTATGGAGATAAACTTGCAAGCTATAAAGAAGAGAAGAGAACTGGCTTTCATGAAATGCCTTTTCTGAACTAAGATGTGCAGAACTCTCCTCTATTCTTTTGGCTTTGTCGCACATTAGCATGTGTCTGTGGCTCCAGAGGTAGAAACTCTTACAATGGATCCACTAAGTGATCAAACTTCACGGGGTCCATGCACTGAATCCATTCTCTCACCTACAGTATCCCTCCTGTCCCTTACCCACCCATCTCTCCTCCAGGGCTGACTCCGCCAAGATGACGCAGCCCATGAGGGGGGACCAGGCCCACCAGCCGGCCCCAGCCCGCAAGACGGCCAGCCTGTCCTCGCCAAGCGCGGCTCGCCGCCTATACCGCAACTTGTCTGGAAAGTTCCGTGTGGGCACCAACCCCCCTGCCCTGGAGGACAGTGTGGTGTCAGGACGGGGAGGAGACAAGGAGAGGCTGCGCAAAACCACCATAGTAAGTCAGAGGGAGACAGAGAGGGAAAAAATAATAAGCTCAGGAACATTGTAGTCTAAAAATAGCCAGGGGAAAACATATAGACTTGGATAGTGAGTGAACCTTAGGTAGTAGCATCATACACCCACCAATCTCACTATCGTAGAGCAAGATAGAAAATATATTGTGAGAAACAATATGTGTGTGTGTTCTCTATGTGTGTGTGGGGAGAATGAGTTCACTAATACAAGCTGACATGCCAAAGGTATCATGTGCTTTTTTAACTTCACGTTCTTTGTGCCGCAGTTCCAGAGCAATGAAGCGCTGTTTGAGGCAGTGGAGCACCAGGAGATGGACTTGGTACAGCTGCTTCTGTCCCAGTACAGTTTGGAGGAGCTGGACCTCAACACCCCAAACAGTGAGGGCCTCCTGCCTCTCGATATCGCTATCATGACCAACAACGTGCCCATGGCCAAGCTGCTGCTGCGAGCTGGCGCCAAGGAGAGCCCCCACTGTGAGTAGAGGAACACAATGTACCTGTGGTACCTCCCTGGTCATCATTTAAATGTTAATGGAACAAATCAAAAACTGCAGTTCCTGGAGCATATTGCACAGTGGGTGCTGTCCAAAGTGTTCATGACATGAAAAATATTCTGGTGAACACACATTGTAGTGTCTTGTCCCCATAATGGGATTAAATAGTTTTTTGTTTGTTTGTTTCATTTTACAGCACATCAGAAACACCCACTTTATGGAGTGTGTTCATTTTCTGTGATTGATGACAACAGTGGAATTAAACCCAAAACATACACATTTAAAGGGAGGTCATAAAAAGTTGTGAAAAGCTATCGCTATGCTACTAGCATATTTTTATGCACATTTTGAAGTATTGCATTAGAAAAGCTGTATGACAAAAATTACACTCACTTAAGGTTGATTTTGCCTTTGTGGTAAAGAGTTGATGCACCAAATGGGATATGGAGACATCCTTATACCGTAGTAAACATTTAACTTAAGTAACGTGCTGTCAGTGTCTTCCCAGATATTATTATAACAGTACAATTTGTCTTTGTCTCCAAACAGCAAGAAACATGGCCAGTACTAGCTGACATGAAAATCAATTAAAACTTACTCAATGGAAACAAATTCCTGAAGACCTCTCCATTTTTCTCTGGTTCGTAGATGGGAGAGATGGCCAAGGCAACTTGTTTTGTTTCCGGTTTGGACATTCTACTACCGCTACTCTGTTTCCTGGCAGATTACAGCCATGGTTAAAACGTAGCCTATACCGCAAACTATTGACGAAACTATGATTTGCATAGCCTCGTTTATTTGCTGCAAGTCAGTTAGTGGAAAGGCACCTAATTTGCATTTATTTCTTGTGACATTTCTAAAGTTCAATTAAGAATTTGCTAGACAAATAAATGGAATAGGGCTGACACAAGTGCCTTGAAGCTTCGATCTTTGATCTGTACTATGGTATTCGGTGTCCACATCAGTATTTGAATGCTTAGTTTTCCTGAAACCATTACCTCAAAAATTCCAAATAGAACATAAATTAAAAAATAGTAATTCAACATAATTCATCATGCATCAACATTAATTATAGCTTTTCTCAAACAAGGACATTTAAACTTAGTGATAGGCCTGTATGTGCCGGTGTTGTGACTTGGACAGTTTGACCACACATGACAGGCTTATAACAGATAAGAGATATGCTAGAATAATGTTAAAAAAGTCAAACATGAGGAATAGTTTCAAAATCTAAGAAGATTACCTTCAAAAAGTCAAGTCCCATGTATGCCAGAGGAAACAGGCATATCACAAATCTACAACCAGCTTAGAAAACTGTAAGTAACAGCTTAGCTGTTTTACAGAGTTTTTTTTTAGTTGTTATGACTTATGTTGCTGTGACCTGCATGCTAACAAAGTGACTAATATTCACATTATTTAAAGCCACAGTGTGTAGGAATTTCTCCCATCTAACGTTGAAATCATATATTGCATTCAAACATATAGCGCACTCTAGCGCCTCACTGTTTCAAACACATATTGCAACAACGGTAGCCGCTGTGTACCAAAAAGCTATGATAACATTGATGAAACCATGTCATCCGATACTTCATGGAGCATTCATTCAGGCTCCTACACAGACACACGTGGCGCGAGTTGACAAACACCCTCCTCACCATGCTGGCTGTGTTTACAATGTAGGACTGTTGGGACGGGTGTAAATCGAAACAAACCAATCACGTCTTGTCCTTTGACAACTGACAAGTGGCTCAACCTCACACACCTCATCCCTCTCCTCACATCACTCGCTGGCCTGTGATTTCATTACCTTTCTCCTTCAGCAGCTCTTTCCACCTGGGAAAGGCTACCCTGATGTTGACCCTCCTTTTTTGAATTTGCCGGTCACGCTGCCTTTTTGATTCCCCTTTGCGCTTTCTTGGCGACAAGGATTCCGTCTCCCGTGATGCTGCATATGCATGATCCTGCATTATGCTCAAAGAGTGGGACTTTGTTATACTGCAGTAGTGCCGGGATAGTAGCAAAACGCGTCTTGCTCCTCTCCTTGGGCTTCTCAGTCAGGCAGCACTGGCCTGGCTCTCAACGAAAACGCAGAAGGCTCGGCTGTATGTCCCTTGCTGGCGGATGTATTCTCAAGATGGCGAAATGTTATGGAACCCCTCAAACGACTTACACAATGTACAAACAAATCTGAAATTCTCCTTTTACTAGAATAAGTCAGATTATTGGTGGAGGTGATAATATACCAATGATGACGTATTTATGAATGCAGACATCAATTTTTGCCAATGAACAACTGAAAATGTTACACAATGTCCCTTTAAGGTGCATTGATTGAAAAGTGATGTTTGAAAAAATGTCTCGCATTGTCTCCCCACCCCACCAAAGTTTTGATTAATCACTGACATTTCTCACTGAAGCTTTGATGCCTTAAAACTGGTATTCTGAGCAGCCCTAGAGTGGAAACACAACTACTGTTACAGTTCATATGCACAAAGATAATTAGTACATAAAAGTCAGCAGTAGCTGTTTTGAACTTGTGTTTCCATAGAAAATATCCAAGATCTCTTCAGGGGTCATTGTAATGTCTTTGTACTGAAAGAGCAATGTTTCTCTCATGTATTCAGTCTTTTGTATTAAATTGTATTTTTCCTTGTAAAATTTGACAGCTCTTTATTTTGTACTTTTGTAGTGGAGTTTGGCTGGCCCACAGGTGAATCATACCATAGCAAATGCTACCTTGGCTTTGAGCAGGAAGCAAGTAGATGTGCCCAGTCCTTTGGCCAATCGAATCTTCTGTGATATGTGCAAAAGCCAAAGGTAGAAGTCTTCTGCCAATCACAACTTGTACCCTTTGCAAGTTATGATGTGAGCGAGGCAACAAAACCACATCTGTCACTCACTGACAGATCTGTTATCATTTTTTTCCTATGCAGATTTCAGTCTTTAGCATGGCTCAGAACTGATACCAGACAAGAGTTTGTTTGGGCTTCCACAGTGGCTCGATGGGAATCAACAAAGCGGACGCCAAAGCCGCTGTCACGACAACATCAGCTGCTGCCACGACAACATCAACTGCCACCAAAGCAACCACAGGTGTTGCCCAAAGCAACGACGCACACATAGCTTATAGCATGATCTCTTATCATGCATACCAGTGGTGCATTCATCCGCACACTACTGACACATGTCTTTTTGTTTTGTGCTGGCAGTGAAAACATATTAGAGGCGATGAAGGGGTGGTAATCATGATGCAATATTAGTCATCTTCGTAAGCACTTTTCATTGTCTGTGATCTGCTGAGCCTCCGCTCCCTTCCTCTGTTAATGATTAGAACTCGCCAGCAAGGCTCCTAGGCTGTTTGTGTTTGTACTTGTGCGCACACACACACACTCACACACACTCTCCAGAGCTGAGCCAGACGTCTTATAAAGGTATCATTAAATTGAAAACACTTGAATGGAAAGTGATGTTTACTGAAGTTTGCTCTTTGATTGTGCTCTCTCTCCAGAACTCAAATAACTCATGTGAGAGTGTAAGCTGTGTGTGTGTGTGTGTGTGTGTG